>NC_056504.1:37578976-37597821 GCF_014905685.2 Nematolebias whitei
GGACTTTTTTGTTCCAGGAGGCGACAATGCTTTTTTTTTTTTTTTTTGGTAAGAGGTCTGGACTGCAGCAGTTCAGCACCTGGACGCTTCTACTTCAAAGTGAAGTGCAATGATGCAGGTTAATATTTGATGAAATAAAGACTTTCTCTGGCAATGACATTGTCTGAAGCATTTTTTTTTCTCTTCATACTTTTTCCTCGCTCGCTTGCTCTCGACGATGATAGATGCTCTCTTTCCCTCTGCCTCCCTTCCTGCTCTTGTCCTGTGAATCTCAGATCCTCTCTTTACACATCTTCCGAATCGTACATTATTATAGATCTGGTCAGCTGGTCTCTCAACGCAATTGATAACATTTTCTCGATGAGAAGACAGGGTGCAGGAGAACCCTCATGCCCTGAAGGGACACACGCAGCTGGATACGTCATGGATTCCTGGGGTGAATGGAAGATGATGTGCCCGTCTGTACATGTATTGTCCGTTGAGGATGTAGAAGACGCACACATAATTGGTTTTATGATAACAGGGTTTCTGCTTTTTGGAATTGGCGGATACCTAGAATATCGACAAATTAGGAAGACGTCGGCAGCAGTTTTGGCAAATAATGATGCTGCCTGCCTTATATGAAGGATTACTCCATGTTTCGAGCGCTCAGACTCATCATGCTTTGTGAACTGAACTATAAGCTGGAGTGTACCAGCAGAACTGAAGGCAGACATGAAACCAGGACAGTTGGCCTGCCTAAAACTTTTAACTATATTTTTACTGTAGTTTATTGTTGTCATTGTCTTCTGTTATTGTTGTCTGTACTTTATATGTTCTGCCTGGAACAGGTCCCTACCCGTGTCTCAGTGAGGCTAGCCTGTATAAATAAAGGTTGAATAAATGAATGAAAAAACAGTTGTTGTTTATCTGAATTTGGCTACCCCACTTGGCCTTGGACAGGGCAGCTTATCTCAAATTGCTCTTGGTGGGTACGTAAATCAAGAGGGCTCTGCTCTGCCCCGCCTCCCCAGTCCCCCCGAGAACATCTGTGGACCATTATCAGAGTTGTACCGGCTGAGAGACACTGTCACATCTTTTATCAGACTATGGAAACTATCTGGAAGTGTTCATGGAAAATCTCACCATCTTGTCACCCCCCCCCCCCCCCCCCCCCCCCCCCCCCCCCCCAGCGCCCACCACAAAATGTATTATGTCTATCTATGTTGCTTTTGCTGAGGTATTTTTTGTGCTACATTACACCATGCCCTGTGTCCAAGGACAGTGTCAGATTTTTTTTTATACCCTCTCTCCTCATGTCTTCTTCCCTTTTTCTTGCCTAAGCGATAAGGGCAACGCTTCATAGAAGCTGCAGTCCCAGTACACTTCCGTCTACCCTTCGGACGGCTGTACGAACCGTAATGTTGCTGTATTTAGCTGTGCAATGACACATTTTATTCTTATTCTGATAAATAAACTGAATTGAATTGATCCTAATGTCATGAATATAAACTGCAAGGCTGTGTCATTTTGTTGACACCAAATAATGCAATTGTGGTGCCCATTAGTATGTACCTGACCTGAGCATCTTGACAAAAATGGCTATATCTCTGTAGTATATTTTACAATGTTATTATTAAAATTGATGTGGTAGTAGTGGAGAGTCGTTAGCATAATCTGATTGTGACATCTCATGATTACGTGCATGACATTGCAAATAACATTACGGTATTTTTGGGGTTAGACCAAAAATGTTACAACTCTCTCATTTCTCAACATTACAATATTTTAGTATAAAATTTAAATTTTTTTTGCTTAGTATTTGCTCTATAGTCAAATGTCTTTATCTACTCTGAGTGCTTATGAACAATAATCAACTCAGATTTGTAAGGATGGTACCATTTGGTGGCTCGGTTTGTGTCTGTGTTTCCATAGTGTTTTCTCTTTAGTTTAATTGGTGCCATCCTTGTCTCGTCACAGCTGTTTGTAATCACGTCTCGTCTTGTCCCTGTATATAAGCCGTCTGTTCAGTCTTGTTCTTTGTCGCGTCGTCTTCGTTGGGTCCCTGTGTCTTCTGAGTCTTCTGAGTTTCCTGAATCCCTCTGAGCTTCCCGTGCCTCCATCCCGTTTTGTAAGTTATGCTACCTCGTCAGCCTGTTATTTTTGTATTTTATTATTATCATTAAATTTCTATTTTTTGTACTTCTGCCGATTTGAGTCCCTGTCCGCACTACTGGGTTCGCCCTGACCAGAAAACCCTGACAAGATTACATACATGACTCTTTGTGTAAAATGTCAGCTGTTCTCCTTGTGCAACATGAAAGTCTAACCTGAAACATGATAATTTACTTAATTTTTTATGTAGTCTCAACCAGACAGAAAAATAAAAACTTACCAGAGACCCACAATTTCAGTGCAGATAGCTTTATTAAGACAAGATAGAACTTATTGATCCCACAAGAAATTGTTTATTAATCATAACTCACTTATTATCATTATTATTATCCAGTAAAACCCACTAATGATAATAATAAAAACCTCAATCTGTATTTGGTAAGAAATAGGTTAAGGGTCAAATTCTGGACATGCTGGAACAGACCAGGTAGCTATGCATGTCAAAGATTAATTTAAATTTAATTTTCATTGGTTTAAATGGATTTTCATGCCAGCAAAAGTATAAAACCAATAAATAAATAAATAAATAAATTCAAAAAGAAGAAATAAATAATATAACCCCTTCCATTAACAAGTATATATTTTTAGCATTATAATATATTTCTATGCCATTAATTGATTGAATATTTTTCATAACCTGCCATTTGTCTCAAATTTCTCATAAAATTGCACTTTCTTGAAGAGATTCCTGTCTTGATTGAGAACACTTGACCTTGATAACTAGCCATAGAAAATTAAGTCTTTACTTCCAAATGCTCCTTTTGGTGTTGAATTACAAAGCCTTTCGGTACAGCGGCCTGTCATGGATGCCTGAGTGCCGACCTGACCACTGTATTAGAACTGTGCAGGAAATCAATTCAGGAAATATAGAGGCAATTATTTTGTCTTCCACATTCGCTGACAAAGTTGCAACTAAGCAAGCCAAGAAGAAAATACGAAATTAAAGAGAAGAAAATAAATATGTCTGCTGTGGGGTTTGGGGACTCTACTGAGAACATGGAGGTAATTTTAAAATCCTGTATACCTCTGCAAAGCAGCTGTAATTAATGAGCACCGTGAATGGTATTGATGTATACAAATCTGTACAAATATTGTTTTGCATGTTCGCTTGAAAATACACAGAAAAGTATCAAATTTAGGTTGGAAGGTTAAAAAAATCATGGAACATCATCATGTTCTTTGCTTTGCTTTCTTTTTTCTTTTTCAAAATTCTATTACTTGGAAAATGGATAGAGTCTGACATTACTGACTGGTCATTATTTCCCTTTGCCAAAGACACAATAGCATTAATGTTTATCTGTCTGTTAGCAAAATGTCTCATGAACTGCTGGATGGATTTGAATAAAATCTCTCAGAATAAAATTCTGATGTGCATCTACAGCTCATTACATTTTGGAGTCCAACTGATTTAAGATGGCCACGAAAGCTAATCAAGATTAGCCAAGACAAAAATAGCTACATTTTAACTCAGTAAAATTTCTAGATACTCAGTTAATATTTGATTTGGTAGGAGCTTGGCACAAACACATTTCTTGAGGTCTATCAATAATGTATGTGATCACATATTTACAAAGTTTGACCAAAATGGCTCATCTAAAGATGGTCTTAGTTTAAAATGCTGGCATGGAAGGCAGCGGGTGATATGCATTCCTCCAAGGAATGCTAGGCCTTTAATTTTACCAAAAAAGTCTCCAGACAAGCCACATTTTGTAATGTTACATATGAACCTTCGTATGCACCACTGACATCTATGCATCACTCAGGCACGTTCCCTCTCTTACTGGTTTTAAGTCACATTTAAAAAAAAAAAAAAAACTATTTTTTTTCCCAGGTTTTTGACACTGTGTGGGTTGATTTTAACTTGTCTGTATTCTATGTTAGCCATTTAGTTCTTATCTTTATCTATTTGGATCGATGCATTTTATCCTGTGTCCTTTGTTTGTTTTTATTGTACAGCACTTTGGTTGGCTTTGTTGTTTTTAAGTGCTTTATAAATAAAGTGTTATGGTACCCCGCCTCTCACACAGTGACTGCTGGACATGGGCACCAATGACCCCTGCAACCCAAAAAGGCAGAAGTAGGTAAAAATGATGGATGGATGGATGGATGGATGGATGGGTCTTAAGCAAGTGATACAGTTGGAAAAAAAACAAATTGTGTTTTATCTCTCATCTGAGAAATTAAGGACAAAAATGTGTTAAAATCCTTTTAAAAGTTCCAAAATTACTAAGATAAGAAGACATGAGAAGCTATTAGGAAGATGTTATTAATTTACTTTAGGGTATAATCTTGGACAGTTGAAAAAGTATCAACTTGTAAATTTGGTATCTCTCTGTTGGTCTCTCTGTGTCTGTAATCCCTAGTGTCTCTCCTTGATTGCCCTGATCAGTTCCACCTGGGTATCCTCCAGGTGTTTGTAATTATACCTTGTCTTGTCTGTGTAAATAAGTCTGTCTGTGAGTCCTGTTCAGTGTCGTTCCATCATCTGGTGATCCTCATTTGTGCCCTGTGAGTTCCATTACCTGTTTTTGTAAGTTTATGCTGCCACGTCAGCTTGTTGTTTTCAGTATTGAAAGTATTTATTATTTTACATCCTGGCCTCCGAGTCCTGCCTGCACCAATGGGTAGTGATAGTGAGATGAAGCTTTATGAAGCACTGAGGCTTTCTATTAAATAGCTCAACTCATGATCCGACATGCAATGGTGCTTCATTTGCTCTACTGCGCCATCAAGTGGACTATAAATGTAAAACAAGTAAATGTATCAAAGCTTGGATTTTTCTGTCTGCCCCTTATATTTCCAATCTTGCGCATACAAACGAGCCAGTTCCTGAATCGGTCATGTGGTATGGCCCGCTAGTGAGGCCTCGAACGTCACTACATGTGTCATCAATACACGCCTCAATACGTGCTCCACATGATTCCTCCTGGATTACTCGACACACGCTTCGAAGCCTCGACACGACACATCACTGCCAATGAGTTCTTTCCTGTTCTGCCATGTCTGAAAACTGTGACACAACGTGTTTAATACCACCCAACAGTACTTCATACGGGAAGACCACCACATCCAAGATTTAAAGCAGAGACAGTTCTTTTAAGACCACAGTGTTAAACACTGCCCCTCCATGCTGCCAAGTACAGAAATCTAGCATTTTATATATGTTAGAGTTGAAACAGGATTGTCTATGCACAACAATCAAGTTCAGTTTGTTTATATATTTTGCTAAAAGCCACAAAGTAAAGTCTAATTTTGAAATCCATTTCTGATTTTTGAAGCAGTGAACGTTTGCAAAATGACAACAGATAAAAAAAAAAAAAACAATTGCTTACACCAAACTCAATCTCCTAATCATTCGACTTTAACCAAACATCTTTAAATATCCCAATATTTACTTCATATTAAACTATTTTGAATTATAAGCCACAGCTTTGACTGTCACTATTAAATCATTTGTTACTGTTCATAATTATGACCTGTAAACACCATCTCTCATTTCTGTCATTTACTTTGCAAGTTTTGACATTTACTTTCTGATCAGACGTCTGAGCCTCATTACATGCACCGGTCT
This sequence comes from Nematolebias whitei, assembly GCF_014905685.2. Classification (NCBI taxonomy): domain Eukaryota; kingdom Metazoa; phylum Chordata; class Actinopteri; order Cyprinodontiformes; family Rivulidae; genus Nematolebias; species Nematolebias whitei. The sequence goes on from NC_056504.1 coordinate 37,584,702, forward strand.
CACCTCTAGTGCTTTCCAGACACTTATTTTCCACTCGGATGAGGTGTGCAAAGATCAGCTGTAAGCCATCAGCAACAGTACCAAATGGAAAGGCGCAAAGAAGCACAGCTGCCGTCCGTCCATGAGCATCCAGGAACAACTCAAACCTCATAATCATTTGGATAATTAAAAACAGCACTTTTCTCCTTGCATGACTTATTATTTATATTATTTACAAATTAATGAGTTCTATAAGATTTAAGAGGGAGACATGAGGAGAGTCAAAAACTTGACAGTTTGTTGAGACTTCACAGAATTAACGGTGTAAGACTTGACAGGCTGTAATTCTGCAGTAAGATGAAGCACATCTTCGTCTGAAGGCCCCTCAGGGACTGGAGGTTCTACAGACTTGGACATGGACTTGGACATTTGCATTAAAACAACATTGAGGGTTGTGAAAGTGTTTGCCCTCACAGCTCTGGAGTGAAATGAGTAGACTCGGATACGAGGCACTTTTTTTTTCTTTTTTTTTTTCTCAGAGTGTGCTCTGTGACGGCGCATCATTCTGCCCCGCTGTGAGGAGAAGAATAATGTTCAGTGAAAAGAGAGAAAAATGGAATGGGTCTGGCTCACTGCTAATAAACTGTGATATGTTGTAGAAGCTGTCTCCTCCATCTGTTGAGGAAAAGAGTATAAAAAATAACTCTAGGCAGGGATGGTGGTCTGCGTGTGTCTCGCTCTTCTTTCCCTTGCAGGCATTTCGGTGTCTTTGCAATGCAACATGACTGAACAAAGCACAACCTGCATTTCAAGTGTGCCACGGATAAATAAAGGTTAATCAATTCAACTTATTCTGTCAGAAAGCCTTTGGTTATACAACACCATACGGATTTGACATTAGAAAATGACAGTCCAGTTAGTTACTTCAACGTCTGCAAGTTTTATGTAAATTCTAAGGCAAACAACAATGCATAACGTGAACAGTCCTTTGAAACAACGTGGGTTTGAATACAAACCTCTGACAATATTTGTGACATTTTGCATTAACCTAATCTTACTGGTTTGAAGCCCCTTAAATCCTTCAACTATGCATTTTGTGCTTCTGTTATTCATTGCATCTGACCCAAACATTTAGACTTTTCTTTAAACCAAGATCACCAAAACTTATTTTTTCTTTGATTTTTCTTGACATAATTTGTTGTAGCAGTTGTAAGCTGATGATTTTGTTTGCTCACAAAAGCATGTACTTCTTCACAATTCTTACATTTGTTGCCTCCGTTTTCATTAATTCATTACATATCTTGTTTTGTCTGTTAAGATTTAATCCCAGTTCCATTTTCACCTTATACACACAAAAAAGTGTGTGTATTTGGTACCTGATCAGGTGTTTGAAAAGCAATAATAGTACAATGTATGTAGCAAAATCACTTTGCTGTGTTTATATAATTACTTTTAAGTCTGTGAGGTACAAACAGAACCCAGTAATTGATGGCTCACTCAAGAAAGGACAAGGAACGACTTCTTCTTATGGAAATAAGTATTTTCAAGTACGTAGGAGTTACAGTGTGTATAAGAATAGATGTAGTTGTTTTTATTTTTTATCCAAAGCTGAACAGAGTGATGGATTCTGGTGAGTAGAGGGAGCAATTTTATCATGTTTAAGTTCAAGTAGGCTTTATTGCCATTCACATCACATGTGGTGCATGAGGTGGAATGAAACTGTGTACACAGGGTCCCAGTTACAGCCAACAATCATCCAACAATTTATCTACCACTATGTGCAATGGCGGAGCCAGGGGGTGGCTATTGGTGGTCTTGGCTACCATAGATTAGGCCACCCCAATGGCCACCCCAATTTTTTGAGGAAGTTATACTTTTAAGTAATATAAAAACTAGAAAGCATAGTTTCCTCAAATGTTATGTGTTCAGTTTCTATATATTGTTGTGATGATATACCCCATTGGATTTTGACGTGGCAACCCAGTTTTTGAAAGGAAACTTTCTAAAGCTTAGATATGGCTATACACCTAAATAAAAGTTGCCATCACTTATTTTTCAAATGATCATGTACATAACCTGGGTGGACATTTATGGTGGCATTCATCTTGAATTTTGACATGGCAACCCACTTTTAGAAAGGAACATCCTGATGCATGCTCAATAATCCAGGTAGAAAAATCTAATAAAGTTGAGTCTGGTCCTCTGGACATTCAAAAACACAAAACAAAGCCAAAAAAAAAAAAAAATAGAAATGTTTCATCTTTCATTTATATCTAGATGTGCAACAAACAACATACATGACAGACGGATGGAGAATATTGCCACTCTCCTTCTTAATTTTGCGATTAGGACAATAAATTCCTATCAATTCCTCAAGGAATGCACATCCATGTATAACATACAGTATCAGCGTAAAATCATCTTATAAAGAGAACATAGAGACTCATAGCCTTTTTAGTTAAATCTTGTAAATGGTTTGAAAACAATTGGCAAATGCACAATGTCATGCTATATTGTAAAATCTCATATGATGTGTGTACATTATGTGTTGAGGACGAGTCTCAACTATTACCACAATAAACATTGTTGAATAGTTGTGGAGTGGTGGCACAGATGTTAAAGAAGGTCGACCTGTGATTGGAAGGTCGCTGGTTCGACTCCCCAGACCGTCAACATCAAAATGTGGGTGGAAAAGGTGAAAAACCCACTCCTGTCTCCACCTTCATTCGCCCCACTCTGGGCCCTTGAGCAAGGCCCTTAACCCCCACCATCTGCTCCCAAACAGGTCTCTCTTGAAAATGAGTCCTCGTGACTCAACCAGACTCCCTGTATGAATAAATGTTGAAAATAAAATAAAATAAAAATATCTTTAACACTGACTGAATTGTAGATACTGTATTTACTGTGTTAGATGTTGTTGGATGTTGTAATAACTTCACAAGTTAACAAGTGTTACATAGATATCCAATATGGTTTTGAGAATTTATTTAATTAAAATCCATCCAATAGTTCATTAATTATTACAGTCAAATCTGTTGGCAAAATATTCAATGTTAAAATTGAAAAACAGATTTATAACAATCAGTTAGTGGTCAGAGTTTGTGTTGGGAATAAGTCTTGACTACTACCAATAACATTTTAGCTGAATAATTGTAAAAGTGGCTGATGTGTATCCAGTTTTCAAATACAGGAGAGCGTACTCCTTCAGCACCACGGACAGCGTCAACATTATCAGAGTCCATTACTGGAATGTTTGTTTTAGAACCACACAAACAGTTCAATCAAACTTTGGCCACGCAAAGAAGGTCCAACCAAACTTCTGTGGTAGAGAAGACATCCATGGATGTAAAACACACGCGTGTACTGTTTTAACATGCATGATGGACACCAGCTCTAACTATGCAGTCAAGCTGCTTGCACATTCGGGCCATATTACCTCACACATGACCATAGTTGAATAAGTGAGGAAGCAATGTGTTCTGTTGTTTTACAAGAAAAAAAGCAGTGTAGAGAAAAGCACTACACGGACAACTTATTTTAAAAGAATGACAAGTCAACATGAAAGAAATACAGATGGCAACACGGCATGACTTTTACTGTCAGAAAAAGAAGTGAGGTAAATAGGAATATTGCAGGCTGATACCACCCAAACAGGATCAATGATTCAGGGAGGTGGCAGTGAAATCAACATACAAACAGTGCACGGTGCTCACGTTGGTTTTCGTTTCTGCATCAAATTTGAGCAACTTAACAGGAGTGAAAATTAATTAAAAAGTGTTTTCTTTCCCAGAAATAAAATAACAGCACAATGATACACAAGGACAGTGCTGGTTTTTATACCAGATTTGTAAAAATCTATAATATTTACACACGTACAGCACTAAGAACTTGTGTTTTATCCTTTTTCCCATCAATTTTTTAACTATGCAGTTAGTCACTGTATGCTGTTTGGTGTGCTGCAGCACCATACGCACCCATACTTCTTGCAGCCTTGCAGTATATCCTGCATAAACATTCAGAATGTTTGAGTTACAGCATCTAAATACATTTTCTTACAATGATCTCAGAAAAACTTGGCCAACATTGAATTAACTTATTTTCTGGGATTATTAACAATTTATTTATGACACAACACAAAAAGCTTTAGTTCTACATAACTTCCAACAATCAAGAAAAAAAGAAAGAAAAAACACATACAGCAAACTTGGATACAGATTTCTATTTGTAGAAACAGTTTTATTACAGCTTCAATCAGGGAGAAAATCTTAGAATTATATAAACATGACTAAGATGCACCTAGATTTATATTTCATTATTATATAATTTATTGATTTTTTTTTCTAGAAACACAAACAGAAACATTTATTGGACGTCTGCTCTAAACTGTAAGCAAAGTTTTTTTGGTTTACAACAAACTTTTGCACACAAGACGTTGTGTTGAGTCCTTGCTCTCTCTCTCTGACTGGTCAGTTCTTAAACTGTCACACAGCTGTGACAACAGCTGTTTGACGCTAAACACCCCCAACATTTCCATTTTTAAACAATATCTAACAGTCCATTATCCAGTTAGTAAGCAACAAATGAGGGTAGAAAAGGAAAAGCTTTTAGTTACCAAACATTAAAAGCTATAAATAAATAAATTTACTTATATGTGCTTTACTTTATTGTGTGAATGCTTATGAAGCATTCACACTGTTGTGATCCATTTTGCTTCTGTACGATGTTCAATGCGATTCTCATCCTGCAGTTTTCAAGCTATTTCAACAAATCATATATCAAAACGTTCAGCTCTTTCAGGACAATCCTTATATGACTTTTGGTATTGGTGCAACTTTAGCTTTTTCAAATATTTAACCTTTTCTGTCATTTGTTTCTCATATAAAATGAATTGAGCTCATTTTACATCCTTCAAATCTTTATATCTGTTTACAGCCTTTTACTGCTCCTTTCACATTTTGTTCTGGTTCAACTTCTTTCAGCTCCCTTGTGTAAATTTAAACTTGTTTTCAGCTACCTTCAATTAATTTCAACAGTTTTTTTTGTCAGTTTTGTGCTCCTTTCAGATTCTTTCTGCTAACTACATTTTTCTGCTTCTTTTAACTTCTTTCTGCTCATTTCAGCTTGTTATGCACCTTTCAGTTTATGTCTGCAAGTTTCATCTTTTTCTGTTGTTTTTAATGTTAACTTTAGCTTTGTCAGCTAATTCCACATTTTTTTTGCACTCAATTTCACTTTTTCTCAGCCTAATTGGGTAAACATGTATTCTTTCTGCTTTCTTCTGTTAATTTTAGATTGTTTTTCCTTTAGCATTCATTAGCTAATTTCAGCAGTTTTCAGATTAATTCAATTTTTGTCATGGTAATTTCTGCAACTTTCAGCCTAATTAACTTATTTTGGCTAATTTCAGCTTGTTTTGCTTATTTAAGCTCCTTTCTGACAGTTACAGTTATTTCAGCAAATATTTAGCTATTTTATGCTAATTTTAGCCTTTTCAGCTAATTCCAAATTTATTTGCTCCTTTCAGCTCCTCCTGTTTCCCTCTGGCAGTTTAAGCTTCTTTCTGCTTTTTAACTACTTTTCAGCTATTTTATTTTATTTTTTGTTGCTAATTTCAGCCTTTTTAGCTAACTTAAACCTAATTCAGCAAATGCGTTCTTTTTGCTTTCTTCTACTAATCTAGGGTTGTTCTTCCTTTTCAGTTACAATTCAGCATGTTTTTTTTAATTTATTTAGCTAATTTCAGCTGTTTTTCAAGTAGCATCCACTCTGCATTTTCACAGGAAATACAATTTGTCTAATTAGATTTGAATTTGACTTCATGTAAAACTAATTCAAAACTTTCACCTCTTCAGTCTTTATTGGAAATTGAAAACATGATATTCTCTTTATTTAGTTTTAATAAGTGTTTAACAAATACTCTATATAAATTGGGAAAAGTAGCTAAAATAATTGTACAAAAAGTTTTCTGATTTATTAAGCATTTAAAAAAAAACTAAATTTATATTCTTTATCATTGTTACTTTATTTTAGGCAGCGGTAATTGTTTAACTTTACTAATTGTCTTTAAATGAGTATTTTCGAGATGATGTTTACTTGCCCTTTCATCTCTCAGAGTTTCTCGTTTGCCAACATTTTCTGCTTCAGATTTTTCTTGTCAAGTGCTTTGCTGCATTGATTAAGTGCATCGTTTAATGTGGACACACATGTTGTGTGTTCACTGTTAGCATACATGAATGTTTGTGTGTTTGCACGTGTGTGGGAAGCACAAGGCTGTGCTTTCGAGTGCCCCAGTAGTTGAGCTCTCTGAAGGAGGTGGAGCAGACACTGAGCTCAGACACACCCATTCATCACTCTCAAGCAGGGAGTTCATTAAAATAGCCCACGCAGTCTCCTCCGCGGCTTCTGAGCCAGAGCCAGCCTCCCAAGCCCAACAAACAGGGTCACAAAGTTCGCTCACCACACACTGATAAAGTTCAACACGAGTGAATATAATAAAGAAACAAACAAAATAAAAATAAATGTTTTGTTTTAACATGAGAAGCTACAGTCAAAGCATCTTCACATAAATCTTGTCGCTCAAAAACTCAATTTTGTGCACATCTATTTCTGTTAGAAAGATGACTTTTGTTGTAGTGACACTTGGATTGGGGTAGTATAACAGCAAAACAACCCCCAAAATAGAAACAAAATTAAAGGTTCAAGGTAATAGCATTGATTTGTTAGACTAAACTCTATAATGGTGATCAAAGTCTAATATGTCCCAGTAAAAACTTTAAAAAGACAGTGGAACATAAACCTCCTCTACAGGAGGACAAGTTCAAGGTGGCAAATCTAAAGCTCGCTAGAGTTTGAATATATTAGTTTAATTAAAAGCCAGTTAAACTTTCCTAATTAAACCATTCAATTCTTGTTGGTGAAGAGCTCATACAGAAAAAAATAAGAGACCTGCATGCTGTATTTATACTTTGTACTTTATTTGTGTAACAAAACAACTTCTAACGGGGAATATCACAGATGTAACTGTTTCCATAAGTATTTTTCTCACAGCAAAAACTTGGTTTTTTTACACGCTGCTCTGTTACTGAGCATGGTGGATGAACAGAATGAACGTCAAAAAAACAGACATATATTTAAGATATTTGTAAAACAAATACTACTTGGTGATTAATTTAGAATAATCATTACATTTAAGTGTAAACAGCATTTTGCCACTTATTCTAAAACATTATTTTCATTTATTTAATTTAGTACCTGAAAACCCAAACTTCATGACAATGAATGAAACTGTAACTGTTTTGATAAAACCTTGTAAATAACATTATATGTGACATCATGCAATATTGAAGGATTATCTTTAGATTATATCGAGCTCAATGCATGTAAAACTGACTGGGTTTGGAGCCAAAGCAATTTGATTTGACTAAGGTTGATTAGCTGTGGTAGCCATCTTTAATTAGGTTGACTCCGAAGCTTATTGCATTATAGATGGAGATCAAGTGGTTATGTTCTGTTTCAGTAAAATCTGCCAAATGCTTCATGAGATAATCTGCTAACAAAGAGAGCTGATGCCAACGGATAATGCTAAAGTTGAAGCAAACATATTGCACAATAAGTAACACTTTCAGTATTTGTTAGGGCAGATGCTCAGCTACAACCATACCAAATTTTACCTAATTATTTGTCAAACTGGCTGATGTATGTATGTATGTATGTATGTATATATGTATGTATGTATGTATGCATTTATGTATATATACTTTTTTATTTAATTACTTTTTTTATTATTATTTTGTTGGTTATGAATGATTTGCTGTTGCAGTGAAATGAAATAACTCCATAGTTTAATCAGTTGTAGACATGCATTTAATGATTTATTTCTGAATAATTTATTTATATTTTAAATCCAGCTCAGGATTCATTAGATATTTTGCTAACAGAATGATCACGAGAGTTGTTATCGGCAATATTTTATAAAATGTTTTATGAAAGCAACCATCTTGAGCAGGTTTGCCTTCAAATAATAATCAAATGAAGATGCACATGCAGTGAACACTTTGTGGTAGTGTCAATATAATCTGTTCATTGGTTTGTTTTTTGTCTAGAGACCCCCCCCCCCCCCCCCCAAACACACACACACACACACACACACAGTCAAAATCACACATCCACATTCACACAGAGCGACACAAATGCACAGACCTTTACACCTTCCCTGGCAGGCGATAATTAATCAGAATCTGTAAGAAGTCTCTCTAAGCTGAAGACAAATAACCAAACAGAGCATTTTAAGCTCTTTGAATTTGTTTCTGTTGCTGCAGAGCTGTGTCGTACAGTAATTTCCTGTCCACCCCAGTGCAGCCCAGTTCACACGGTGAGCCAACCAGACTCAGACAGCTGGTCAGATTCTGTTGGACTTCATGTGTTCTGTGACCAATGGGCTTTTGGTTCTCGACCAGTGCAGCCAAGGTGACCTCCGAAGTTATTCCTCAACCAAACTCATGACAACTGCACATGAATCATTTGGCTCCATGAGAGTTAATGGGAAGCTGAAATTAGGTTATATAGGTTTTATTTTTTTCACAAATCGTTGTCAGCATTCATTAGCTTGTCTTGTGTATACGTGTAAAGTTTAGGTCTATATATACAGTGGGTGTTGGATGCTATGTTGTTGTTTGGTAATGTGTGTGTGTGTGTTACATCGCAGCACATGTGGCATTTAAATGGCAGTTTTTTTCCAGAAGCAGGTGGCTGAGTGTGATAGATCATAGATGTCATTTCCAGCTCTGCTTTGTTCCGTATTAGCACTACAGGGACAAGTTGCTCTCTGAGGTACTTCAGCGGCACACACGTGCACACGACATGGACACAGAGCCACGCACGTTTGCACACAACACGCTAAGCCCATGCAAACGTTCATCTTTGCTCACAGAAGCGGACACACATGCCTGAATACGGCGCGATGAAGAAGTGTTTTCATTGCCGAGTTCTCTCAGAAACACATTGTTAGACCTCTCCCTCTTTTTAACGACCTGTGAAAGTGCAGCAGCACAAAGAGTCAAAGGGAATCCTTGCTTGATGTGGAAAACGCTTAACGCAGACGAAGGCGGGGCTAACATTACTTGAAGACATTTTTTAAGTTCAATCATTCGGTAGGTTTTTTTATTCTTTCCCAGAATGCATTTCATTTTAAAACAACTTATTCCAACTGTAACAAATGAAACGAAGTGGTTATAATTGTGGCCATATCTGATTCCGTAATGATGTGTTTGCCTGTGTGCGCACTCCTCGGGGTTTGTTCCAGTTTTCTTCTCATGCTGCTGCTCTTTATTCCCGGTGAGGAGAGAGGGCGTTTTTTGAACAAGCCTACAGCAAACATGACTAAAAATAATGACTCTGTGGCTCTGTTTGAGCTTTGCTGCTCTTTGCCTTTCCCTCAGGAATAGCACTGTAAATACAGAGTGCTGGGGCCGCGGTGCAGCTCTGGGCTGTCTGTGTGCCTCCTCAGTCATTTTCTTAAAATATCCAAAAGCTTTATTGATCTGGCCTCTGTCAGCTGTGGATGCACGCTGTATTTCCACTTCCATTTGGAATAGAAATTTGCTTCTTTTTTTGTTTGCCCAAGCTTTTGCAAAAAGTGAGGAAAATAAAATCAAGCAGAGAGCTGAGTACAAGCAAGCAACCCCAAAAAAAAGTGTGCTAAATGATTATTATTAGCTTGCAGTGACATCATTCCTCCAAGGGGTTGCACGCAGAGTCTGAGAACAATCACTCCAAAACATGTGATTTCTGCTAATGCGGCTTGTTCCAACTCCACTCCCCCACTGCTCTATTTATTTTAATCAAATGTTTACAATGCACAAACAGCTAGGAGTTCTGCATGTAATAATGGCGGAAAATTGAACCTGGTTTGAAATGATTGCGCCGAATAAACATTAATTAGTTTGCTGTAAGTGGTGATAGATACATGCTGTCCAATCACAGGCGGGGAGAAAAGCAGCAAGAGCTGTGGATAATTGAGCTCCTGCTGTTTGTTTCTCAATTGCTATAACTCCTAATGCCAAAGGTTGCTTTCTTTTTATGTAAAACTCATTTTAATAGTTTATTTTCCTCTCGGCTTTTTCCGCTATCCATAATTTCCCAGAGTTACATCTCTTTATATCTTTGCTTATTCCATCTTAACTGCTCTTTTATCTCCTCTGGTCTCCTGATACTAACACCTCTTTATTCCTCACATCCTTAAATTTCTGCTTTTCCCATTGGCTCTCTTCCCATCTCTATTAAATTCTTCATTTTCTGTGTCACTTCACATGATTCTTCACTCCCTCTCTGGCCTGTCAGCCTCCCTATGTGCCCTCTTGAGTATCACTGCTCCAGCTTCTCCCACCTGTCTTCCCACACGTGGCCCTCTCGTCTCCGCCCGAGTGTGTTTACTGTTCACTGGTGCTCAAATCAGAGGAGGCTGATACACTTCGTGGTGGGATTTGGTCTGCTGGACCTAATTTGGTCAACCACAGCTAATCTAACATTAATCACAGCACCACTTATATATTAAAATCAAAGGCCTGGCATCTCATGAAGAAATGCACATCCCCCATCACCCTTTGTGCCACCGTTTTACACCAATTTCTTCCTAATTGGAAACAAAGGTGTAGTTAATTTGGTCAGATCTTGAAAATAACTTTATGTGCAATCTCGTTATAATAAAGTTGCATATTACACGTTCATGGTTCTTTACTGTCATTCGCATCACATGTGGTACATGAGGTGGAACAAAATTGCATACTCAAGGTCAGTTACACCCCAAAATAGCAAAAATATAAAGTATAACAAAGAAACACTATGCTAGGATCTAAGATATACGCTAAACAATAATAATGTAATATAAATAAGGTGTATTAAACAGCAGCCTGAACATGAGTTTGTAGTGAGCAGATAGGTAATGAATACAGTAGCCCCTCGCTTCTTCGCGGTCCGTTTATCACGGACTCGCTCTATTGCAGTTTTTCAAAATGAAATTGGACATGACACACAACTGGCTGATTCATGGATAAGCCGCACGATCGGCATGGAATTTTTATTTAAAATAAATTATTTTAAATCATTTAGCACCTGCTGCATTTTCTGCAGCCCAGAGCTGCAGAAAATGCTTCCTCCTGCACATCTGTGCAGCCCATGATGCAGTATAAACTTCCTGATGCAGCTGATCAGCTGTTCACCCTGCAGAGCGGAGAAGTGGGTGTGGTCAAGAGCGCTTGCAGGTGGCTGAGAGCAGAGGAGGCAGAGAAAGGCTATCTATCTATCTATCTATCTATCTATCTATCTATCTATCTATCTACTAAAATAAACTACTACTTACTACTTTAATACTTTGTGGTTTTTCACTTATCTAGGGGCTTCAGGGTACGGATCTTGCACGATAAACGAGGGACTACTGTAAAGTAGCTTAAAGGCAGAAATCAGCAGCATGTTATGGATCACTCATCTACATCCATCCATCCATTACCTTTTACCCACTTCTTCCATTTTGGGTCATGGGGGTCGCCGGTGCCCATGTCCAGCAATCACTGTGCGAGGGGCGGGGTACACCCTGGACGGGTCGCAAGTCCATTACAGGGCCACATAGAGACAAATGAGACAAACAAACATTCACTCTCTCACTCACACCTAGGGACAATTTAGAGTTACCAATCAACCTAACTTGCATGTTTTTTGGTCTGTGGGAGGAAACCGGAGTACCCGGAGAAAACCCACGCATGCACGGAGAGAACATGCAAACTCCACCCGCAAAGGTCCCTGGACCGGGATTTGAACCAAGAACCTGCTCACTGAGATGCAGCAGCTCTACCAGTTGCGCCACCGTGCTGCCACTCATCTACAATCACATCAAATTTTATCTCATAATCTGTAAAATTAGCTGAGTTATAGTATTTTGTTTTTGTTTGTTGGACACGCTTTCTTAGCTGTGACAATGTTCTGGAGTCTGGTTAAAGCCAAAAGTTAGTTGTAGATTTACATCTAGTGACTACTTTCTGAGAATGTTCAGTCAGATCATCTGGATGGCTTCTTTTTTTGCTGAAACGTTTCATCCTTCATCCAAAGGACTTCTTCAGTCTGAGGAGCCACCAAACAAAATGATTCCCACAAACAGCATACTCCATAGTGTAAAAAATAAAAGTGCTGGTGCAAAGATGGCCTCTGGGGCCCGCCCTCTCCCCCATCAACTCCTCTGAGACAGTCATGCCAAAGTGGTTCAAATCACCAAAGTTCATGCTCAATAATCCAGGTATAAAATCTAACGATGTTCAATCAGGCAAACAGTTGGTTTTTTTTCCACTATGGTGTATGCTGTTTGCGGGAATCAGTTTGTTTGGTGGCTCATCAGATTGAAGAAGTCCTTTGGATGAAGGACAAAACATCTCAGCAAACAAAAAAAAAGAAAAATAAACCATCTGTCACAATCCTCACAGTTGGAACCCATTTGCAGGGAGGCGAGCGAGGCAGGAGTTTAAATAAAAATAATTTATTTAAACAACAAAACAAAAAGGCTGTCGGTGCAGCAAAACTTACTTTGGCAAAACAGGATCAAAAACAAGGCTGAACAGGACATAAGAGTCCACAGGCAGAGCAGATAATCAGGTGGACAAAAACAGACAGGACAGAGGAGGACTGAGATGTCTGTGAATACAGAACAATGACCGGACAAGGAGTGGAGGAGAGAAAGGCTTTTTATAAGACAGAGGGAGAGTGAGTAATGAGAGCACCTGGGCAGGTGGCTGATGAGGGACAGGTGTGAATGATAAAGACTGAGGAGTGGAGAGGCAGACTGAGGAGTGAGTGGAAAACAGGACCAGATACACAGGAACAGAAACCACACAAAGAGCAGAACAACAAGAGCACAAAAAGCAGAGTGGGGAACACAAACACAAACAGGAAATGGTACAATCCTTACACCATCCAGATGACCTGACTGAACATTGTTGGATTTTTGCCTGGACTATTGAGCATGAACTTTGGTACTTTCTGAGAGATTTGATAAACTTTGCCCAGTTGTTCACAAGATATTTTACTAGTAAAATCACTGCACAGTATGTTATTGTCATGAATCACGTCCCTGTGTTTAGATCTTTATCACTCTGTTCAC
>NC_056504.1:37597831-37614441 GCF_014905685.2 Nematolebias whitei
TGTCATGAATCACGTCCCTGTGTTTAGATCTTTATCACTCTGTTCACTAGTTCTGGTTTCTCAGTCCTGTTCTGTTCTTTTCCTCCTCACTCCTAATCTACTTCTACCTGGTTCTCATGTGTGTGTGTGTATGTGGAGAACCAGTCTGTCCACTCTGCATGTTGGTGAAGGCTGACTGCACTAATTGTCTGCACTGCAGTCAGCTGGCCTGATTATCTCAGACTGGCTGCACCTGTTCTCTCCACCCTTTATAAGCAGCACCCTGTCAACTCTTCGGTGCCCGATAGTTGAACACTCTTAGTAGTTAGTAGATATCTCGCGTTCATGCCTATAGTCCTTGTTTCCCTCTCTTGTCCCTGTTCAAGTCCTCGCTCCTTGTCTTGCCCACCACGCTACCTGTCCCTCTTTCTGGTTGTCCTCCCCTTCTTGTTTGGCCTGATCTCTTGGTTCCTTGATCCTCTGCCTGCCTCGACCACGTCTCTTTGGATTGCCCTTTTGGATTTGTTTCTGCATCTGCTCTTGGTACCGACCCACGCCTGCACGACCACCGATCTGCCTGCTCCTCTGGTACTGCCTGACATCTGCTTCACGTTACTGGACCTTGGAAAGCCTGACCACCCCTTATGGATCACGGACTCTGGACACGCAGACAGCTGCGGCCGACTGTCGTCCTTCACCGGACTCAGCCCTTCCAGCAGCTGCAGATCTGAACATTTCCAACCTTCAGGACCCTTGAGATCATCTGAGACGGTTAGTGGTTTTTTTCTTGTTGACAGTTCACCACGTTCTGGTTATCAGCACGACCACTAACCGTTCTCTGCTTCATAGAACTGTTCCTGCTATCCAACCGACACCAGAACCCGAACCAGAACCCAGACCGGCACCAGGACCGGCTGTCACTTCCTCCCTTAAAACAATAAACACATTATTATTTATCGTCTTTCTGTTGTGTTGTGATCTTGGTCCAAACCCTCACGAGAGTTCCTTACATGTTATGCTCCGAGTATGTTTTATGAATGACTCTGTGGAGTTAGGGCTGTGTGCTGAGGGGTGGTGATTGGGGGGGTGGGGGGGGGGGGGGGTGTTATTATTGCTAAAACCAAAGATTGTATTTGAGGATCACTAAACGGAGTTAACTCTTCATATTTTGTTGAAGATATAAGGAAGACCTCCATCACAAATTTAATATAATGTAGCTTCCTGTAACTCACAACTCACTAACTGTAGGTTGTCAATGAATGACAACCTCAGCTGGAGCAGCAACACCACCAGCCTGATCAAGAAAGCTCATCAGAGACTCTACTTCCTCAGACGGCTGAGGCGAGCTGGTCTGGGAAGCTCAGTCCTCACCTCCTTCTACAGGTGTGCAGTGGAGAGCATCCTGTGCTCGAGCATCAATGTGTGGCATGGAGGCTGCACAGCTGCAGAAAGAAAAGCTTTGCAGAGAGTGGTGAAGGCTGCACAGAAATCTGTTGGAATCAGTCTCCCCACCATCACAGACATCTACACCTCCAGATGCAGGAAGAGGGCCACCTGCATCATGAAGGACCCCACCCACCCAGCACACACACTTTTTGCCCCACTCCCCTCAGGAAGGAGGTTAAGGAGCATTAAGTGTAGAACCACTAGACTGAGGAACAGCTTCTACCCTGAGGCTGTTAGACTCATGAATCTCTAACTAGAATAATCACTGTGAAAAACCATATCATGTTGCTGCTGATCTGTTTCATGTTGCTGCTGATCTGTTTCAATGTTGATGTGTTCATGCGTGCACATCTGCTCACAGACTCATGTTCATGTTTGTGCTGATGTTCAATGTTTTATGTTATGAGTGCTTAGTGTATATTTAGTTGATGTTTTTCTTAGTTCATATCTTAGATGTTATTACTGTTTTTCTTATACATTTTATTGTTGGATGTAACTGGGACCCTGCGTACATAATTTCGCTCCACCACCTGTACCACATGAGGTGCGAATGACAATAAAGAAACTCTGACTCTGACTCTGACTCTTCAAGTCAACACAGCTGAGATGAGTTCTCCATGCCTCGATGCTCGCTTTGCTTCTAAAAGCTCACGCCGCTGTGGGACAAGTGTCCCAAAAATTGACAAGCTGCCTCAGGAGTGCTCACAGCCTGTTTGTTCACGCTTGGTGTGACTCCTTGTTCCTGCTGCTTAAGATAAATACTAAAATACATATTTCAAAGTCTCAATATACCAATGGTATGTCTCCATTTAACGTTCTTTTGTCCCCAAATAAATTCACTACGTCCTCACTCTGAGAGTGTCGGTTTCAAGCATTTGCAGTTTATCATAAATGTCTGCAAATTTCAATATTACACAAGATTAAAGCAAAATCAACAATTGATTGGATTGATTGGATAGTTTTGTTATTCCAAAGGAGAGGCCTGACAAACAAAACAACACAACAGCAACAACAGGGAACTACTGCTTTAGCTCAGTAACTGTAAAAGTGGCTGAATTATAATCATCTTTGCGTCGACTACTGTATTTTTTGGAATTTAAGACGCATTAAGCGAAACAAAATACTCAGATATGTCAAACTTTATTCAACTCATTCACAATAACTCACAACATTGTTCAGTACCACATAAAATCGGTTCGAGGTCAGTAAGCACAACCATAATTAATACATATGGTGCACCGGATTATAAGGCTCACAGTCAATTTTTGAGAAAATTAAAGGATTTACTTACACCTTATAGTCTGAAAAATACGGTAAGCTCGCTTAGATGTGGCAGCAATATCGAATGGAGTTGACTTCAAAGAAGATGTCCAGCCAATAATTAGTTCATGCAAGTTCTATTTAAACTTGTCTGGTGCTTCATGACATGAATTGCTAATGCTCCAGACAAATGACCCCCCCACTTGCTCATCTTTGCATGCACCTGCAAATATCAAAAAACAAATTTCCTTTCATTCTGAACAAAAAAAGTGAATAACCAAATCATGATTTTAATAATTTTCAATTTATTCTCATTATCATGTTATCTTGTTTATTGATTTAGATTTCCTTTCATAGCTTTGGAAAACGAAAACTGTTAAAATGCTGAGCCACACCACATGATTAAAAGACGTCATTATGAGCCTAAAACAGATGTTGGATCCAAATTGATTTGGTGCATGCCACATGTGCACAGTGTGTGATGAAAAGTAAAAATAAATAAATGCTGTGAGAACCAAATGTTTGAGAATGTCAACTTCTTCAAAAATCTTTTTGAAATAACATTTGCATTGTATTTTTTTCCCCACTATGTGAACAGAGTGATAAACTCCCAAACCTATGTGGCCACTCACAAAAAAGCAAAACGTTTGAAAAGATTTCTTGATTATCTTAACACAAATTGCACCTGCATTAAAAACTGGACTGTTCAGGAAAAAGCATTCCAGTCACATCTAGAGCTGCATGATTACAGCTTTAGCCTCGACAACACCTGTCCTTTCTATGCATTAACAAGCAGGAGGTAACTACTGCACCCCATTGGGGGTTGATTGAATATGTTTATGTAATTTCTGTTTAGGAGCAAGGCAGGCAGCTGGATGTGTGATTACCTGAACTTTTACTTGAAGACTGAGAGATCGGAAAAATCTGTGACCTCTGAAACGCAACAGAAACAAAAATGTAGATGTGCTTTGATGGTGCAGAGATTATGCTTCCTTTCTGTCTTTGATCCTTTCTGCAGCATAATAAATCTCCCTCGCGACACTTGTACCATGAATGCCTCCTCCAGGTAATTTAGCGCCGCAGATCAGATCTTTCTCAGTGCTCTCTCAA
This sequence comes from Nematolebias whitei, assembly GCF_014905685.2. Taxonomy (NCBI): domain Eukaryota; kingdom Metazoa; phylum Chordata; class Actinopteri; order Cyprinodontiformes; family Rivulidae; genus Nematolebias; species Nematolebias whitei. The sequence continues at coordinate 37,601,627 of NC_056504.1, forward strand.
GCAAGACTTACCTCCTTTAAGAGATTCTTCACACACAAGATAATCTGACAATAAAAGCAGATATTCATGGCCCAGTGTAGCATTTTGTCCAAAGATAAAAGCCTTCCTCCCTTGTATCTTACTATTCATCAACAGAGAAGAACATGGAGTGAAGGCAAACCCCATTTTCTTCAGTACACCGAGTATCTGCACAGCGCAGCGAAGATTGTGTCATTTGTAATGAATAGCCCTGAGGTAATTAGAAACATGCTCCTCTTCCAGGAGAAAAAAACAAGACTGTGAAAAAGTGATGATGAATAAAATAAAATAAAAATCTGAAATGGATGATAGCAGGATGGCCCCTCCTGGCAGAAAAACCGAAGCCAAGGCTGCCTTGTTGATAACAGTTTGGCAGAAGGTGCAGAGAATTTGCCAATTCATTTACCAGTCTAGTGAGGAGGCTTCACACCATCTCCAGTAACACTTGAGACGTTGACTTGTCGTGTCGCTCGTAAAGACGCTTGAATGATGGCAGGGTGTATTTGTGTTTTATTGTGTTTGAGCGTGTATAATCTGTGTTTTTACTCATTTAATGAAATAAACTTAAATAGAGCAGACATTCAGAGTAATTAAGAGCCAAGACAAGTTTTTATTGGTCTTACAGAATTATTGTGCATCCTCCAAACTTATTTTTTAAGTATTTTAAAAAAAGTTGCCTTTTATAACCATCTATTGCACTTTTTTTTTTTTTTTTATATATCAGAGAACACAATGAGCTTGAACAATTTGGACTAGATGGATGTGGTGGTTAAATGACATGTTGGAAAAGTGGTTAGGTCTGTATCCTCTCAGAGAGAAGGTTCATGTTCCTCAAGTTCCCCTCCTGGCCTGGGGTCTTTCTGGGTGGAGTCCACATTGTTTCCTCATGCGTGCAAGGGCTTTCTCCAGGTCCTCTGGTTTCCTCCCACAGACCAAAAACATGCATGTTAGGTTAACTGGGAACTCTAAACTGTCCCTAGGTGTTGGTGGGAGTGGTTGTTTGTCTCATTTGTCTCTATGTGGCCTGTAATGGAGTTGTGACTCCACCTCCCACTTCTCACATGACTGCTGGAGATAGTCCCCGGGTCCCCACAACATAGAAAGGAGAAGCAGGTAAAGAAATTGTGTTTTGGTTATAGTTTATGACCTTGAAGAGACTAGTTTTTTTTTTTCCTAACTAGTAGGATGTGATAATGCATGTAATCGTAGAGAAAACTTTGGTTCAGAATGCATCTATCCTGATCAAAAGTATAGTTGTTTCAAACTTGTAAACATGTTGTTTGTGTGGAACTAAAGTGTGGAACTACGTTCAGCCACTCAACCTTTTAAAAGGTACCCCGCCAAACACCAGCATGAAGCTCACAGCCAAACCAGAGCTTAAGGTTTGTCATTAAAGCCACTGCCATAATTGACCCACTATCAATGTCTGCAATTTAGGAACATTTAAACTCCAGTGCTGACAAAGAAAGAAAAGTGGATCAAATATGGATGATAAATGCATATGAAGCTGCATACCTTATTGTCATAGAATATGTCTGTCTTCTTTAATTACTCAAAATAATATCTCCCCACTGTAAATGTAACTGTCCTGATGCATGCTCAATAATCCAGGTAGAACAATCTAACAAAGTTAAGTCAGGTCCTCTGGATGGATTCAAAAATGTAACTGGTTCAAAGAAAAAACAAAAAAAACAAAAACAAACCTAGAACATTCAAACAACCCCTTAGCGATTTTCATAGCATCAAATATGCAACCCTACTTAATTGTTGAAAACACAAGGTTTTAAATCCTCAAGTCAATGTTTATGTCTATTACCTAAATTCAACTTGTACAATATGCACTAAGATGTTCAACTTTAAAAAATAAATATAAAATAGGGTTCAAGCTTTTATCTTTATCTATATGAACGCTCCTACAAGCACGCTGCAGATGCTGGATGCTGCCTATCACGGTGCACTAAGATTCATAACTGGCTGCAACTCCCGTACCCAGCACTGCACCCTGTATTCACTGGTTAACTGGACATCATTATTCTCACACAAACTCTCCCATTGGTACATTTTCCTCTTTAAATCACTTCTTGGTCTGCTGTCTTCATACATCTCCTCCTACATGTCTCTGCGCGAGTGCAGCGACAGCGTGCGCTCTCAGGACATTATTACCTGCAGTGTTCCCTCAGTGAGGACTGAACTAGGCAAAAGGGCCTTCTCCTACTCCGCCCCCGTTTCCTGGAATATCTTGCAAAACGATCTGAAGCTCTCGACCTTGACCTCTCTAAGTGACTTTAAACATCTGTTGGATTCCTGGCAAAAACCAAAGCAGACGTTCCTGTTTTTAGTTCCTTAAATTGTCTTATAGCTGTTGTATTTTTGCCACTATTTCTCTTGATTGTCCTTTTGGTTGCTATTTTGTTTTGATTTGTAAAAAAAAAAAAAAGAGAGAAACTTAAATTTGTATGCCTATGTCTATTTTATGACTTCTATTGTTGTTGTTGTCCATTGCTGTCATCACTCTTTGTTAAGAAATCAGGTCTCTCTTGTAAATGAGTCCCCGAGGCTCAGTGGGATTAACCTGTCTAAATAAAGTTGAATGAATGAAAAAAATAATAATCATGATTTAGCATAAAAAATACAGAGGCAGAATATCAGCATTTTATTGTTACATATTTCAAAGTATTATTATGCTCACATTTAATAAACATGAAAAAAACCTTTATTAATGAATTCTTGCAAATGTGGGGCAATAATTTTGCAGATTGCAGTGACATATAGCTACTAGAGTGATGTTGCATTAATGTGATTTATGTTGTATAGTGTTTACTTACAAACACAATGTAAAAAACAGCATCACCAGTTTTTAACTAAAAATAACCACAGGGTTGTTGTGTGCAATTTCATTTTATTTCCAATTTCCTGCACTGTTGAGTTGCAAATTAATCTCCAACAGTTGCAGCCCAGTAAGAGACTACCTTGTAAAGCTAAAGGGTTTATTACTTTGTACTTGGATGCTACCTTTCATTGTCCACTGCTTGGACTGTAGGTGTACCGTTGATTTTAGAACTACTGTATCTGAGCTGATAGCATAATTAAATCATGGAAACAGGCAAAGTACATAAGGATATTAATGTAACAATCAAACTGTCGAACAATGAGCAACAACTGGCTGTTAAGTTACATAAAGCAGGAAGGAGCTGTGGATTTATAACTGGGAGCAGCACCTTCTTTCACATGTTGCATTCACATTGCCATTTGACAAACTTCACCAACGTGTTGAATAAATCACCGTCCAAGCTGCTGCTTTGAGCTGTCAGGTTGTTAGACAGATTGATCCCACCTCACATAAATGCAACATAAGCCATGGGCACATTGACAAGAGGAGGAGAGTCAGTCATCACCGACTGACATGAACAGAAAGGAAACATGTAGACACTAAGAGAGATCAGTAATCACCATTTTGAACGTCGACTCAACAACACAACTTAAAGATGTTTGGCTTGAACTAACAGTCTTTTATGGCTGTTTGGAGCCTCTAAAACTAACATTTATTCAAACGATAATTTGAGCAATAAAGATGCATTTTCTTAAGATATCTTTTAACACTCTGTTTCATTTATCCTGCGTGTATTACTTTGTATATGTTCTTGTATAGTAAGACTGGAAGAGGCAGATTTAGATATCAAACAAAAGTTGTACCATGACTTGGGGTGTTTTGGAAGCTGTAGATTTTATATTTTCTTAGATTAAATCTTTTAAGATAACAGATTTTCACTTCCTTCAAATGCAGCACAACTCGGAGCACGATTCAAAATGATAAGCCTCAAAGACTGAAGCATGATGCCAAGAAATTGATTGAGATGATCAGTGATAAACATGAATTTGTGACAATTTTATTTCCTAAATAAATGCAGACTTATCATAATAATATATTTAAAAATATTTAAGCGAGCTACAACAGTAGCACTGCATGTCTTACAGATATTTTGTAACGTAGCTCTCAAGCATAGTTACTAGTTTATCTTCAATGTTTAACGTAATACTCATATTTTCTTGCTAATCTATTTTTATTACCATACTCAAACAGGTGTTTTTAAAATTCCAAACACTTTCATACAACCTAATTTGCATGAATAAGTAATACACAAAAATACAACTCAGTGCAAAATAAATAATATTAATAATAATAATAATAATAATAATAATAATAATAATAAAACCTTCCAGCAGTAGATTTGTTTAAAAATGTCTTAGTACCTAGACAGTAAGCAGTAAAACATATTTTTTCTACAATATAAAAAAATAAATCATATGCAAACCTCTCTCCTGTGGAACAATCATTGATTTGTATTATTTTAAACGCATTCTCTGCGTTTGTTGCTGTTTACTCTGGTGCTGCTGCAGTTCTTCTCCTGAAACGTAGGTGTCGGTAAAATGTCAGTTAACAATACAGAAAGTCAGAAGAAGAGTTGACAACTGTAATTAAACTTCTAGTTAAGTTACATTAATTTCTTAGACAGGAGAAAGAACTGGAAGTGGCAGAAATGAAGATGTTGAGCTTCTCCTTAGGAGTGACAAGGATGGATAAGATTAGGAATGAGATCATCAGAGGTACAGCACGGTTTGAACAACTGGGAGATAAAGTTAGAGAGGCCAGACTGGGATGGTTTGAACATGTCAAGAGGAGGGACAGTGGGTATACTGGTAGAAGGATGGTAGAAATGCAGCTGCCAGGAAAAAAAGACAAAGAGGAGATATATGGATGCAGTTGGAGAGGACATGGATGTAGTTGGAGTGAGGACAGATGATGCAGAGGACAGAGATGGAGGAGGATGACTCGCTGTGGCGACCCCTGAAGAAGAAAAAGCCAAAAGACGAACAAGCAATTAAAATTTCCATCATTGTTTATAGTGGTTGCCTCAAACCTGCTACTGACTTTTAAAGATCAAAGGATTAAATTTAATTTGTACATAAACTCCATAAACTCATGCATTTGGATTTCATCTCAGAACTGCATCATGGCTGTTCCACCAATTGTATACTTGTGCACAACTGAATTTGTATGAACTGGTTAAACTTCACATTCCTTGAACTATCTTATTCGATGCAAAACGCAATAATGACTGGCTAAATTTCAGATTGATTAAAAAAAAAACAACAACACACGTCTTGTCATCTGTTTTCTATTTCAGGCAGCATCATTCTGACCCACCTTCTTGTTGGTTTGCTTCTACATACAAATGTGTTTCAGGTCATGTGAAGTGCAGCTTTATTATTCAGATGATGTCCTAGCAGAAATGTGTATTGTTTATCTGCAAAGTCTTATCAGAGAGGAGGTGATTGGGTGTTGTTTTACATTGGAGCTGAGGAGCAGGAAGAAAATATAAAAGATAGGAGAGGAACTGGATGTGAAATCTAATGAAAAACATGAAATGGAAAACACAAGTCAAGACATGCACATTTTAAATAAGCAGGTATCTGAGGAATATTTTATTCCTCAGAGAAAGCAAATATGCACTGTTTGTAATTTTTTATGTAAGAGAGATGGAGTCTTATGTGCATATTTTATATTCACGCAGGCAGATTATTCACTTGATCCATGCTAATTCCTTCGGCGTGCTTAAAAAAAAAAAAAAAAAAAAATTCTCTCAGCAGGTCTTTCTGTTTCTTATCTGCCCCCTTTGCTGCCAAACGGTGGTGCAGAAAAGAGGCTTATTTTTTTTTCTCCCAGAGCTGCACAGCATATTTTTTCACCCGCAAGGTGATAGAGTAGAGCACAGGTAGTGAAACAGACAGGTGATGGGGAGGAAGGAGGCAAATGAAGAAAAGAAGTGGAAAAAAAGGGGGCAAAGAGCGCAGCAAGGAGAAAACGACTGAGAGCAAAGGACAAGCAAGGAAATGAAAGGAGAATAAAAAGTATCAGTCAGCAGTGCGCAACATGTCTCACTGCTTTCCACGTATCTCTGCACACACAGCAAGCCATGTTACAGTTACAGTAAAACATTTATTTATGTCCTTTTCTGAGAAAATGCTGTCAGAAGGCAGAGATGAAACATAATACGCCAACTAATTGCTAAGTAAGCTCATGGATCAACTTATGGTTTAGCATCTGTTAGCCTGGAGAATATGGTGTGTGTCTGTGAACCACTCAGATTATGCTAAGCATGCTTTATGCAATCCACTTAGCATACAGGCCGTAATAAAGTATTAACATGCATAGTCACAGGCCAAATAAATCCTGGATGAAAAAGAATGAATATTTTAGTCACACATGAGAAGGTTGGTCAAAGATGAATAAAAAAAAATCACAAGAAATTTCCTTTTTCATTTAATCCCTGTGCAAAAATAAATGATAAGTATTAGAAACGGAGTGGTTTTAAACGTAGCTAAAGTGATAATCAGCTTGTCATTTATTCTTAACTTAAAATGCATTATATCATGATGGAACTGACTCAGATGATCAACCCTTTACCTTCACCCTTCTGTGTAAACTAGTTTATTATCATTTTATCTGCCTCAGATCATGCTCCGAGAAAAATGTAAACCTTTACAGTGATGAAACTGTGATTTGAAAATCAAAGTAGAAAGAAACCTCCTTCATGTCAGCTCAAATCAGCATCCTCTAGTCCTGCTGCATCACACATTTCCTCCCTCGTTTCGGCAGAAGATGCTCAGAAGATAACTTTAAACAATGTAAACATATGTGTCAGTAAAGGTGTGTTAAAAAGCGATAAGTAAATGAAAAAAAAAAACCTGCATTACATAGAATGAATACTGTAGGTAAATGTTACACATCTGGAAATGCACTGCTATTATGATGGCAGAATTGTCAACAACCTGTTTAATCCTAATTGATGCAATGAGTAACTTTTTTTAACAACCATGTTGTGGTTGTTAAAAAATAAATAAATTAAATAAAACTAGTGAAATAGGGTTATGGGATAACGGATGGCTGGGTGAAAGCATAGTAGGGAACTGTAAACTCAGAGTAAGAAATGTGGTGAGAATAAAAATACTGATTCCTATTAGAGATTTCTTAGAAGTTGTTGATAACAAATGGAAAAATAAACAGTTGAACTCAGTTATGTTGCTAATGACAAAACCTTTTCACATCTACAAAGTAAACAGAAAAGATATTAAGATTTAAAAAATGTGTTGCCTTAAAATCAGTCAAACAAAAAGCAGAGTATTAGTGAGAATAATGAAACATTTAGCTCTAAAATATATCAAGTTGGAGGTAATGTTACAAGGTCATGGGGCTTAATGAGTCTAAATTTTCAAGAACTGTCATTTAATTGTGAAAATGGAACAAAATTGTAAGCGGTGGTGTTTTTTTTAATTGAAACTAGAGACAAACATCAGATTTGTGCATTCCATTGTTGTTAGTTTTTTTACAAGGTCATATATTCATTACACTTCTTTGAAGCCTACTAAAATTTATTTATTTATTCATTTCATACAGGCCCACTGCATAGCTAAAATCCATCATCCAGTCATCCAAAATCTATAAAACAGAACTGTGGTTCATCAGCCGCTGATTGCTGTAGATTCAATTGAACAGATGTGCTTGCACTTTAGAGGAAGTTACAGTAGATTGATATCAGAAGCACGGCAAAGGAATTTTAAATGTGCTTTATAAATATGTGCTGGTTAGTCCAACCAATACAAGAATTAAATCTAGGAGTAAAAGTAATGTGGGAAATATTGAAACCAACTGTCTGAAAAATAAACTGCTTTCAAATTTAGTACTACTTAGTACTATTTCATGCTCTCTGATGCTCAGTATGATGCATTATCTTTAACACATTTTTGTGTGTGTGAGAAAGTGTGGGTAAAAAAGAAAAACAACAACAGAGTCTTTAAATCTCTGACTCAGTTTGCACTTTGGTGTGGTAATAAATAAGATCCTGGCATGTGAGCAAATGTGCACCAACCCGAGGGCTCCCTGTCACTGGTAACCTAATGACCACAGCTGCTGGTTACTGTGCACTGCTGGAAATCTGCTTCAGGTCATGAGAGAAATGCTGGACTAGATGCAATTCTGGACTATGCAAGTTATATACCCATTTTATATACTGTTTATAGTAATTGTAAAAGGGTCATTGATTTTTATTGCAGGACAGAGTGAAAAAAAAGTAACTGTGTTTTCGCTAAAACTATCTGGTCAATAAAAAGCCAGACACAGGAGCATATAAATCAATTAGAGGATGCAAATGTTTATTTATTATCACCCAAGCTTCCTCTCTGCTCCCTTGGATTCTCATCTGAAACATTTTCTCTGTAAACAGTGCAGAAAGGGGATTGATTAACACTTCTTTCCCAAACCCATCTGCTAAGCCAATCAGGCTAATGCATGGACCAGTCAGTGCTGCAGAGCAATGTTTAATCCATCTGTTATTTCATAGAGGAATACACATAGATAAGTACTGCACTACAAGTGACACCAGAGGCCAGATGGACAAACATGAGCAGTAGTTGGAAGAAATAGTGTTCCGCTAAAATGAACTTTTGATTATGTGTTTAATTGCTGGCTCTTACTCCTCTTCCCTCCTCACCAGAAAGAAAGCATACATAACCCCTGAAAAACACACGGAAGATGAGCAAAACTAAATGGAAAAGAGTTAAGTATAGTTTAAAAATAATAGGACATATTTGAGTGGAAATTAGCTTTTGAAGTAACGACAGTGTTTAAGTGCTAATGGTGTAGCATAAACGGTATAGAAGCGATGTACTGTAGATCAATTTGAAGTCTTCCCACTCTTCCACTTGAGCGGTTCCACTTCAGTTCACCACACTTGAGGGTTCTGCACATAATCTTAGCTGTTCCTAGGGCAGTGTTTTTCTGGACAGAGAGCTCTGAGGTTGTTCCTGGGATCTGTTGGAGACACTCTTCCAGTTTGGGGGTCACAGCACCAAGTGCTCCAATGACTACTGGCACTACTGATGCCTTGACTCTCCACCACATCTCCAATTTCTCTGTCAGCCCTTGATTTTTCTCACGTTTCTTGTGCTCCTTGTTCCTGATGTTACAGTCACTTGTAATTGCTACATCTATCACCACTTTCTTCTTTTTTAGCTTGTTGACCACCACAATGTCTGGTTGGTTAGCCATCACCTGCTTGTCGGTCTGGATCTGGAAGTCCCACAGTATTTTAGCTCTGCCATTCTTCACCACTCTTGGGGAAGTCTCCCACTTTGACTATGGGAATGGTCAGTAGATCATCGTCAGGGAGAAGTAATTTCACATTTTTGATCAGAAGAAAGAGTATCAATTAAAGGACCTACTATTAGAGGTCAAATTTACCCTGCTTAGAAAAAGCATATGACAGGGTGCTGAGGGAGGAGGTGTGGTATTGCATGAAGAAATCTGGAGTGACAGAGAAGTATGTTGGATTGGTACAGGATATGTATAAGGACAGTAGTACAGTGGTGAGATGTGCTGTAGGAGTGATGGATTGCATCAAGGATCAGCTCTGAGCCCCTTCTTGTTTTCTCTGGTGATGGACTGACTTAACAGATGAGATCTGGCAGGAATCCCTGTGGACTATGATATTTGCAGATGTCATTGTGATCTTTGGTGAGAACAGGAAACAGGTGGAAGAGAACTTGGAGAGGTGGGGGTATGCACTTGAAAAAAGACGAACGAAAGTCAGCCGTAGTAAGACAGAGTACATGTGCGTGAATGAGAAGGAGGCCAGTGGAACAGCGAGGCTACAAGGAGCAGAGGTCACAAAGGTGCAGGACTTCAAGTACTTAGGATCCACTGTCCAGTAAAATGGGGAGTGTGGTAAAGAGGTGAAAAAGAGTCCAGGCAGGATGGAATGGATGGAGAAAAGTTTCAGGAGTGATTTGCGACAAAATGGTGTCAGCAAAGGTCAAAGGAAAACTTTACAAGTCAGTTGTGAGACCAGTTATGTTGTATGGTCTGGAGACAGTGACATTGACAAAAAGACAGGAGAAAGAACTGGAAGTGGTGGAAATGAAGATGTTGATGTTCTCCTTAGGAGTGACAAGGTTGGATAAGATTAGGAATGAGATCATCAGAGGTACAGCACAGGCTGAACAACTGGGAGATAAAGTTAAAAAGGCCAGACTGAGATGGTTTGGACATGTCAAGAAGAGGGACAGTGGGTATATTGGTAGAAGAATGTTAGACATGCAGCTGCCAGGAAAAAGCCAGAGGAAGGCCAAAGAGGAGATATATGATGCAGTTGGAGAGGACATGAAAGTAGCTGGAGTGAGGACAGAGGATGCAGAGGACAGTGAGATGGAGGAGGATGACTCGCTGTGGCGACCAGTAAAGAGGGAAAAGCCGAAAGAAGAAGAAGAAGAAGACTATTAGAGGTCAAACGAGAATTTATAATGGCTGAAAAGGTCATATACTGGTATACACATTTGTTTTGTCCTGGCAAAATGGCTGCTGTGAAAGACACACTAGTCACACAAGGAATGACAAAGGCATGTAGAATCAATTCTAAAAACATAGTGCTCCTCAAAAGGTGTGGCCAATGCCAGTTGTTTAAAAATTGCAAACATTACCAATTCTTTTTGGCTTTAGTTCTTTTATTGGTTGTTTGGCTGAGTCCTTTTCTTTTTGCCGATGCATGAGTTGGTTAAATATGATGACGAAGTGTGAAGCAAGAGTTTATTCATCTAATCGTTGGAAAAAAAATAAAAACAGTTTAACAATGAGATGAAGTGTTACCTAAAAGCGAGGATAAACTGTTTATTTTGTTCTGAATGTTAGACCAGATACAGTAAATGTACAACAGAAAACCCCATATCAGCAATAAAATCTGAGGTAGACTTCAAATTTATATTCAGCAGCTTCACAGACTTCTGATTTTTCATGCTAGATTGTGTTCTGACATCAGAATTATTGTCTTGTACTTGTTTTAACTGTCTACTTGAGGAAGGCACTCATCATCTGATAAGCCAAATATCTATTTAAATAATACATCCACTAAAAAACTCCTATAAAAACCAGTGCAATAATGACATTATCAGTGTTTGTTCCATCATGATGTAAGGCATTTTATTCTGTATAAATATGCACATTTAGTACAACATCATTATACAGAGATGGCCATGCAGATATTGTTCTTAGACAAAGTCAGGACGAAACCAATGCACTATAGAGATTAGGATATTTCTCTAGCTGCACAAACCGTATACTGGTTCTTAATTGGTTCAAGTTAATTAACTGTCATTAATGTGACTGTCAAAGTTTAATGAAACAGTATGCTGGAGGTATATTCTTTCCACAAACAAGGATCTGTATTGGTTTTGCATGTGCATGATTTTAAGAGCAATACTCATGTCAACAACTCTGTCAGGTTGCCTGGATATCTATAATTCTGTTTTACACACTGGTGATCACAGGGAAATATTTTATGAAACAGAATTTCTCAGTCTTGAAAGGGAACCATCCAAAGCAACAATGATTTCTTCACATTCCTAGGTCAGATAGCTCCCATAAATCTTTCTTATTAAAAAATGTCATGTCTGCCCCACCCTGGCTGCTGCCGTCAAAACAAATCGAATAAACAAACAAACAGACAAACAAAAAAGGTAAGATATAAAAACAGGTAAAACAAAATGAAGAAGACTATAAATGATTGTCCTAACACGTGGCATGTTGTCAAAAAAACCTCTGACCTTGATCTGGAGATTAGTTTTTCATTTATGGAATAAAGTACAAAGTCATGGAAAAGCCTTCAAAGGGTCTCATGGAAACTGATAACACAGCACATATAAGCATTCACCTGACGTTAGGTAAAATGCCATTATAATATGTGCTGTGCTATCATTTCAGTCCAAAAGCATTGAAAGCAGTTTTCAACCTCTGGGCCTCGAGCTTGCCTTGCAGGATGGCAGCTATGCCACCATTTATTTCTCTACAAAGTCAAGGTTGCAGGCTTGTCCCATTTTAAGCACCTCCACACACTAATGTTGGCTTATAAAAGCCGCCATAGCTGAAAAACAGTGTAATTAATTTTCACCTTTTCATGTTTGATTTTCCAAATTTTATGCCTGTGTGATTGGCACTAGAGGCATTGCAGTAAGTGTCTTTTTGTAAAGCTGTGTCAAATGGTGTCCAAGCTGTAGGATTAGATGGAGACAGTGATAAGTGAGCAGGCAGGAGCTAATTAAGTGTTGCTTATGCCTCCGAACAGAGTTTCGCATATCAGTAATCCGGTATGACCTCAGTCACTGGAGACCAGGGATTGTTGGCTCAGGCATCGAGCACCCACTTAAATATAGAATGATGCAACAGATTTCACTGTGTCCATTAACAGATCATTTGACACTGTAATTAAAAACATCTCGCTCTGATGAATAAATCAATTCCCGCTTTGTAAGGTAAGCTTAGAGCAGTTTTTGTTCCAGTGGGAAATAATAGGTATGCAGAGTATTTAGATACTTCGGTGAAGAAATTGTCAGGGACTGGGCTTAAAGTGGCACTGCAGCTGCAGGGAAAGGACAAGGCAAAGTTAGAAAAGGGGAGTGAGAGGAAAAGAAACAACACTAAGAGGTTTTCAAGCCCTATATTACCAACTACTTGTCCATTTATACACAGCAGGTCGGAAATAGTGGATTTAATTAAAATGCTGCATCCAGTTTAGTGTCTACCTGATTTTTGTGTTCTTCACAAATGTAATCCAACTTTTACAAGTGCTGATTATAGGCAACAAACTACAACCGCATTTGAAGCCAAACTTTGTGCAGAATTAAAAAACACTTATTTTTCTTGCTCTATTATACAGCTATATACTAATATATATATATATATATATATATAC
>NC_056504.1:37614541-37637480 GCF_014905685.2 Nematolebias whitei
TATATATATATATATATATATATATATATAGCTTGGAGCAAATGCAGCTAGATTTAAAAGTTTGTAGATCTTATGTTCTACATCAGCTGCCTTAATAAAATAACTAAGAGATAAACTTTGATAAATGCAACTGAAACAATGAAACTAAATGATACAATATCAAGTTTTGTACCAGTAATCAAATGATTCAGGAAAAGTAACTCAATATTTTATTTCTGAGTGGAAAAAGATATGAACTTCTTGGATTAGGAACTTGAATTACAATTATCTTTCAGTGAATCCTGTTTTAATATAGAAAATAAGAATGCGTTCATATTAAAACACTGTTGTGTTTGTTTTAGATAATGAATAGCAAAACTACATTATTTCTAATTAGTTAACAATTTGTGGACAAGGAAACTGGGTTTTTTTTTTTTTTTCGGATGTCTCAGACAGAAAAATCTCCTTGAAAACAAGATTTATAATAATCTGCAAGGCCACCAACATATTTGGGTTTTATAGGGAACTAAAGGATGGACTTATTTTGAATAGTTTTACTGCAAACATTCAAGTTTTATAAAAGGTCTCATGAAAGAGCAGTAGGCTGTGTGAGGTTTTGGCTCTATGTCTACTGAAAGGACTTGTGTGAAAATATTACACTGCTTTTAAATCGTTAACAATGGCATCAGGATAACGACTTCATAAACTAATTACATGTTTAGAGAAAACAGGACACAGGATTGTTTCAGATTTTTTTGTTTCGGCACGCCCAAATATCAATTCTGACTTTTTCTTTGTTTTATAATTTTTTTTATTTGTTTCATGCGGTGGCCCTGAGGTGCAAATAAACAACATTTGGAAAAATGGAATTTAAAATAATAATAATAATAATAAAAAAGAAATTACATTTGCAAAAAACAACAACAACAACAAAAACACAACAACATTTGAAAAAAATGGATTTACATTTGAAGAAACAGAATTATCTTAAGCCAAACAGAAAGTGTTTTTTTTAAAAAAAAACTTTATTAACAACATAAACCAGAACAACAGAACAATGTACAGTTAGGTCATTCCTACTACTTGGTGCCCTTTGAGTCCCCATGCCATAATGTGGTATATTTTGTTTAAAGGTGGGCTAATATTTATTTTATTAATCTCGTTTTCTATGTTTGACTCTCCTCTACCATAAAACACAACCATATGTACAGAAGATCAATTTATTTAAAATAATAAAATCTTATTTTAAACGCAACTTGAGTTTACTGCCATGTCCCCTTTCATAATTCCTGAAATTAAGTTCCAATTCTTAGTAATAATAAAAAAACAGTTATTAAAAATAAAAAGTACTATTTATAATAGTTCTCATTCAATTACTGTTTATGATATCAAAATATCTTTATGCCTAAATTATTAAAAATAAATTGAGTCCCTGAACAACTGTCCACCCTGTTACTCTAAAATGCCTGTCACCCCCCGGTTTGGTTTAATGTAATTCAGTTTTGTCAAATGTAATTCCATTTTTTTTTTACTACTTCCGCTTTGGCCACTTCTGCTTTGGTATAATGTAATGCTGTTTTTTCAAATGTAATTCCATTATTTCAAAAGTTGTTCATTTACACCTCAGGGCCACCATAGTTTCAAAGGCAGTGGTGAACAATATTATTCATTCATTTTTCTGCTTTTATCCTCTGTTAAACACTTTGTGTTTTGTTTGAAAAGTTTTCTTCAGATCAAGTGTGATTTATTGATAGACTGATATTAAATTTGATTGGAGACTTCACTGTGAGCGATATTTCACACTCAGAAGTCTGTTTAGACAAAGAATCATTTCTCAAGTGACTATAAAGGGAAAATAAACATAACCCCCCATTTTTCCTCTTGCATATGTGTGCATGCAATAAGAATGTGGCCTCGTTCGTACCTTCAATTAGCTTACGTAAACCAAGCTGAAGTGTGACTGCAAAATACAAACAAGACTCCCTGCTGGAAAGACACAAAGGCGCAGCACAAACAAAAAATCTTTTGAAAGGCCTCTAAAAGAGAATAAAGCAAGGCTGTCAAGAAATTAAACTGGCTCTATTTTGATAGAGCTCTTTTTTTTTTTTTTTTAGCTCCTCTGTTCTGTCTCACCATTCCTTCTCTCAGAATACACTGAGCCCTGCCAAAAGACTGCAGATCTTTCCCACCATGGTGGAAAACCTCACACAGAGTTGGTTAATACAGCCATTTGGCTCACTCATTTATTCAGCTGCAACGATGCTCCTATCACAACATAAATTATGATCTAGCTCTGTTTAAGATTAAAGCCATCTATACAGAAAAATGTAATTTCCTAAGGTAAGCACTATTATTCAAAACAATGTTGGATTCAATTTGATCCAAGTTTAATCCAGATCAATTTGGTACTATTCAGACAGACCCGGCTCCAGGGGAGCTGAGGAATACTTTGTGTGGGCCCAGTACATAGTCATTTTATTTTATATAAATACATAAATAAACATTTACGGAACCTTGCAAATGAAATAACCATATGTTGTTTATTAAGGTTATTTCAATTATACCACTTTAATTTTCAGCTATATTTAAATGTATTTACTGTAATGTACATAATCACTTTATTGCATAAGAAAATCATGTAGTTTCTTGTCCCACAATAACAGTCCTGTCAATTGCTAATCTGCCTATTTTAGAGATGGCTGCCAAGTCAGTTGAAATTTCTACTTGTTTTATCATCTGCACCCATATTTGAAGAGCATGTCGTCTATTCATCTTCTCAATAATGCTGCTTCAAATTATTTATTTCTTTTTGCCTCCAGCAAACGGGCAGCCTGAAGGTAATACATTTGCTGCTAATTGCTTCATTTAAAGAAAGTAACATTATAATTATGCTGAGGAAAGTCTTTAGGTAATGTGAATATGTGCATTTCACTTTAGACAAAGAAAAGTTTACCTCCGCTGGATGGGAGTGAAACGAAAACCAAAACCCAAAAGCAAAGGCTAGAAAAACCTGAAAAGAGTTCAAAAGGGAAAAAAATGCAGTTAATGCCACTTGTCTTAACAAATACATACAGACATATATATAAAAAAAAATAAAATAAACAAATGTAAAACATTAGCATTCATTCAAAATTTTGAAATTAAGATCTCGTGTGATCTCAGCTCTCTTTGAATCTTATGGATAACTGTGATCCACCTGCAGGTGGAGTCAGGTACATGGAGCAGGGAGAGCTTGTCTTGGAGCAGAGCAGGGAGGATGGTGTTAAATGCGGAGCTGAAGTCCACGAACAGGATCCTGGCGTAGGTTCCTGGGGAGTCCAGGTGCTGCAGGATGAAGTGAAGAGCCAGGTTTATTGGGCCAACAGGTCTGTAGATGACGCAATAAACCTGGCTCTTCACTTCATCCTGCAGCACCTGGACTCCCCAGGAACCTACGCCAGGATCCTGTTTGTGGACTTCAGCTCCGCATTTAACACCATCCTCCCTGCTCTGCTCCAAGACAAGCTCTCCCTGCTCCATGTACCTGACTCCACCTGCAGGTGGATCACAGACTTCCTGACAGACCGGAGTCAGTGCGTGCGGCTGGGGAGAGCTGTCTCGGACACTCGGACTATAAGCACAGGATCTCCACAGGGCTGTGTGCTTTCCCCCCTGCTTTTCTCCCTGTACACCAACTGCTGCACCTCCAGCCATGACTCTGTGAAACTTATTAAGTTTGCAGATGACACCACCCTCATCGGGCTCATCTCAGACGGTGATGAGTCTGCATACAGGAGGGAGGTGGACCGGCTGGTGACCTGGTGCAGCAGCAACAACCTGGAACTCAATGCCCAGAAGACAGTGGAGATGATTGTGGATTTCAGGAAAGCCACAGCCCCTCTGCCCCCCCTCACCTGTAATGATACCCCCATCACCACTGCAAATTCTTATCGGTTCCTCGGCACCACCATCACCCAGGACCTCAAGTGGGAGCCAACCATCAGCTCCCTCATCAAGAAGGCCCAGCAGAGACTGTACTTCCTGCGACAGCTGAAGAAGGCCAAGCTGCCGGCCAAGCTGATGGTGCAGTTCTACACGGCCATCATCGAGTCCATCCTCAGCTCCTCCATCACGGTGTGGTACGCCGGGGCCACTGCCAGGGACAGACTCAGACTGCAGCGCGTTGTGCGCTCAGCTGAGAAGGTGATCGGCTGCAGCCTTCCATATCCCTCCACGACCTGTATGTCTCCAGGACTGTGAGGCGAGCAGGTCGGATCACAGCTGACCCTGCTCACCCTGCACACGGACTGTTTGAACCACTCCCCTCAGGCAGGAGGCTTCGGTCCATTCGGACCAGAACCTCCCGCCATAAGAACAGTTTCTTCCCCTCTGCTGTTGGACTCCTGAACACTCATAATGCTACCTCATAATTTCTGCTTTGGTCACATTACATCTGTATTATAACTGAATACTCCATCTGTACTGTTTTCTAAGCTTTTTTATTGTTTTCTATTGTATGGGTGTACATATGGTTATGTTATGGTTTTAATTTTACTTTATTTGTGGGTGTACACAGGCTTATGTCTTATGTAATGTTCTCATTTTTACTTAATTTTTACTTAATTTTTACTTTATTTTACTTTACTACTATTCGCACCTTATGTCGAAGCAAATTCCTAGTTTGTGAACCTCGTTCATTGACATGGCGATAATAAACTGATTCTGATTCTGATTCTGATATTTTTTCATTCTTATGGGTATTTGCTCTATATCTGTAAAACTAACAGTTACAGCCAGTTTTGTGTTTGTTGTTGTTGCTTAACTATGGTGGCCATCTTGAATGGAGTTGCTTTCAAAAGTTAATTGGTTGTAGATGTACGTACCGTATCTTTCGCCGTATAAGTCAAACCTGTTTGCATAAATGTGCAAGTCCTGCGACTTATACACTGAAGCGACTAATATACATTTTTCCACCCCATATTTATTACACAATTTTTGGCTGAGATCTGATGATTTCATTCATTCTGACATGGAAAATATTGAACTCTTCCATTTTTATCCACTAGAGGACCCTCTAGTAATATAGCAAGCCGAGTGTCTCATTAATAGGTAAAAGTGGCTATTAATGAGATACTTTGCTTGCCATATACCACCTTCGTCTCGCTCCAGATCTCCTGGAGCAAACGTTAAATCAGTTCCATTTCGCTGCGCTGCCTAGGCAAAATGCAGCTGATTTGACCATTAAAGTACAATTATTAAGGAAAAGTTCAACTGAGACACACCTTTGCTATGATGTCAAGCAAACAAATAATTGTTTTTAGGTGTTAATCTTGTTAAATTTCGAAGAAATGCACAGCGACTCCTCTCTCTGTGCGCTCCCACTTCCACTAATCGATTTTTGAAAGCAGCTGATTTGACCTTTAAAATACATGTATTAAGGAAAAGTTCAACTGAGACACACCTTTACTATAACTTTGAGCAAACAAATAATTGTTTTTAAGTGTTAATCTTGTTAAATTTTTGTTAAAGTCCTCCTGTGCACGCTCTCACGGCCCCCATTTGGCAGCCAATTGATTTTTGGTAGAACACCGGCCCGTTTCCAGGTGTTCTGAGATATTTTGCTAACAGACACAAACAGTTACACTATTGCCTGCATTTTTCAGCTGCAATAAAGACAGGAAAGCAGGGGAGGTGTTCAGTACATCACATGATGTCTCACAGCAGCATAACTTTAAAGCAAAAATTAAATGAGTGGTTTAAGGTCACAAGAACCAATCTTGCCTCTAATCGTCATGTTGAAGGAATCTAACAAGGCTGAGTCAGGTCCTCTGGACAAATTCTTCTTTGTTGAAACATTTGAAGACTGAAGAAGATTTTTGGATAAAAGACAAAACATTTGAACAAAGAAGAATCCGTCCAGAGGACCTGACTCAGCCTTGTTAGATGTATCTACCTGGATTACTGAGCAAACATCAGGATATCTTCAAGGGATGTTTGAAAACTCATTTTATAAAAAAGTAAAAGGAAGTGTCTGCCTCCTGGACTTGATCTAGAAGCTGGTTTGAAAAGAAAAACAACACTAATATTGTGAAATTAGATTTTTGCACATATTAAAAAAAATGACATAAAATATCCCTCTAGTTTTGCAATTATCTTTTCATTATATTTTGTCCTACGAACATGTCTGGTAGGATTTATTTTAAAGTGTGCTGTTCATCTGCTCATTTAATTTGAGCAAAATGAAAGAGGCCAACCCTCACCAAAAACACAGAATTAAATACGTTCAAAGCAGTGTGTGTGTGTGTGTGTGTGTGTGTGTGACTGTGAGGAGAAGACAGCGACTAAGATTTGCATGAAGTAAAACTAAAGTTCCAAATTGCTCTGAGAATTAGCTTGTCCAAACATGTCAGAGTACTCACTTAGACATCCAATTACAGCCACTGCTCTCCAGGGGCGATTGGCTGGAACAACTTTTATTAACTACTCTCTCATGAAAGATGAATCCAAACATTCTGCGAATCCTTGTTAGATCTGCGAGGGGTTGGGGTTGATCTGTAATCCCATTCAAAAAGTGTTTTTAAAAATACATTCATGGCACCAGTCACAAAATGTCAGAGCTGAATCCTCATCAGCTGCCGAGACAAAGAATTAAGTGGAAACCTTGTGGAAATACAGGAAGTGTTAAACCACAGTTTATTCATCATAAGTGACAGAAAAGCATTTTTTTGTACATTAAATTCCCCTCCGAGCCTTTTCTTTGCATTCTTCATGTTTCCATGGTTGCATCAGTTTAGCTCATTGGCCTAGTACCCAATAAATGCTAATTTTGTTTTACTTTTGTTTCCTGCTTGCTCTTGTTATTTACCCGTTAGTAATTTAATTGAGTATTTTTTATGATGCACCTGCGTTCACACTGTTTAAACTGCCTTGGTTTTCATGCTGTGGACTTGATTTCTTTTAATGCTTGCTCTTCCCTCTTTCCCCTGAGTTGCGCTGCATTTTTATTATTTATGAATGCATGCAAAGCTACTTCGGCTGCAGCATTGCTTTCGTGTAAATAATGCATTTGGCTAGAACTTGCAGTTTTTCAAAGGTAGTAGTTGACTTTTGGGCAGAGTACACAGTGCAGTCTTGGAAACCTTGTGAATACTGGCCCAAGTCCCAAGAAGCTGCCCTCTGGAGTCCCTGGAGCACACGCTGTCCTAAAGGCTTTCTAATGAGGTGCACAACAGTAGCTTGAAGTTATCCTTTTGACCTTACTTTTATTATGATGAGGAACCGGGTCCAGCAGCAGCATGGGAGTTAAGAACCCAAGTGGTATTATGATTGGTAATGCCCTCTTGCTTTCCTGGAAAGCTCCTCACTATCTTTTTTTCTTTCTTTCTTACAATAAGAACAATTCAGCTAAATCTTGTTCACAAGGAAACTGACTTTTTGTCATCATATTCAAAACGACTGGAAATTAGTTCCCAACATGCTTTGCAGTTTTATGGAGGAAAAAAAAAAAAATCCTGTCACAGTGTAGTGGGCCCCTCAGAGAATCCTAACCAGAAAATTGCAAAGGATGCTTGATAGCTTTCCTACATACTGTAAATCTGCAAACATGAGGAGTTATTACCTCACTAAAAGCTTCTGGAGTTCTTATCAGTAAAGGTTGTTTGGGGAGGTAATTTCAAATGAAACCAGTCCCAGCCAACAGATGCTGCTGAAATATAACTATGAAATAGAATTTAAAAATTATACTGCAAGACTGTGCATTAGACACATACAGGCAACGGCAGCCATGGCGGAGAGGTTAAATAAGGCTGCAGGGAGCTTTCAGGACTGTGTTGGGCTGTTTGCTGTAGTAAAGTCTGATTTGATTTGCATTCAAAATGCATTAGAAAATGGTTCTCACTAGCTACTTAAAATTGGTAAAGAGCAGTGTTTACTCCACAAGCAGATATTGTTGGTCTGCTGCTTTATTGCCATCATTACTCATTTTACTTTGGCTTCATCTCTCGATGGTTCTTATCTTCTCAGTCAGTTGTTGGAGCTTAATTGTACGAGTATGAGGACCCGAGTGAATACTGTTTATTCTGGAGTGACTTACATTGCTTTAAAGCAGCAGAATAATTTTCTGCTTCAGCAGGCACATTGTTGGATAAAATGTGGAAATAAAGCTTGCAGATCCATTTAGCATGACTTTGATCTTATTACAGCTTATAGCCGGCTCTCACATTCGCATTCCCATTTGTGTCAAAATATTTTTCATGGTTTTGAATATTCATTTAGGTCAATAATGCACCCAACACAACAGCATTTTGTGAGAAATTTAATATCACGCAGGACAAGTGAGAAAACAAATATATAAAAATAACCTGGAAGATTCAGCAAACCTGTCTTTGGTGTTTTAAGTCTGTGCAACAGAAACACTAAACGTGTCTGAAAACATTAAACTATTTCAAAAACTGACAACTAGGCTGAGTTTTGCAATTATGTTACTAAACAATTCTTCAGTAGAACAATTTTGGTTTAGTTTAAAATCATATAGTTTCCATTTTAGCACAGTGGAACTGTGGTTCATATTAAGGTCAGAACAACTTTGACCAATAAGCAAGGAGCACACATGTTGTTGTGCTGTGTTGGACACAGCCCAGATAAAGGTTCATGTCAAATGTTGGGGAACCAGCACACTTTGATGAGAAGTAGGGGTTGAATAGACTAAACGACCAGTCGATTTTAGGACATCTCATGAGTTTTTAAATTTCACGTCGACTAGTCGCAGTCATTGATTGTGTCACGTGATCAGCCGGGCCGCTGGCTACAAAATGGATTCTTCCAAGCAGATGGAAGACGAGGAGCAGGCAAAGTCTTCCCAAACAGGTAGAAATTCATCAACAGTGTGGAAGTATTTCACTAAAGATGATGTTTTTAGTTTCATTTTCTTTAATTCACGGTGGAATTATATTCACTAAATAAAATAAAGATAAAAACAGGGGTGCGCTCCAGCAACGAATCCACCACCGCGCACCCCACCGTGTGTATTAGTTGCTGTACACACCACTGTTGTGCACCACTCACCAATGCCGATGGATAGTTTATTTTTATTTTATTTAATCCACAAAATAAAATAAAAACAGGGGTGCGCACCCCCAGAGAATCCACCACGCACCACCACCGGTGGAGAATCCACAACCACTGCAATAGTTTATTTTATTTAGTGGATTTAATAAAATAAAATAAACTTTTGCAGCTTATTAGTTTTGGTTTTCCTGTTACTTATTTCCAATATGATAAATGGTAGGATCATAAATATACACTCTATGTTTCGTTGCTCTTTTTTTGTAAATAATAAATTACTCTTTTTGTTTAAGCATCTTGAGTTCCTATAATGTCATCAACTAGTCAACGTCGACTATTATCATGTTACTGTCAAGTTTAAAAAATATGCAGTCATTTAACCCATAATGAGAAGTGAGCAATTTGTTCAAGACCTACATGGACCAGAGAAGAAAACATATTTTTGGAAGCAAAGACATCAACCACAACTTAGTACTGATAAATACTTAGGCAGGGCCTGAAGAGCCGACTCCAACCATCAACCTCTGTGCCAGGGGTGTCCAATCATGGTCCTTGAGAAACTGCTATCCTGCATGTTGCAATGTTCATCACATATGATTTTAATCAAAGGGTGTAAAGCAGGTTTCTGCAGAACATGGATATAATTTAACTGTTGAATCTTGTGTGTTTGAGCATGGGAAAAAGTGAAATATGGAGGACATCGGCCATCGAGGATTGGGACTGGACACCACTTTTCTATGTCCTGCTAGTTATCAGATACATGTATGCCAAAGGTGGAGACAGACTCCTCATGATCCACCCCAGGTCAAGCACACTGAGACAGTACACTAAGTGAAAAGTACTAGTGAGCAGAGCTGCTATACATGAAACAACAAAGATCCTGAGTACATTACAAAGAAAGGCCCCAAGGGTGAACTGCTCAGGCAGCAAAAACCCAATGTGGAAGATGAGGAACAGGAGGAACCATCATGGAAGCATCAACCTCTACATGGCATGTACCACGGACAGATCAAGGAAGTGGCTGGTCGAAATAAATCAGTCTGTGCAAAACAAGTTTCAGAAGGGAAAATCAAAGCGTTGGGTTCTTATTTGCACTTACATTTCAGACTTCTTTGTCTTCTTCTGTATCTGTGCAGCATGATGATGTAGTAGGACAGCTATCTGATCCCTGCTGCGCTGAAACGTGTGTCTGGTGGCACAGAACATGCTGTGTGGACGCATGATGAGTCAGAAGCAGCGACCCAGCTGAGCTTCAGCAGCAGCGGAGATAGAGTGATAGAGAGGGACAGGGTCAGACAGAGGGACAAGCCATGTGTGTCAGAGGATTGCATTAACACCAGGAGGACCTCTGCCTCTGCACCAGGGGGGATATTTTCTACAAGTCTGAACTGAATGTTGACTTCTGGAACTAAGCACTTGGTTTAATGTGGTCTAGCACTTCCAAAATTACACCATGCTATCCCCGGCAGGGGGCCAATACTGGAATGTGGCCACAGTATTTTACCAATTTCCTTCAAAAGCACTGATGTTTTTTTTACAACTCCTTATTTTTTCTGCCAGTATCAGCATCGTTGATGTCAGATCTTAGTAAATTATTGAACACGAAATGACAAAAATGACAGTTTCAGTCACCTGAATTAAAATGTTCTGCTTCTTTGGTCACCTATCTTTATATAAAAAAAAGAAATAAACATTTACCCAGATTACTGACTGAAAAAAAAAAAAAAAAAGTGAATGCAAACTGTTTATTCTTAAAGTATTTACACATTGCAGGTGTAAAGGGTTAAGTTGTGAGTGGATTAAGCTTGGATTACATTTTTTTTAAATACAATAAAACAACTTTGTAGAATATTGATAATATCTTTGAATTTATTCATTTATGTAAAAAAAACTGAAGCAAAATATATTAAACAAATAGATAAACAATGTGAAACTCTCATGTCAGGGAGCATTTTATTGGTGTAGGTTTGGACCATTTTTCCACTGTGAAATCAGGATGGCATCTCACCGAGCTGCAACTGTTGAGAAAAGAGTTTGTGAAACAAAAATACCTCAAAACTGCAAAAAGTATCTGTGAATGTT
Organism: Nematolebias whitei; assembly: GCF_014905685.2. Lineage (NCBI taxonomy): Eukaryota > Metazoa > Chordata > Actinopteri > Cyprinodontiformes > Rivulidae > Nematolebias > Nematolebias whitei. The sequence goes on from NC_056504.1 coordinate 37,625,645, forward strand.
TAGCTGCAGTCTCTTTAAACTTTAAGTGTTTTCAACCAAGTGATAATGGGCCATGCAATTAGGTTTTCAGAAGCTAGTTTATTGTTATTATTTTTTATTCAGGACATATTTTTATGTTAACAGCTCACAAAACTATTCTTGGCTGTGCACATTATTTTCTCGACCAACTTTGTTCCTGGCTTGGTACACACCCCGACGTTTATGATCTCCTGTATAAACCACTGTATATGAAGACATTATTAATCAGAAACTCAGACTGATTTTATATATATATATATATATATAATTTCTTAAAAAAAAAAAGTGGTTTGTATTTCAAAACAAACAAGCAAATAAAAAAAAAAGCTCCTTTGTGACTGTGTTGTATTTACTTAGCTAACACCCTTTACTGAGGCCTGCCAAGTGAGCCATATGCTGCAGTGCTAATCATATAATTTGATTATATGCTTGCTCTATTCCCTGAGAACTTATAATTCTGTCAGGTAATCAGTCCTGCAGAGCTAAAGCTGTCACTGACGCTGTGTGATGCTCATCTGTCAGTTGTCATCTTTTTCTCTGGCTTGTTTTTCCTCTCCTCATAGCAGTCACTTCTGTGATGCACACGTCTTTTTCTCCCCCCTTTTCTAGTTATCTACCAGATTGTTTGGGATTTGTAGGAACAAAACATGCTTGGAGCAAATTCCATCACTTTATGGAAATGGACATTCCTTCAAAGCATTGATCGAGGGATTTAAATAGCCTGCTTACCCCCCTCATCCTGTCATTAAAGTCCTTTTGTCAACAGCCATTCCAACTGCTTCAATTGTCAGTGTCTCTGTTTTTTGTATTTCAGCTAATCCTAAGCATCAGAAGAAATGCTTTTTAAAAAAGCAACAGGAATACACTTCAGCCAGCCACACGAGAAGATGGAAAAATTAATGAGTTGTGACCGTAAAGAACATTAAGCATTCATTTCACTTCTCCAGTACACGAAGAAGCTTACACCCATTAGCTACAGAACAATATGCACTATAAGATAAAGTCTGAAGATTGGTGTATTTATTTATTTTTTTAAGTAAAGGGGTTGCCTTTGACTTCATCATGGAATAAGTATTGGTATCTAACTTGTGTTACATACTGCACAACTCTAAGAGTAGAAAAAAGATGCTGATTCAGTTTAAGTAGTTTTAAAGCACAATTTTGAGCCTTGGGAAACTAATAATTTACAAACCAATAGACTCCCAGAAGTATTTTGACACACGCACAAACGTCCAGGTCTAAAAGAACGTGTAAACAATAATTTTTGAGAAGCTGGTCCAAAATCTGCCCATTTTCAATTCAAAAGTGTTCTCCAGCATATACAGATCAAAAATATGGTGATGGCTGCCAAGGTGAAAACAGAGTATTTATTGGTGGGCAACAAAGTGTTCATGGCCAAGAATACAATTTTTCAAGTTGTACTTCTCTTAATCATCATTATCAGTATGTACAAGATGTATAAGATCAGCATCTGATTGTGGTGGTCTAAAATTTAAGCACATCAATGATCTCATGCCAGTGCAGAAAAATAAACTACGAAATGAATGGATTACTTTTGTAGGCAGAAAGGTTTATTTAGAATATTACTAGTAACACAAGTTTTAAATAAAGTAAAAGCATGAATTTAATAGAGTAAAACATGATGCGACAAAAGTGGGAAGTGCTCTAAAATGGTGATGCTCATGTTAAGCAGAAGTACAAAGTACAGCACAGTTTTTTATAGTGTAAAGCTGAATTGTTTAGAACTACTTTGACTGGTAGCCAAACTCTAGGACATTAATTTGGACAGAAAATATTAATGTGTTGTGTTTAAATTGTGTAATAACATAAAATATGTTATGTCCAACTGTTACTGTATGGCAGCCGCTGAACTTGAGATTTATTGAGCTGCAGAGATTTACACAGTTCCAGCAGAGCCTATAATTTTGTCCATGCTTTCTGTGTCAGTCACTGTAATAGCTGTTTATGTAATTGAGGGAAGTTTGGCTTGAGGCACGTCTACTGGTACACAACCAACTGAGTGTCACCTTTAGATAAGAGGGAAATAAAAAAGCCCAACTTTAACAACACTGGTTTTGTTTAGCCCTCCAGCTGCAGCTGCCACCTCAAGCCCGTCCATTCTGTGCCAAGTATCAGCTGCAAACACACTTCTTTGTCTTATTGGTCCCATTGACTCACTGCTGTAGAGTTGAGAGAAAGTTTGCTGTGCGAATTTTTGTGTGCACATTTGTGCGTCCATTATGCCTAACCATTAGCCTGTAATCAGAGCAAACACATTTTATTTCACAGGAGGCAGATTTGAGAAGCAGCAACAGAGAAATAAAAAAGGATCAAAGGATGCAGAGAGCTATTTCACTGCGGTTGCTATGCAACACAAAATTCTGTATTCACACGCGAGATACCAATTTATGATGAGATGGTGATAAAGAGGATTAAGTTTTAAGAAATTATTAGAAAACCGTAATGACTCACTTATGAGATGAGTTTTATTTCTATGTGGTTAAATGAAGCTTTCTTGTCTGAAAACTATATTTAGTCAGCACCTGGGTGTTTTTTAAATTTTGTAATTTTTTTTTTTTTAATTTTTAAGAACACACCTAAATCTGTTCGAAGCTGTTCAGACTTCATTTAGCACCTGTGGCTTTCAGTCTGCCTTCAGCTCCACTCTACTACGTGAATGTGATCCAAATGTGAGAATGTTGCTGTCAAACAGGTTTTTACAGTTCTGGCATGAAGTTTTGGTGGTTTCTGTGAACTTTTAGTTCACAAGTTTTAGTGATTTAAAAAGTGAATATTACTTAATTTTACATGTTAAAAGTCTGAATAAAATTCTAAATAAGTAATATCTTTGTTTTTTCCATTTTGCTTGTTGTTCACCACATGAGTAATTCCATGTTTAAATGCTTACTAATAGCCTATTTATTGTTCAATCATGTTTTTAACGATGTATTGAAAAAAATGAGAAGTAGTATTATGATGGTAAAATTATTTTAACATTGCCACATTCATATCCTGTTGCAGAGCAAAGAGGGCAATTGTAAATGACCTCTCTGTCCATCTCCATGTTGTGAAATGGATAACTTTAAAAATAAGTGAGGTGTAGACTTGAATGTTTTTGCGTAACTGCATCAAGGCATAAATTGGGTTGCCATGTCAAAATGCAACATGGCCACTGCTATAAATATGTGTGAACTGGCCACCGCAATCGTTTGAGGAAAGTCTGGTTTCTTGTTTTAGGTTGCTTAAAAGTAGTTTCCACAAATGGGTGGATGGTGGGACGGCCAAATATTGTTCTGTAGTGGTCAAGGCCACCACTGGGTATTCCCTGATCCTGCCATAGAGCTGTTGGTGGATAAAATAGTTAATTTTGCTCTCCAAGGTCTGTTGCCTTCTACAAGATAAAAAAATAAAAATAAATAAAGTAAAGCCTACTTCTCTTTTTATACACAATGTGACTCCTACCCATTTGAATGTCTTGCATTGTTGACTTGCATTCAATGTTCAATTTCAGTCCAACCCCCCCCCCCCCCCCCCCCAAAAAAAAAAAAAAAAAACTTATCTTGAAAACTACAAACATTCACTATTCAAATCATTGTGTTTGGGAACATCAACGTACTGCTTGTATTTAAATTACTGAACCTAAATGAAAATAAAATGCACCCTTTATCTTTCTCAATACTGCACTTTTGTTAACAAGAAAAAAATAATAAATGATCTTGTATCTGTTAATGCTAAGTTTGATAGGATGTAGCTGTCATAATTAGCCAAGCCACAAATATAATTAATGAGTAGACCCCAAAGGCTGACCAGGAGTGGATCGTAACATGAGGTATTTGCAGTCACACTGATCATCACACTAAACATGTGTGTAAAAATCTACCTAAACTCTTCCACAAAATATCTTTCACCTGTTTGGGGTATGTTGTGATGAGCCACCTGGTCTCGGTGTCATAGCAGTCAGATGTAATAATTTTCCTGTTAACCAGCTCCAATGAGCCACCTGAACACCATCAGACACCAGACTAGAACCACAGAGTTGGACACAGGAATAGATTTATATTTAAAATAAAACAAACAAACACAAAAAATTAAAATACAGTCACACACTGCCTGAGAAAACAATTTATTTACAACAGAAGCAATAATTTTTTGTACGAATATAACCCCCAGCCCCCTCCGAAAACCACCATTTGTAAGGTGTTGAAGTAAATTTACCTGATCAGTCTCCTGAAGGAACTTGATGGTTTAATCCAAAGGTTCCCAACCCTGGTCCTTGAGGAACACCATCCTGCATGTTTTAGTCGTTTCTCTGCTCCGACACTCCTGGTTTTAATTAATGGGTAATTGACAAGCTTCTGCAGAACATAAGTAATTAAATCACTGAATCAGGTGTGTTGGAGCAAGAAAACAACTAAAACATGCAGGATGGTGTTCCTCAAGGACCAGGGTTGGGAACCACTGGTTTAATCAGCTCCTTTGATTACAGAAAAGTGATGCAGCTGTGTGACTGTCGATGTTATTTTAATGTGTTGCAGAAGTTGTACTTCTTTAAAACTGAGCTTTAACTGGCCAACAAGAAAACACAAAAAATATGTTCATACTGACCGTTAAGAATTCATAAGTTCATACTTTACGTTAAGAAGCCCTTAGATGTGTTTTTTTTTAAACACTGTCAATTTTAGAAACCAAATTCAGTGCATTGTACTCGATGCCTAATATATTTTTATTTTATTGTATTTTGCTTGCATTTTATGACTGATTATGTATTTTAACTCTACACATTACCATGCAGAGGTATATGAAACTATGCACACATTGAATACATTGTTTTTTATTTAATTGGCAGAACACCCTTCACTGTGACTCACAGAATCACAGCCTGTTAGTGAGTATGAAATGTGTATAGGTGGGACTTCTGTATTAATTATTCAGCCCCATGTCTTTAGTGTGCAGAGTCTGGCTTTAAAAATACAACATGGCAATGGCAACCCCCCAAAACCAACATCATTTTGGCTTCAGTTCTGATTAATAGAAAAAGGCAGAGACACTTATTCTTTGTTAACATCAATCGTCAATCGGGACCTTTTCAAATAAATGACAAGTTGTGGAGAAGGACTCAGTATTTACAGGTATAAAATGTAAAAAATCCACAGTCTTATGAATTTAAGGTTTTTTTTTTATACAGTATTATTGTAAGTTGGAATATCATGTGGTTTACAGGATTCTAATGGTTTTAATTTAATTGCAAACAAAATCATTTTTTGTCAGTCAGGACCTTCACTGAACTGTTTTTCAGTTGTGTATGATATGTTTTAAGAGTACCAAAGCTAATAGGGAAAAAAGTGGTTCTCCTCTTTGTTTTACTTTTTTGTGTGTTGTGGTTAAGTTCGTCTTTACCCCTCTGACATCATGAATGTCTCTGGACTGATGACACTTCCAACATTGTGCAATTAGCAGGTTGCTATCCCAAACTCAAAAGTAGTTACTCCAGAGGAAACGCTCCTTTGAAATGCATGCACACGTTGAGGCCTAATATTAGTTTTGTTTAAAATGACCAGTGTAAATACTCAAAGTTGAACATGAAATTAGATTATTGTTGTAAAACTGTAAGGAATATTTGAAAAATTAGGCTGAATTGGCTGATAACTTGTTTCACTCATACATTTGACCCTGCGCTAGTTTCAGTTTGTCTAACCTCAGGCATCCATCCATCCATCCATTATTTTTACCCTCTTCTTCATTTTCGGGTCGTGGGTGCCCAAGTCCATTCATCACTGTGCAAGAGGTGGAGTACAGCCTGGACAGGTCGCAAGTCCATCACAGGGCCACATGTAGACAAACAACCATTCACTCTCTCACTCACACCTAGGGACAATTTAGAGTTACCAATCAGCCTAACATGCGTGTTTTTGGTCTGTGGGAGGAAACCGGAGTGCCCAGAAAACCCACACATGCACGGAGAGAGCATGCAAACTCCACCCAGAATGGCCCCTGGCTGGGATTTGAACCGAGGTGACCTGCTCGCTGAGAGGTGGCAGCTCTACCAACTGCGCCATCGTGCTGCCCCCAACCTAACCCTAACCCTGTGCCTACATACAAATTTCTCGTTTTAGTCCATGCTTGAATTTTTTTGTTTACAGCAACTAAAACTAAAATCATGTGTAAATCTAAACTCTTGGCAAACAGCTCCTTGAAGACTAGAGTTGTGATACAATAACGTTTTCTTTTTCCCCTCGTTTCCTCTCCAGTCTGTGTGATCATAGCATCTCCATTGCGTCAGCTGTCTGAGCTTGTACAGAATTAGAGCATCCTGTTAGGATCTCAGCAACTCTGGCAGTCAGTACAAAGAAAGGCACAGCAAAACATTTCCCTCACATGAGCCTCTGCCAAATAAGCACGAGCTGATCTCATAAAACGGAGCATTTTTACTTATTTTAGTGGCTGTACTGGAACCAAGTTCAAAGCAAACTTGTGATTTGTGGTTGCTTTCTCAGGAGAGGAGGCAAGCTCTGTTGGCAGTAAGACAAGTTGCTGATTGTTCGACTCTCCACGGGCCCATCAGATGGAGATGGAGAGTACTGCTGGACAACATTTGTCTGAAAGTACTTGGAGATTACCGAGCTGAACACATTAAGACGAACCACACGAACAGCATCACTCACCTGCTAGGGAGTTTGATAGCAGCAAGTGGGAGAGGAAAGTGCAACATACTCCATTTGCTCGCAGTCTCCAGATCTAAATTGATGCTAAAAATTGCAGTGTGTTTATAGAATCAGCTCTGAGAGTGTCTGCAAAAATATTGAGTGCCTGTGCATCATATACAGGACACACCATTATGAATCTATTTGAGGATGGTAAGCAGGATGAGGACCTAGATGTTGAAAAGAGCAGGCAGGCATAAATCAAAGTATTAAATATAAATTCACTATATGGTGAATATTTCATTTAATAAAACATTTCAAACATGGGTAACCGGCTTCTATTTTTCTGTTTCCTGTTGTTTCCATCTCTTTTTTTTCTTTTTCTGGTTTTACAGCCCACCATTAAATGGTTTAAGCTGAATTAATGTTCTCTTAACTGAATGTTTAAAGAAAAACTCTTAAAAACTTAAAATAATCTTAATGACTGTTTATCTATTTATTTGAATAGGAAATATTGAAGCATTTTACCAGGAATTTGCTTTGGGCCAATTTTCATTTTTATATTTGAGGCACAGAAAACTTTTAAACATTTCTTCTAGTTTGCATGTAGATGTCCTAAAGTTCAAGCAGAGCTCGCACACTGACTCTAAAGTTACTGTACTGTAGTTCTTTTGAAGAATTAAATAAAAGTACAATACTAAAAATAATAAAAAAAACTTTTTTTTTGGATTAATACACATCCAGATAGGTTCCTCTTCAAAAGTTAAACATACAAATTCAACGACAGAAAAAATGTTATTGGTCTCAATTATTCAAACTTTAAGAGTAACTAGAAACATGTAAAATGTTGTCTAGTTCTCTAGATGCTAATTCTCTACACACCAAAGACGCCATTAAATCTCACACAAGTCAAGATTTGTGATTTTAGGAATTTAGACTAATTGACCATTTTTCATTGCCGACTCAAAGCTGAGGGAGCTCGTTGGCTTAATGCTTGAGTGACTCGGCCTGCTCACTTGCATTTTGTTGTTGTTGTTATCACTGATCTGGCCAACTTGCTTTTTCTTTTGTCCTCTTTCTTTCAGAATGCAGCAGAGGGACCTACTGAGCATGTGCAGAAGGGCGCTGCTGCTTACAGTTTGTATGGTGTCGCTCCTGGGACAACTGACCAGTGCATCGTCACATCGTAGCCACATAGGTAAACGAGTTACTCGGTTAGAAAATTTATCCAGATCCTCCTGCCTACAATATTTATTGCAAAGTCGGGAGATCTCACATGCCAGAAAGATTTTTGATATACTTTTAAATGAGCCTTGTTCTTTTACAGTTAAAATGTAAGTTTTATTATCTGAAAGACAATTTCAAATTTCTGTAATATGATACAACTCCATTAGAAGTGACATAATGTTAGTAACAGATGTGTCAAAGCTTCTAACTAAGCGAAAAAAAGAAAACAAAGTGAAACCACGACTCCGACTGTCTTTTTCTTTCGGTTTTTCCTTTTTCAGGGGTCACCACAGCAAGTCATCCTCCTCCATCTCCCTGTCCTCTGCATCGTCTGTCCTCACTCCAACTACCTCCATTTCCTCTCTAACTATATCCATATATCTCCTCTTCAACCTTCCTCTTTGTCTTTTTCCTGGCAGCTGCATTTTTAGCATTCTTCTATCAATATACTCACTGTACCTCCTCTGGACATGTCCAAACCATCCCAGTCTGGCCTCTCTAAATTGATCTCCAAGTTGTTCAACCTGTACTGTACCACTGATGATCTCATTCCTAATCTTATCCATCCTTGTCACTCCTAAGGACATTAACCTTAACTTGTTGATTCCTATAAATATTTGGGTATCTTGGTCGACTCACATCTCTCTTTTAAAGCTCCATGTGGAAACTTTGTAAAGAAACTGAAAGTTAAACTGGGTTTCTTTTTAAGAAACAGATCCTGTCTAACTCTGAATGCTAGGAAACGCCTTATATATGTGACTTTCCGTCCCTCCATTGATTACTGTGACATTATTTACATGAACGCTCCTATAAGCACCCTGCAGATGTTGGATGCTGTCTATTATGGTTGGGGGGCCGCTGCTGCACGGCCTCTCCTTTCCTCTCCTCCGCGTCCGCGGAGTGAACCACCACAACCTGCGGCTGCTGGACAGAGCTCCTCGGATGGATGACGTCACCCTGGCTCCATCTTATGTTCACATGGCTCTGGTTAATGCTAGATCTTTAACAAACAAGACCTTTATTCTGAAGGACTTCTTCACCTCCCGTGGTCTGGATTTTTTATTCATTACTGAAACATGGATAACTGCCGGTGAGTCCAGTGCTTTTTGTGAACTCCTGCCACCAAACTGTGCATACTTCAGCTCTCCAAGGACGACGGGTCGTGGAGGAGGAATAGCGACTGTTTACAGGAAGAGCTATTTCTGTAAACAAATCACACCTTTAACGTGTTATTCCAGCTTTGAGTTCAACTTGTTTGAGCTCGGATCTTCACAACCCGTACTGTGTGCTGTTTTATACAGACCTCCAAAATACAATAAGGACTTTCTGACAGACTTTGCAGATTTTTTGGCTGGAGTCTTGCCTAAATATGACAGGATCTTAATAGTTGGAGATTTCAACATAGCCGTGTGCTGTGCTGATAAACCGTTGGTCAAAGAGTTTTTACAGCTGATAGACTCTTTTAATTTGCTTCAGTTTGTGTCTGATCCAACACAAGAATGTGGCCACACCTTAGACCTTGTGTTAGCTCACGGTTTTAATGTTTCTAATATGGAAGTTTGTGATGCTGCCTTTTCAGACCACATGCCTGTTGTGTTTGACATGCCACTCGTCTGTCGCTCAGTCAAACCTCGCGCTCCTGCACAGCCCCGTTGGGTCATTAACTCCTCCACTGCTTCTCAGTTCTCTGCAGCTTTTAGTTCTGCCATCAGCCCCACAGACCCTGTGGGTCTTCATTCAGATATCGATGCTCTCTCATCTAATTTTAACTCAGCCTGTCAAAACGTTTTAGATGCTGTGGCTCCATTAAAAACAAGAGCTTCCAGACCAAAGCCTGACCCCTGGGCTGATGAGGTCACACGATCTGCCAGACGCCAGTGCAGGAGAGCAGAGCGGAAGTGGAAGAAGGACAAACTACAGGTGTCTTTCCAAGCTCTGAGGGACAGCTGGCGCTTCTATCAGTCCACTGTTAGAGCTGCAAAAAACAAATATTTCTCTGACATCATCTCCTCCAACTCCAGCAATCCACGTGTGCTTTTTAAAACAATCACCTCTGTTCTTAACGCCCCACAATCAGCCAGCCCAGAGAACTCCACTGAAATGTGTGACAACTTCCTGAGCTTTTTTATCAATAAGGTTTCAAGCATTAGAGCTCTCATAAGCCCTCCTTCTTACGACCCCTCCGTCTCCGTCACACGCTCTGCTGTCTTCAGTCAGTTTGAGCTCGTCACCCTGTCTTCCTTAACTGACATCACTGGTCGTATGAAACCTGCTGGATCCCCAAATGATCCCATCCCACCTCGTCTTTTTAAAGAGGTTTTTCACACCGTGGCTTCTCATGTGTCCCAAATTATAAATGACAGCTTGGCATGTGGACAGGTACCAGCGAGCTTTAAACATGCAGTTGTGACACCACTGATTAAAAAACCTAGCCTAGACCCCACAGTAATGTCCAACTTTAGACCCATCTCAAAACTGCCCTTCATATCTAAGATCTTGGAGAAAATTGTTTACAATCAGTTAACATCATACTTAAACGACCACAACCTTCTTGAACAGTTTCAATCTGGCTTTAAAACTCACCACAGCACTGAGTCTGCGCTGCTGAAAGTCTTCAACGACATTCTTTTAGCCGCAGACTCTGGTGACTGTGTAGTTTTAATGTTGTTGGACTTGACTGCTGCCTTCGACACAGTAGACCATCACATCCTCCTGTCTCGTCTGGAGAACTGGGTGGGCATTCAGGGTCCTGCTCTACAGTGGTTCAGATCCTATTTGACAGAAAGAAACTTCTGCGTGCGCATTGGTGCTGTGGAGTCCTCTGTAGCCCCTCTCACTTGTGGAGTACCTCAGGGTTCTATACTTGGCCCTCTTCTGTTTTCCCTGTATCTACTCCCTCTGGGACATCTTCTCCGGAAACATGGCATTTCTTTTCATTTTTATGCTGATGACAGCCAAATCTATGTTCCGTTAAAACAGGGCAAACACCATTCCTTGAAACAACTCCTGGGGTGTATGGCAGAAGTCAGAGCATGGATGTCACTAAACTTCTTACATTTTAATGACAAAAAGACAGAGGTCTTGTTGTTTAAGCCTAGTGAAGGCTCCAATATCCATGTTGATCTGGGTCCTTTAACAGAACATCTGACTGAGACAGCAACTAACCTGGGCGTGAGGCTGGACAGTGACTTCAAACTTGACACACAGATTAAATCAGTGATCAAGTCCAGCTTCTTTCATTTGAGACAACTGGCCAAGGTCAAACCATTTCTGTCACAACATCATTTTCAGATCTTAATCCATGCTTTCATCACAACTCGCCTGGATTACTGTAATTCTCTTTATGTCGGTCTGAGCCAGTCATTACTGACTCGACTTCAGCTGGTTCAGAACGCAGCTGCCCGCCTTTTAACTGGTACCAAAAAACGAGAACACATCACCCCTGTTTTAGAATCACTACATTGGCTCCCGGTTCGCTTCAGGATTAATTTTAAGGTTCTTTTATTTGTTTTCAAATGTCTTCATGGTCTCGCCCCACAGTATCTGTCCGACCTGCTCCAGCTGTACACTCCTTCTCGCTCTCTCAGGTCAGCAGATCAGCTGCTGCTGGTCGTCCCAAGGTCCAACAGGAGACTGAGAGGTGACCGAGCGTTCTCAGTCGCTGCCCCTAAACTGTGGAACGAGCTGCCTCTGCATGTCAGACAAGCTGGCTCACTTCCTGTTTTTAAGTCTTCTCTGAAGACACATCTTTTCTCTTTGGCTTTTACTTCAGTTTGAAATGTTGGTTTTAATGACTCTAAGTTATTTGTTTTATTTTATTTGTTATCTTTATTTTATTTCACATTTTTAACGTGTGGGGTTTTTATGTTTTTGTATGTCCTAGTGTACAGCACTTTGGCCAACAGTGTTGTTTTAAAGTGCTCTATAAATAAAGTTGTATTGTATTGTAT
>NC_056504.1:37647480-37707271 GCF_014905685.2 Nematolebias whitei
TATATATATATATATATATATATATATATATTTATATATATATAAGGTGATTGTTTTTGTTGTTGTCAAGAAATTGTGTTCTACGTTTAGTGTTGGGCTCCCAGCTGTCCTCACACAGACCAGCCTTCACACCTTCCAACATCTTTGAGCTGAAATGAAAAAGAGACAAGCCAGCTCTTACAGTCTGTCAGTGTTGAATGAAGTAAATTTTGACAGAAGCAGCAACAGGCTGTTTTAACAGCAAATAAACTGTGTTTGTACTCACACATATTCATGTTGATCAGATGCCCACATACCTTTGACATATGTAGTAGTGTGTGATGATCTCACCCCTAACTGTGTGCAAACACAGCATGTTCAAACATGACTGATCACTGCTTATTTTAAGTCAGAATTAAAGCAGAACATCTCCAGCAGTGATATGGCATCCTTTGCCAACAATACAGATATTTGTTGATGGTGATTCTATCCTTGTAGAGCACTGAATCCCATTTGTTTAACCACAAACATGGTGAATAAACTGTATAATCGCCACTCTCATTTCTCTGTTTTTATATTTGTCTCACACTTTTGTGCACTTATTCATGTGATTTACTAGGAAAGCGAGCAGGAGCCAGTGCGAGTAGACCGACCCTGTTCTCCACGGGTTACACTGACACTTCTGTAATCATGTACCCCATCCCTGAGCTACGGAGGTCAAACCAAGGTGGGCCCAATAAACAAACCTCTTTAACCCCTTTGTTTATTGAGGTGGGGGCTTTGCCAAAGCAATTGAACCTCTCTCCACAGCCTGACTGCAGCAGGGAGAACTCGCAGCGTACACACATAACCCTCGTAATAAGACCACTGCATCCCCCAGAGCACCATCTACATTCATTAGCTAGTCATGAAAGAGCGGGGAGGAAGGGGAAGGGCAAGAAAGGGTTCCAGATGAGGGTTCAGCGTCCCTGTTATGTTCTGGAGAGAAGGCAAAAGCAATAACAAGTACCTCTTGGCTGTACAATTTGTTTTGGTCTCACTGATAGGATTTAGACTGATGATGTGACTAGGTCAGGTGGGAGCCTCATTACTTGGCTATTTAGGATTTTTTTTTTGTCTTAACAGGTAGCTGACTTTTATCTAACAATAAAAAAAAAAAACATAAACAAAGTTGTTGTTTTTTTTTGTGGTTTGGTGGTGAATGTCTATAAGAGGAATTGTGGAGGAGAAAACTGCCATGGAGAACATATTCCCCACTGAGGCTGTATGATACAACATGGCAGCAGCTCCCTTTTTCCCATGAAAATGCTCTAAGCCGTGCTGTTTACAGGTCATAACCTTTTGTTAGCATTTTAAATATAACATATTACACCACTTGGCTTGTGCTAGTGCTACAAATTGCAATATGACTTTGCAGATCAGGTTTACCCTATTGCTCTTTGTTCACAAACTTTTCTAAATAGATGGAGCCATCCACAGGCTTTTATTTGGATTTAGTTAAATATTTCCACATTTACTTCTGGTTGAGATCTTCTAAAAAAAAAAATCTGTATTGCACTCTTAACGGCTCATTCTTAAGCTGTTTTTCTTGTTGCAGGAGATTTCTTTTATTTTTTGTATCCTATCAAAATTGGCAAAACTTTGATTCCTTTTTCTTTTCTTTTGGTTTTTGATTTTCAGTGTTTTGTAATGTTCATATAAAACGTTGAATTTTCATAGTAGATAGAAAGTATTTCATTTCCCTGATGGTTTTCTGTTTGAATCTTGTAGAGAAGCCATATTAAGATGTGTCACAATAATGACAATTAAATATGAAAATATGCTTACCGGATGAATTGGAATTGGTTTTCTGTTGTTGCCTGGAGGGAGATAAACTTCTCATGCTTGATAGATCTGGATAGGAATTAGGCATCTGCATAAAACTTTTAATGTTCTAAGGATTAGTTTATTTTAGAAGATCAAAAATAACTCAAGTTGAGAACTGTCCACCTTTAAATAATTAAGGAGTAAATTTAGTAATTGTTCTTTGAACAATGGAAAATATATTCCGTAGTGTACCATTTAGAGAACATTAAAAAAGATTAGCTAAATAATTAAATGAGGTTTATATAAATACCACATTATGCACTTTTCCTTTCATGCAAATATGAACTGGGCTTTGTTGTTTATAATTTTACGCGTTATTAGACAAGAACAAAACAAAGAGCTATAAAGTTTTCTCCTTGATATTTCCAAAATAGGTTAAAGAAGGTGGGCCTGTGATCAGAAGACTGCCGGTTCAAGCCCCGGTACCGACAACATCAAAAATGTGGGTGGGGTAGGTGAAGCACCCTCGCCTTCCCCCACCCTCATTCGTCCCTCTCTGGGCCCTTGAGCAAGGCCCTTAACCCCCACCATCTGCTCCTCCGGGTGTCCTAGATAGCAGCTCTCTGCTCCACACAGAGGGCTGTGGTAGCTTGGTGGTCTGTGGTTGCGTCAGGAAGGGCATCCGGCGTAAGAATAACTGCCAAGTCTTCGTGCGACCTCTTTCGCTGTGGCGACCCCTAACGCAGGGAGCAGCCGAAAGAAAAAAAAAAGAAGAAAAATAACATGTTTAAGACCATTTAAACACCCAAGATGTTTAAATTAAAGTATTATATTGATAACATAGTTTTACACTGTAAATCACACTTTCAGGTGTTACCCATAACCCCTACTGATACAACAACCCCATCCCTACAGGCAATTTCCTACTGGACTGTGATGGTTGGTGCGTAGTTGGCAAATGATATTTGTGAGGGAGACTCCAAAGTTTTTTTGTCTTGAACTTTTTCGAAGTCTCCAAAGTGTTTCAAAATGCGCATCCTTGCATTTTGAGGTTTGAATATATTCAAAAAATATGGTGACAAGTTATCTCTCAAAATAATTAGTCAGTATGGGTGTCTCAAATTACAGTTTCCTAGTTTTGTTTGGGTGTCCCAAACATGTTTCAAACACACCAAAGCTGTATGACATGGCCAGAACTGGGCAGCAGAATAATACACATGATTTAGGAAATAAATGGTCACACAAAAATAAAGCTCTAATAATTGGCTTCTTAAAAAGTGTTCACATTACTCGCTCGTTACTTTATTAGACATTTATTTATACAGGTTAGTTCCCACTGAGCCTCGAAGACTCATTTACAAGAGAAACCTGTTCCATACAACATTCAGAGCAGATGAGGAAAAGAGAACACGAGGGTGAAGGAAGCCAAAAAATAAATCATGTCTCACACCATATCCTGGCCGGGGCACAGTGTAAAAGATGCAACAAAAGACCTCGCAACATGAACAGCAACATACAATGACTTCATAATATATTTATGCATAGAAGGTCAACAAAGGTGGTGAGCTGTCCGTGGACACTTCAGAAAGTTCCAAAGTTCTGATATGATGGTACAGTGTCTATCAGTGGCACAGTTCTGATAAGGCCACATATGTCCTCAGGAGGGGGTGGGTGGTGGGGGCAGAGCTTCTAGTTTACATATCCTCCAGGAGCAATTTGAGATAAGTTGGCTGGTCGAAGGCCAGCGGAGAGACCAAATGCAGATAAACAATTGTTTTGGGCAGACAGACTCTACTGACATGTCTGCCTTCAGTTCTGCTGGTACACTCGATGGCAAATCCAAACAGTCAGATCCATGAACATTCTGTCGAGCCGTGCTTGATTAGCCTTCTCCAAGGTCGACTCCTTCATGCCGGCGAGTCCTAGGAGCTCCAAGTGGCCTGTGATTCTCAGAAATCATGTCCAACTTGCGGTTCAGCTCGCAAAGCATAATAGTCTGAGAGATCAAAGCACGGAGTAATCCTTCATGTGCTGGCAGCTTTACTTTTGCCACAACTGCTGCCGACGTCTTCCTTATTAACCGATAACCCAGGTATCCGCCGATTCCAAAATGCAGAAACCCTGTTATCATAAATACAATTATGAATTACTTAGTTGCAAACACTCAGAATTCATTAAGAGCAGGATGGAAAATGTTTCTGTTCTCTCTGAATTTTCTTGCAATTTTGAGTTGCAAAATTAATTTGCAGCCCTTACAGCCCAGTGAGATTGTACATATATTTAGCCTTTAACTCCCAGTCTTAAAGAGTAAACATATTTGATAGCAACATAGAACATCACTGGACCTCATATAGACAAACAATACAGACAATCATTTCCACTCACACTCTAGGGACAGTTTAGAGTGGCCACTTAAGCTATAAATCCTTACTTCTTTATTTGCCATTAGAAGCTTCTCTGTATTGAAGGCTGATACTGGCTTGCAAGGTATCCAGAATAGCAGTACATGTTTTCGATGTGGACATTTGATCATTGTTGCATGAATTAGTTTGCTACGCACTCCACATCACAGGTCAGTGTGAAACCCTTGCCCAGGGATTTAATGACATTATACTGAGTGGCTGTGAGCAGGTCACCCCCACCCTGGGGATGTGTGAGGATTCGACTGTGGAGCATTTGTCCTGACATTTGGAGAGCCGGTGAACGACACAATGGAGGGAAGCTCACAGGCGTGGGGAGATTGAGATAGAGATGTGGGGCTGTTTGAGATGCACTGTGGGGATGACAGGGGTCAACTTGCCCCATCTCCCAGTGGCAGCTTCCGAGATTAGAAAACCATCAAACGTCCTGTGCTATATGCATCTGAATGGCAGCTGTATAGATGAGCCATGAGTGGCTGCGTGTGGCCTTGGTTGTATCCTCTGTGTGTGCAGTTGTCGCCGAAACAGGAGAGCAGGAGGACAGTGTATGAGCAGAGAGAATAGCTATAGTTTTATTCAAATACTCAGTGGAAATCTAAGTTCAGGCGTGAAATTCTGCCAAAAGCGGGAAACATTTTCATACAATAATGCAACAGAAAGGTCATAAAACAATACTGCTTTTTTACAAGGGAGATTGCACTTTTCTGATAAGAATAGTCTATCGTAAAATATTTCCTCAAAAGTTATTTTGTAAACTTCAGTGGTTTTGGCTTCACTCTTAAACTTTCACCTTAGATAAAAACAGATAATGCTACTTGAAACTTCTTTGCTAAGGTTTACAATTAGCAGCATAATATACTGTAGATTCAGTGGCTATTCTTGAAGTTCAAAATGCCAGCGTTGTGCAGATTGTGATCAATTGCAACATGACAATTTCTCCAAAATGGGATAAATAATTTATCAAGTTAAAAAAAAAGAACTAAGTGTGTTTCAGCTCTCCAGATTCGTGATCGTGTTGGTTTTAAAATATGTCACATCTGTTTCTTAAAGAAATGCACTAACTGAAAGTTGCACGTCCTCACAAAGTGGTTTGATTTTAGGGGAACTATTTCTCTGCAAAGAAGCAATGTTGAGTGTTGGAGAAAAATATTCTCAATTTATCTTACTTGCTCAAAAGGAGCAACACTCAATGACAGGAGAAACTTTTTACCCAGTATTTTACTTGCAAGAGCAGATTTTAAGGACAAGTTACACATATGTACAGGAAGTACACACAAAGACTGAGCATCTGCCACAGGCAGTGTGTGAAACTTGTTTTTATATGCTTACCAGTTCAGCTGAGCTCACAGACTCGGAGGCGTCCTCAGAGTGCCAGCTGCATGTAGCAGCCTCACTCTGTTTTCTATCAACCCCAAACATATGGTTCATGGGCAGAGTTAACATTGTCAGAAGTAGTAGGTAAAAACATTCATAAACTTGACCAAAAGTTCCCTTACAATGAGTCCAAATGAGCATTAAATATGGAAAAATTAACTATTATATATTTTTTCTTTGGTCAAACATATAAAATGTTTTTTTATACTTAGACATTTAAGCCTAAACAAACCTTATTTTAACCATCTTTTGACAGATGACCAAATACAAAATCGGTAACTTGCTGAGTTGCTAATTATTCTTGACAATATAAAATTATTAATACAACCATTTAAATACTGTTTTTCTATTTGGTGTTAGTCCCTTGCTGCTATGTGATTAGTTTTTCGCGGACTCACTCTATCGTGGCTTTTTAAAATAAGATTGGACATGACACACAGTTGGCTGATTGATGGATGAGCCGCATGATCGTCATGGAATTTTTATTTAAAATAAATTATTTTTAATTATTTAGCACCTGTGTGCAGCCCACAGCTGCAGAAAAAGCTTCTTCCTGCACCTGTGTGCAGCCCAAGGAGAAGCTTCTTCATGCAGCGTATCAGATCTCCGCTCTGCCGTGAAGTGGGCGCGGCCAAGAGCTCTGGAAGGTGGTAGAGTGCAGTGGAGGCAGAAAGCTGAGTTCATGACATTCTGTGCTCTTTTAGAGCATTTAGAGTTTAGAAACATTGTTTAGAATATTGCAAGAGTGTGGGAAGAGTTTAAAATGCCTTTATATATATGGGGATTCAGGGTACGAATCCCCCGCGAGAAACGAGGGACTACTGTAATCACAGCCAACCTATGTTGCTAGAAAAAAAAAAAACATACTGAGCAAGAAAACAAAAACTCAATTGAAAATAAATCCGTATTTATGAAAATTAAGAGAAAACTCTTTCATTCTCACCATCTGTATTTCACCATCATATTCATTCACATTGACTGGCATAATAGCTCGGAGTAAAATTGGTCCCAATGTTTCATCGCAGCAGCGAGGAACCTTACAGTGCCAGATTCACATGCGCCAGAAGTCTTCCATCTCCATTCCCTCTCTAATTACAGCTCAAATGTAAACCTATTATCCCTCGCCACATTATGAGGTACCGCTGGCGTTTCTGAAACTCAAAAGAAATGAGGATTTTTTTGATTTTGATAGAAATCGAAGGAGAGCCTGCTGATAACGATTTCAGCTGATGAATGCAATTAGTGAAGAAGTGCTAACAGCATGGCAGTAATTGGGCTTTACAAACTAAAAGCCTGCCCTTACCCAGCAATTAAAGCAACCTCCTTTAAAGTTAGTCAATTGTATTGCTGTTAATGGTTTATGCTTGGCTGATGCTTAATGCAACACGGAGGTAAGTTCCCTTGGAAATCGACCAAAGCTCTGCTCTTTATCAAGAGGTTTCTGTGCTCTGGTAAAAAAAAAAAAAAAAAAAAAATGCACTGAGAAATTTATGAAGTGATTAATTTGTTTGTGATGATGATTTACTGCTCCACAGACTGTGTTATATGGGAGGCTGTTTGATGCATAATGCTACATTACATTAACCCTGGAATTAGTCACTTATCACAGTTTATGTTTCATAAATAAGAATAGTCCCATTATTCAGCTTTCAACCAAGTTCCTAATGAGTAGTGTCAACATTAAAGGAATAAATGAACATCAAAACACAACTTGGATACAAATAACTTAATTTGTGAATGCAAGACATAATAAACATAGGAATAAATTATACAAACGGTGCATGAGTCATTCTTTACTCAAAGCTTAGAGAGTTAAAAAAAAAAAGTATGTTATTTTCAACTTAATTTAACAGGTATTTTTGAATCTAATCAGAAGGGTGTTTTGTTTTTTGCCAGTACATTATAGGTTTTTGCCTTGTTGATATGTACAGTAAACTTTCACTCCAGCATTTCATTCTAAGCATCCTTATTTTAGTTCAGAATTTCTGTGCATTTTTTTTTTTTCGTTTGTTTGCAAACTCCATGATGGAGATTTTATTTAAAGCCTCATTTGTTAAATAAAAATCAGAAAATAATGTTATTACAATAAAAACAGGGCGATGCAAACAGGCTAGCCGCTGTAAAACTGACTTTTCTGTGATACTTCCGGTGATAAGTACGACTCTGAAGGAGAGTTAAGACTCCGAAGCTTTAAACTTGTTTACTTTGTGCAGTGTTTACCAGATATGAAGTTTTAAAATTAATGTCAAGCACGTAATTTGTGCGACACTAACAGCCTTAGCAGTGGAAACTTGTTTGTACCAGGGAAAAAAAACTAAAAAATCTCTAAAGAATGATGCCATCACCATGTTTGACTGTAAGCAAAGTATTACCAAGGTGATGTTCAGTGCCTCTTTTCAAGAAGCCCTATACTTGTGGACATGTGCGTAGTGTGACCTTTGTTTTTCCAAATCAATCTATTGATACTTCTATATAGCACTCAGCTGCAAGCATCTTTTTGCAGCTTCTTAACATGTTAAAAATCAAGCAAGCAAGTAAAAAGAAAGAAAGACCAATTTAAATTTTTCATCTCTGCTATGAATGGATCACATTTGTGTTTTTATTTCAGGTACAAAGCAATTGCACAAAGTGCATCTGCAGCATTAGATCTGGTAATACACTCAGTGGTTCCCATCCCTGGCCCCCGAGGAACACTATCCTGCATGTTTTAGTTGTTTTCCTCGTCCTACACACCTGATTCAGTGATTTTACTACTTCCTTAAGTTCTGCAGAAGCCTGTTAATCAGCCATTCATTCAAATCAGGTGTGTCAAAGCAGGAAAATTACTAAACCGTGCAGGATGTGTTCCTCGAGGACCAGGGTGGGGAACCACTGCTCTGCTTAACAGCGTGCTTAAAACAAAATTCATCTTCCTGCAAGTTCATAGGATTCTTGTTACTTAATGGTGTTAAGTTCTGTATTTTTAGAAAGCCTCTTCATTACTCACAATCTGAACAAAGACAAATATTCATGCTATGTTCTGTATCTGTACAATGAATAAAAAAAACAACACAGAAGTCTGGTAATTTTGCATTAATTAGGTATTTAGTTTACAATCTGATATGAGTAAACAACATTTAGATAGGTTAATTCTGAAGCTGAATCTTAGTTGACTCTTAATTGCTAATTAAAAGTGATTTAATCTTCTCAATCGGCATAATCTGCTGGAGCTTTCTTGTGCTTTGCTGCTTCTATCTTTACAGAAAATTTACATCATAACCAAACTGACCACATCTATTCAAACATCTACTAATATCTTATGGACATGACATAAAAAAAAAAAAAACTACTCAGTAATGACCTGCTATGAGTTGCAGAACTGACACTGGACCTGTGCTTGATTGTAAAAGCTTGTGTTGCACACAGTAAAATTTGTTGGTATGGATTTACATAAATGCTTGTTCATTTGAAATTGAACCATAAAGTATTTTAAGAGTCTTTGCTGCTCTGGTATTTTATTTATGATGCCTAAAAAGCATAAAAAAAATAAATAAAATCTATTTCACCATTATTTATACAGGTTAGGCTCAAGTCACCCCCCCCCCCCAAAAAAAAGTCACAAATTCATTTTCAAGAGAGACCTGTTCTAGACGGACAACACATAAAGTACAGACAACAATAAAAAAGCAATTAAAACACAAAAAGTAGTGTTATAATAATCAAATCAAGGTGCCATATAAAACAAGGTAAAATACTAGAAACAAGAACTGATTTGCTCAGATTTTTTTTTCTAATGACCTTTATCAAATGTTGAAAATCCCTTAAAGAAATGTTTGAGTTTGCTACTTACTGTCCTCTTAAAACTGTTAATTGTACATTTTTTTTGTTTAATTTAAAATTCTTCCTAACAAATATAGAATTTAAATCAATGAGTGTAAAAGACATGACCAAGAATCCACCAGAAATCACAGGAACTGCATCAAAATTTGGATCAGAATAGTTTTATTTTGCTTATGTCTCAGATGGTAATTGTTCAACTCAATTTCTTTGTTTCCTATAAAGCTGTATGTTGCAGCACTTTTTATTATTAGAATTATTGAAGACTTTTCATCAGTTTAACGTTTTTCAAATGTCTGCTATAGATGCTCTTTTTGATTACAAATTCCCTAAACTTTTAAATACACATATGCAGTCCTAAATCTATCACATTTATCTGAAAACCATCCCATGAAACCTCCTTTTCACGCAGTTTTTAATATTAAATCTTAACAGATATTTACGACATCTCATATTCAGGCAGGGCTGAGGAGAAAGTTGAAAGGAAACTCATCATCTGTTCCGCTTTATTCCTCTTGGGTATTCCCTTTTTCTTTTAACATAATGCTATGCTGTGGCTTGATGGTTATACACTAGAGGCTGAATACTGAATAAAGTGAAATATAAGCTTCTGTAATGCAGACTATCAATTGCTTGCCTCCGTCTTTCAGCTACACTCAATGATTTTTCACCTTGTGGTTCACATCTCCTCGGGAATAAAGTGCAGCGCTAAGTGTCCACGTCAGACCATAAAAACAGTGACCAAGGCTTCAAGTTTATGTGAATGGACTGAAGCATAAAATGTAATGGGTGGGACCATTTAAGTTCTCCTGAAACTGGCTTTTTTTTCAAGAAATAAAAAGAGGGGCTGTCGACACATTTCTTTTCATCTAGCTGGTCTATTAAAAAGAGGAACATTTATATTGAGCTGTCAGTGTGCGTACAGGTCAGATGGTCCTTTAATAGTATCCTCAGGCAGCCCAGCATTCAACTGGGAATCAGTGCCGGTGGCTGCCTCTTCACTAACGAGATTATATTGTTTTCCAGCATACGGTTTTCTTTAGAGCAAGTGGTTAAATATACCTCTCAGTTAGCAGCATTGTTAATGTAATTACATGACAGACTGATTTAAAGGAGAATAATCTCTTGTCCACAGCCATGAATAATTTGAAACAAACCGTTCTTCTTATTTTCAGACCGTGCTCTACTTTCAGCACAATATATGTCCTCCTACATCTAATGAAGATGGATTTGTCTGTGGTTCAGATCAGAGTAGTTCTGTCATTGTTCCAGAAATGTGCAGTTTACCAGGGGACCTGCTATCCCTTTTAGTTGAGCCAGTCTCATGTGTTTCGTGACACCGTGTCTGTCACTCAGCCTTGAAAGACATCAGCAGGATCTGTTCAAGATGAAAAACATGGGAATCTAGTTGGAAAAGTAGAGATGGCAGCCATTTAGAGCAGACTTGACATCCGCTTGACAGATAACCAGTATGTGTGCATGTCAGATGAGAGACCAGAGAGAGAAGACGATCTTAGGCATCTCTTTTGTCTGCCTCTGAGGAGCCCAACACAGATAAAGTAAAGCTGGGCATGCCGAACTCTATGGATAAGTCCAATATAAAAAAATAAAAAAAACACTATTGAAGGCATAGAATAATAGCCGTGTTGGATATTCTGATTAACGTTTACCTAAATGATCATATGTATATTGCACATAAAGAAATGGTTGTTATGTTCTTTATTATGATCTGATTATTGTCAAGGCAGATGGATGTAGGAGGTTTACTCTTCAGCCCTGCAGCACCTGATGTTGCTTAATGTTACACAGTGAAAATGTGTTTTTGTTTGAATTGTACTTTTCACATTTTATGCAAATGCAACATCAAAGAAAGAAATCCCATCTGATAATGTGGCTGCACTTTTTAAGGTTAAAAGAAAACATTTTAATGTAAGATGGAGCTTCCCTTATCCCCTCTGTTAATACAGCCTGTCTGGGAGTGGCCCCAACACATCATGAAAGTGATCCATCTTCTTCAAAACACGTGCAGCCACAGAGATGATCACCATAAATAAAATTATTTATTAACAGGTGTCTGTGAATTTACAAAATAAAATTTTACTGATGTGGGCCAAGGCCAGATTAACAAGCAAAATCAAACCTATACAAATAAATAAAAAATAACCAAAAGATAGTCTTCCATCCATCCATCCATTATCTTTACTCACTTCTTACTTTTTGGGTTTCAGGGATCACTGGAGCCCATATCCAAAAGTCACTGTACGAGAGGCAGGGGACACACTGGACAGGTCTCCAGTCCTTCACAGAGACACATAGAGACAAACAAGACAACCATTCACTCTCTCACTCACACCTAGGGACAATTTAGAGTTACCAATCAGCCTAACATGCATGTTTTTGGTCTGTGGGAGGAAACTACAGTACACAGAGAAAAAACATGCATGCATGGAGAGAACATGCAAACTCCACCCAGAAAGGTCCCTGGCTTGGATTTGATCTGGCAACTTTCTTGCTGAGAGACAGCAGCTCTACCAACGGAGCCACCTTATACTCGATCAACAATGGGGGACAAACAAACAGAGTAGGTATCTTTGCTGATGTGGCACAGCAGGTTGGTCCTATTAGAGCTGTCATTTCTAACCTGGGCCTGAAGCCCAGCCTGGCCCGGCCCATAATAATGGGCTGGATGGGCGGACCGGGTCAGTGTCGGGCTTTTGATTTGCATCAGCGGACGCGCAAAGCTGACAATCCAAGTATATGGCAACATGGCTTGCCATACATTCACCTGCCACACGTGGCCATTTGACCACGTGTTGACCAGCCTTGAAAGAGGTACAAAAAAAGTTCAGTTAAGCCTCAGATGGGACTACTGCCAGGCAGCGATCCATTGCCCAAATGGACGTTCAGTCGTTGCACTCAACGGACGCGCGCAGCCGACGTCCCAAACAGGTCAGATCCCAAAGCATGTCAGAGCAGGGTCTGTGTCTGAATAATAAAGAATGCAGCAGGAGCAGGGATTTAATGTGCTTTGACGGCCATGAAAGGACAAACACACCCTCATCTCCAATCTTCTGCCCCTTTTATTCAGCCGTTGATTTGCCAGGTTGGGTGGGGTTTGGAAATGATGGCTACGGGCTGGGGCTGGGTCGGGTCGGATTTTTTTGGGCCTTAATGTAACTTAGTCCAAATGCACTGTGGGGGCTCATGGAGCAGCTAATCAACATCCAGCTTTTTGGTTTGTCCCAACAATCATGGCTTGGTTACCAACACAATATAGACCCTGCCCCCACCAACCCCCCCCACACACACATCTTATGGCAGCAGTCATAACACCCTAACATGAGACTGGTCTCAAATAAATTTGTGAAATAATGTCTTCTTGACACTCCATTATCAATGTAGCAAATGTTGCAATAAAATTAGATGCTGTGCTGTGCAGAGCGCACTGCTCCACTGACTTGGTTACTATAGATTGAAGACTCTGTGTAAACTGGTGATGAAAAATGATTGAAGATTCTTTCTTTCAGAGGAATGTTGCAATTACGTTCGTTTGCCAGCTTTCAAGTCCAATTTTCACAAATATTTTCCTAAAACTAAAGTAAATTAAAGTCTAAAGTTAACCACATATTTCCTCTTGTGGTGTTGCCACATTTTTAAACACAATAATACATTTCTACCAATTATCATTACCTTATGTATTTTGGTAATATAAAGTAGTTATATTCTGGGTCCTTGTTTTCACATCTGCTGCTAATACTGTAAAATACAATCAAAACACACTCTTGGAGAGGAACCTCATCAAACCATACTATGCATGATTTTAATACATTATATGATGGTGCAAAATACACTTCAGTACACTCATTTCTTTTTCTGCTCTGATGATAGTAATTATATTTTATTCAAGACAATAATTAATAATTATTTTGTAGTTCAATGGTGTTATATTGTAGGAAAAAAATAAATAAATTTACTAATGTGCCATCCGTGCACTTTTGTGTTACAACATCACACAGGTTATTTGTGCTAATAGTGCCACTAAATAAAAACAATAGAAGAAAATTAAATTGAAGATGAACGTTAGTTTGTTTTTTATGTTTTATTAAAAGTTGTGCTAGAATATCAGGGTTTTATGAGATGTTTATTTTTTTTTTATTATCATTAACCAAATAAAAAAGCACTGCAGAAACCCAGATAAGACATTAAATACTTTTAACTGTGCTTTCTTTAAAACTCTTAAATTATCTCAAAATTACAAATCTGTTTGGCAACACTGTCTGGTATTCGCCTCAGAGGGAAGAGCACTCATCTGCTAAAGGAAGTATTTCTCTCTTAAAAAAGGGCCTCATTTTACACTTACCACTTTAATTACTTTAATGAGTCTTTTTATCCATCTGTTAAGAAATTAGCTAGGGCCAAAAATCAAAACATTTCATAATGGAAAAATACAAATTATTGATCTGAAAGCAAAAAAACAGCTGCCCAGGAAACACATTCTTCTAAATTAGCGTTTCCTTTTCAAGCTCAAAATGTTTCTCAGCTGAATGTGCATGAAAATACTGTGCACTGTTTTAGTCACTATACGGACCAAAAAATGTAATGCTACCCAGTCTGCACTGAAAACAGCAAGTCATAAGAAGTAAATGTATAAAAGTGTGTTATCTTGGATTCTTCCATGTTGAGATGATGAACAATAAACACACAATAAAGTTCTCATAGAAAAGACTGCCATAAAATCTTGTGAGATGTGAAAACATTCTGTAATGGGTTTTTGATGATTTGTATGAACATCCCTTATTACATTTTCTGTGACTGTCTGAAGAGTGAATACTGTTGAGCAACATTTTATTTCATTTTGCCTTGGAGTGTTGTGTATAAGTTTCTCCTGCCTCTTCTGCTGCCACTGCAGTCCCTGGATTTAATAACTTAGGTAGCCTTTCACTTATAAGGCTGTATGATTCCTTGAGGGACTTCAATTGATCAGTCAGTGTTGAGCTCTTACTCTGTGGCAGCCAGATGAATGGTACTGACACTGACCTCATCTAAACCACTATAGCATACTCTCCAGCTGTGAGGGCCCACTGATCTGTTGTTGTTTCCTTCCTTACAAAGCTGGTATGCAGAAAGGAAAATGTATGTTTCAATAGAATATTCTGTTATGTTAAAAAAGGGGAACCAGTACACGAGAATAAAGATTTTAAGCAAGCATACTTAGAGTTTATTTTTGTAGCATTAGTGTCTCTGCTGCTCCTTGTGTTATGTCTCCACGCTTTATTCTGATGATGGCTTATGTTTTGTCTTGGTTACTCTCTTGGGATTACTGTTCCACTAAATGTAAAGTTGTGTAGTTGTGCTGTCAAGAAGAAAGATCAATGTTTGCCAGAATGGGATTTATGTTTTCTTCATTTGTTAGGTTTATATCAAAACTTACTTCCCTAATGACTTGTACTTACCACGCATAAAAGCTAAGAAATGCAACCATCCAATAATCAGAAAATTATTTCCAAAAAGGCACATTGTCAACACGCTATCTACAGTATATAATAATAGATAAATATGTTTCTTGAAAGAATCCATATTGTACAACATATTTCATTCCACAGTTTTAAAATAGTTTCATATTTGTGACACTGCTATAGCCTTTTTGGTCAAACCTTGAAAATTACATAATGCACAGTCTCATGTAATATTGTGATTTTTAAACCTGTCAGTGTTTTGAATGTGTTCTGAGTGACTGTCTGCTACTACCTTGCCAAATTTTAGCTTTATATCAATAAATGTCACTGAGGTATAGCCATTTGATATATAATTACCATACTTTCCGCCGTATTTGTCGCACCGCCGTAAAAGTCATATCAGTCATATCTGTCCATATTTGTCTAATAAAGTGGAAAATTCCATAAATATGTTGCTTCACTGTATACGTTGCATCTATTATGCTTCACCGCTGACGCGTCACGTTTGTTATGCGTCACCGCTGAGAACCCAGAAATGTGGACTGATGTTGTGCCAAAAACCGATGGGCTGCCAAATTGTGCCTGTGGGAGGACTTGAACAAAAATTTAACAAGATTAACACTTAAAAACAATTATTTGTTTGCTCGAAATTATAGCAAAGGTGTGTCTCAGTGTAACATTTGCTTAATAAATGCACTTTAATGGTCAAATCAGCTTTGTTTCAAAAATAGTTTTGTTGCCTCGGTGCTCCATGAACGCGCAGACGGAGAAAAAAAACGGAGGAACGCGGTTCATTTCTCCGAAATTTAACAAGAAAAGCACCTAAACAATTATTTGTTTGCTCGAAATTATAGCAAAGGTGTGTCTCAGTCTAACATTTGCTTAACAAATGCACTTTAATGGTCAAATTAGCTTCATTTTGCCGGGGCGGTGCAGCTGTTTTGACAGTTCCAAGCAACGAGTGAAGGTGGGGAGATTATGGCAGGCTGATTGAGTCATTAATAGCTGATGAAGATTCTCAGTCATCTACGAAATGGTAAGTTCAAAAAAGTTCAAGAAAAAAAACAATAAAGTATAAAGTATAATAAATAAAGTCCAGTTGTTTTTGTCTTGAACTTTTTGAAATTGTCATTATAGCCACATTTACCTATTACATGATACAACAGCATGCCATTTTGCTATTGCTACTCTGCTGCCATCAAGTGGCTGAAAGTGGTACTGCACTTTTTTCAGTCAGAATGAATGAAAACGGTCATATCTCAGCCAAAAAATGGTTTATAAATATGTGGAAAAAATCCATAAATATGTTGCTTCGGCCTATAAGTCTCAGGACATGTAAATTATGAAAAAACAACAACTACCGTATTTTTCACTGTATAAGTAGTGAATTTATACAGGAATTAGTAATCATAGTACTATAGTAGTAGTCATAGTAGTCATCTCCTTTTAGTGGGACGTGCCTAGAAAACCTAGGGAGGCATCCTAATCAAAGCCCAAACCACCTCGACTGTCTCCTTTCAATGCAGAGGAGCAGCAGCTCTACTCTGAGCTCCCTCTGGACAACAGTGCTCTTCTTCTATCTCTAAGGTTGAGTATGGCCAACCAGCGAAGGAAGCCCAGTTTGACCACTTGGATCTGGGATCTTGTTCTTTTGATCATGATCATGACCTCATGACCATTGGTGAGGATTGGAACGTAGACAAACCAATAAGGTGAGAGCTTTGTCTTTCGACTCAGCTCTTTCTTCACCACAACAAACTGAAGCGATGCCCTCATTACTGAGGATGAGGCCCCGATCTGTCAGTCCATCTCCCGCTACCATCACTTGCCAACAAAATACCCAGATAGTTGAACTCCTCCATCTGAAATCTTCAGTGGGTTATGAGATATTCTGCTAACAGAGTAGAAGCTGCACAATATACTGAGCTCAAAGTATGTGTTAAAGAACCAGCTCAGCTACGGCCACACAAAACCTTAGCTCAGTATCTGTAAAATTTTCAGAATTGTCACCCTTTTGTTTTTTCTTATTAGATGGTTGTGGTGGCCATCTTGAATTTGGTCAGTTAATTAAATATGTAAGATGATCTAGAATTGATCAGTTGTTGAGGTCAATATAATGATTATTTTCTGAAAGTTTAATAAAATGTCCAGTGATTCATGAGAGATTTTGCTCACAAAAATTTATCTCCTCTTGTTAATGGGATTTTTTTTTTTTAACCATAACTCTTTCAGGATTAGTTAGTGCTCAGAGTAAAGTTGGGGATCAGTCAACTTTATTTCATTATCTGGAAAATTGGCTGTAAAGATGGCTGAGTTATAGCTATTTTTGGGAATGCTAAGGCTGCTTAGTGGTGTGGCCATCTTGAACTGGATCGACTCCAAATGTTAATCAGTTGTAGATTTAAACCCAACACCTAAAGGTTGATATGTTCAGCGATGCTTTTACTTTTGATTGCGAGTGATAAAAAACGTAGTTATCACAGTTAAAACACGAATGACTGAAAAGCTAAATGACAATTGTCAACTGTTGGGTAATCTACCTCCTTATGTCCTTATTTGTTGAGTTAATCTATAAAAACGAGATGAATCTTATCTCAGACTCTACAGATCATGGTCTGTGTAATAAAACTCCTACGTTTACACAAACATGCTTACTGTTAGCATTTTTTTCTCTCTCTTGGATGTAATTGTGTTTTCTTGAATCATGCTGGGTCTGACTATCAGCTCAGCCGGTTTACAGCTGGGAGGTAATGAATCCGTCTTTTCAGAATATGATAATCCAATTAGGCACTGGTTTTGTGAGCGATGGAGATCACTTTGTGGTTCTCACCAGCAAAGAGCTGTTAATGTTTCATAAGCCAGTACTTCGTTCTGTCTCAGCAGACTTTCCTGCCACATTAGCAGATTTTCTTTAATGTGGTCATTTGAAATTGTTTTACTTACTTCTAATTTCACTCACAGCTCCCTTTTAAAATGGGAGTTTTTTTGGCTTTGTGAAATTTATTTCTACAGTTCTCCACTGGCTTGGTTTAAGCTTTAAAATATGCTGCAGTAAATTGTGTTCAGCATGTAGAGGGTTAGCAGCATCTGGAGCGACCAGAATGATTTGAATCATTATTAATTCACATGGTGTCTGCATCGTGTAGCCTATAACCTCTGTTTTTATGGCTGCTGCCGTTTTGTGGTTGGGCCCTGTGGACAAATTGTGACTTTGTTTTCAGTGTTTTAATCTTTACTTTTGTCAACAGATAAGGTCTTAGTGGCAGCAAAGTGACTGGGGGGTATGGGGGGCATTGAATCTGAAAACATACATTGTGTTTTCTGCTGCTCATCTGGTGTGAAAATCTGCTGAACCTGGACTTGTTGCATCATGGCTTTACATATTTTATTTTTGCTTTTAAACTCAGACAAGACAAAAGTTTTTTTTTTATTTTTGGAACTGAGCATTTTAGGAATACATTTTTCAGTCTTTCGTCCTCCTTGGATGGCATTAATCAGGCCTCCAGCTCTAATGATAAAAATCTTGGTGTTATTGTTGTTGATCAGGACATGTCTTTTATCCCCCACATTAAAAATGTTACCAGAACAGTTTTTTTTTCCACCTGCGTAATATCGCTAAAATTACAAACACTTTTTATAAAAATGATGCAGAAAAACTGGTTCATGCCTTTATCACATCTAGACTGGACTATTGCAATATTTTATTGTCTGGGTGTCCAAATACTTCTATAAAAAGTCTTCAGTTGATCCAAAATGCTGCTGCTGGTGTTTTAATGAGTTGGTAGGAGAGATCACATCTCTCCAGTTTTAGCTTCTCTCCACTGGCTCCCTGTTAAGTCCAGAATTTAATGCAAAATCTTACTTCTAACCTACAAAGCTCTCAACAACCTAGCTCCATCTTATATTCGAGACCTTATTGTTCCATATTTTCCCAACAGAGCACTTTGCTCTCAGACTCACTACTTGCGGTTCCTAGAGTTTTCAAAAGCAGAATGTGAGGACGATCTTCCAGTTATCAGGCTCCTCTCTTGTGGAACCAACTTCCACTTTCTGTCCATGAGGCTGACACATTGTCCAGTTTTAAGACTGGGCTTAAGACTTTCCTTTTTGATAAATCCTATAGTTAGGGTTGGCTTATTATGCTGCTTTAGGCTTAGACTACTGGAGGACAAATTGACGTACTGTCTTCAAATGAATAATTACTAATGCATAAAAATGTATAGTTTGAATTCGATACTATTTAGATCTTAACATGTGATTCTTGACTTGCCATTGTGTATCTGTTCCTTCTTCCTGTTCCTATCAAACCCAGTCGTTCAAAGCAGATGGCCTCTTGTCCTGAGTCTGTTTCTGCTGGAGATTTATTCCTTATGAGGGAGTTTTTTTCTTTTCCACTGTCGCCTTTATGCTTGCTTAAGATGAGAGTCTGCGATGAAGTTAAACTCAAAGCAGTCTGCTCCTCAGATATATAATTTTATTAATTAATTTTTTATGTACAAAGTATATTACTGTTTCTGTCCAGTGCCCTGAGATGACTTCTGTTGGGACTCAGCGCTATATAAATAAACTGAATTTAAACTAAATTTTGTATGCATACATACATGCATATATGTCATGTGTACTAAGGAATGAAACATAAACAAATGTATGTTTCAAAACCATACAACATGTAAATGAGTCCTCAAGGCTCAATGGGATTAACCTGTCTAAATAAAGGTTGAATGAATGAATGGGAAAAAAATCATACAACAGAGATTTTATAATCTTATGCACTTCATCGACTACAAGAAGGTCATCCATTGGACCTACACACAAAAAGCAGAATGTTACCAGTTGTGGAAACACAAAGATTGAACAATCTACAAATTATCAGAGCAGAAGCTGTCCTTTTGTATTTAAGGAATCCCTTGAAAAATAGACTCTTCAAAGAATAATTACGCTTTGAACATTTCAAATCCCCTATAAGTGATTAATAGCCTGCATTCCTTAAATGCTAGACCTTTCATACCAGAGATTTAAGCTCTGATCAGCTTTGAATCAGAAAAGACGGAGTTAAAGCCATTTTGGTCAAACCATATAAATGCTGTTATGCCAACAATTAGGGAGGGGGGCGGGTGTGGAGGTAGGGCAGCCGACCTAGGACCAGAAAGTTGTGCTTCGACTCCCAGCCATTCCCACGTCATGATGTCTCTGAGCAAGACACCCAATCCCCAATTGCTCCCCGGGTGCTCAG
The DNA here is from genome assembly GCF_014905685.2 of Nematolebias whitei. Lineage (NCBI taxonomy): Eukaryota > Metazoa > Chordata > Actinopteri > Cyprinodontiformes > Rivulidae > Nematolebias > Nematolebias whitei. The sequence goes on from NC_056504.1 coordinate 37,667,565, forward strand.
TAGCTGCCCACTGCCCCACCTGGATGTAGCTCAGGTGTGATGGGTTAAATGCAGAGAACCAATTTTGTCATTGTATGGAAACATACAACAATGACAACACATACTGTAGTACTTATATACAATCTCATGAAACATTGTGAGCTCTTCTAAGATGTTTGAAGGCTCAGAAAATGTATGTCTTCTTCATAGGTCAAAAGAAAGAAAAGATTTGGCAATTGTTTTAAACAAATTCCTTCCTGACACTACCTGGGCTCAAATCTACAACCACATGATTGTAAGATTTAGCACTGACCCCCAAGTTACAGCAGCCCTAACTTACAACTTCTACCAAACCAAATTTTAGCAACATATGGGTAAAAAAAAAGACTGATTTATGATTACTGCCTTTATAATTCTGTGTTGTAATGTCAGCTAACTGTGGTGGCTATGAAATGTTTTGCTTACAGACAGACAGTAATGACACCAACAGTGAATGCCAAAGTTTTAAGCGGTCATCTTGTGCAATGTGTTCTGAGTATGTCGGGGATGCTGCTCAGCTACTAGCATGCAAAATTTTAGATAAGTATCTGACTAACACACACTGACAATGGCAAAAATATAGTCTTCACTTTGCCTTCAGGAAATAAAAATGTAATTAAACACAGACTAATGACAACACAGATAGCATCAACAATTTCCTTATTTTTTTCCCTGTTTTATCAGGGCATTACTATGGTTTATAGCTTGTAACACATGTGGTGAAGATTAGCTTTAAGCAATAATTTTTAAATTAACTTGATTTCTAGAGATTATATTTTCCTTTTTTTGTTGTTTTCTTTCACATTTGGTAGTAGAATTCAAATCCCACTTTTAAAAACTGAAAATGGGATTTAAAACAGTGCTAGGTGACAAAATATACAATTTGTTTTTTGACCCATTACCTGTATATTTATTTTCCAAAGAAAAATCAAAAAGCGACACATCATTAAATACTGTTTGTGAGTTCAAGTGTCACTAAGGTAACTCAGGGCTGTTGTAAGAATATATTTTTTTAACCCTAACTAAGATATTAACCCCAAATCAGCCATGAGCTAAAGGGTATAGTACCTATGGGTTTTTGGATCTCCTGAAAATAACCCAGAAGAACAAAACAATCTGGAAACTTGATGTCAGCTTGATATCCTGTGTTCAAAAGTGTTGATTGGTTTATATTTAAAAATAATATGCTTTGTGTAAGATGATGTGTTTCTGAGTATATTTGAATGTGTTTTATCTTGATAGTTATTTTAACAATGTTTAATTATCAAAAAATGCTGCACATAGCAAATGCCTCTATTTATAGAACTGATAAATTTACCCTGGTGTCAGTTTTAGACTTGTCTTTTTCAAATGAGGATTTTAAAAGAAAAATGGCCCTTTTAGGTCACAATGACAAATGAAACAACATGTGCTTTAGTCTTGGCACACGATGTATTTCTGATTCCAGTTTAATGCAACCAGCAAAGTCTCCCTGCCAGCATTAAAATGAGCTCCTAGCTTCTGTTTTTCATGTTTTCCCTGTCGCGCTTCTATTACTGTATGCTGTGCATGGCTGGTCAGGTAAAGCTGATATGACCAGCCGAGCGGCTGACAGCTAGAACAGTGTGTTGTTCTCGATGCCTCCCAACCTGCCTGTTAGATCAATTGTTTGATTGCAGTAGAAGCTGAGAGCAGCCTGCGATTTTGTTCTAACCCAAATGATCAATTCTGTGATAAGGACAATAGGAGACCACTTAACCTGGTGACATGCAACACATTTCATTACAGAAGTGAATGTACAACACTGTCCCTTAGGGCGTAACATCCAGAGGAGATTCAAAAGGGCTTTCTGAATTATTTTTAAAAGAAGGACACATAATTATATATTCTGTGGCCCATATATGTAAAAATTGTAGCAGTTAGTAAAGCTTAATGTCATACTGTCCTTGGACGTACAGTACATCGAGAATATTTAGCATGAGTGATTATCAGTAAAAGATGTACAAGGTGTTACAATATATAATTTCACTCAACGTAATATTTAATTATACGTTATGCAGCTATTTGAGAGGATAAAATCACAAATCTGATGAACAAAAGCCCCCCAAAATAACCTGAGAAAAGTACAACTAAAAATTGTATTTTTCTTTTTGCATGGAAAGGTGCACATATTTGCTTGACCCAGTTTCAGCCAAGCTTCAGCTGTTAGACAAATAGCTTCATTCTTGTCTCTGACGTTATAGACAGTAGAGCTCATGTTTAAATTATGCACAGCTTTTGTGGTTCCAGAACAAAACAGTGTCTCCATATCCATCATTTACAGTTCAGTTATGATTGTATCTGCTTGCATTTTTTATCCATCTCTTTTTAAATGAGGCACAGAAGTATTTACTCCAAGACTTCTCATCGTTGGTCTTTGAAAGGACATTGTTCTGGAAGGCTTATGCAGATGCAATTTTTCAAATTTGAGCTTTTATTTATTTCAGTTGTATTGCCATTGACTTTAACATTTAACATATTACCTTATGCTTTTTAGGCAAACATATCCATGTATTTATTTTTTTTCCACGTTCTCTCAACATTGCATGACATCACCTCAGTGTGAAGTTGCATTTTCTCCAGTGAAGATTTGAAGCTGTTTTCAGGGGTTTTCTACTCCTGTAAATTTTTTCTCACAGTAGATTAAACGATTGACTCTAACTTGTTTGGAAATTGCCTGGTAAACCAATCCAGGGTGATTGGCAGCAGCAATAGCTTCTTTTAAATTACTGCTCATTCTTTCTGTTTTAGCGTTGTGCCAACACACCTGAATTCCTCAGACAAGTAAAGGCTGTCATACTCAGGTAAACATGCATTGTAATTAGTATCACTTGCTTACAGTTTACATAGTTTCAAAATTTCAAAAGGATCAGATTTTATTGTTTGACTCAGGGAAAATTAAAGTGTTTGGTGTACCTTTTTACTATAGAAACTTAAGCTTTTATGTTTTCCAACCCAGTCCTAATCACAGTCAATATAAAGTGCCGCATGTTTATGTTTGCAGCCAACATTTTGAGAGAATAGTGGAAAAGTTTCCTGTTCCTCTGGGGCTCGGCAGGGGTGGTGGTTGCATATTACTATTTATCAATCAGGAATCAATATTTATGATTGTGGTGTTGAGTGCTTGCTTTAGACGGATATTGACTGGCTGAAGGGCTGGGCCATGTGCCAGTTCTCATTAGTGTTCTCTGTCCTTTTGCGTCTTTGTCTCACATCTCCCTCCTGCTGACGTGGGCACCTGGTGATTCAACCTTAGGGCAGTCCTAAGTGTGCTAATAGAAATGTATTGATCACGGGGCTTATGTCATTTCTGTGTCTACCTGAATGTTCATGAATAGAAAAGACAGCAGCTTTTTCTTTTGGATGCACTAAAGTTTGGTTTCACTTCTAAAGTAAATCTATTAACAACCTAATGCAAAAGATGACCCTTTTCTTTTATCTGGTTTGAAGCTTATGATCTAAGCTGGATGAGCTGCTGGTATCAGACAGTTGTTTAAAAAAAATATGTTTTAGTCACAAGCAAAAGACTGCAATGATAAATTAGATCATTTTGTGACTATGATTGTAAGATTATCACAATATTCTAAAAGTGTAATTTTAAAATATTGCGTTTTTGTTTGCAGAACAGATTTGACGTGCTGAAAAAGAAGACAAATGCAAAGAAGGAATGGAGTTTTAGCTGTTTTAGTCAAACCTTGTAAATGACATCATGTGCCATCTAATGCATTATTGTGCAAATTTACAAATTTTGTTAGAACTTGATTTGATTTTGGGGAGAAGTCTCAACTACTACCACCCAAATTATCTCAATATCTGTCAAAAAGACATTTGTATCTATATTGTGTGCTGGCAAAGGTCGAATAGCTATGGCAGCCATCTTGAACTGGATTGAGCCTAAATTCCAATGAGTTTTAAACGTAGAGCCGATGATTAATTTCTGTGGTTTCACTAAAATCTGCCCAGTGGCTCATGAGATATTTTACTTACAGACAGATGAGTATTTCATATTTAAAGTTTAGTATTTTTGACAGCATGTAATGCCAAAGTTGCTAGGCAAAGGAGCGCTCAGAGTATGTGACAGTGCTAATGCTCAGCTACTACATTGAATTTTAGCTTGATATTTAAAAAAAGCTAAAATACAGCTGTTTTTTGTGTTTGATTAGGTTGCTTAGCTGTAGCATCTATCTTCAATGAGGTTGACTCAAAACAGTTATTATTTTCAGTTTTTTTATTACAATCCATCCAGTGGCTCATAAGATTTTTTGCTAACAGACTAGACAGTTTGAGTAACTAAAATTTTGTATTTTAGTTCATAAAACCTTTAGATTGTGGTTTATGAGATATTTTGCTAATGGTAAAGACAATTAAACGCATTTAGTGAAGGCCAAAAAAAAAAAAAAAACTATAAATAAATCACCTGCTGCCTTTTGTATTTTATGAAAAATGTCACATCTCATAAAATAAAAAAGTTTTGTAAAGAAACAATCAATCTAGTCAAGGATTTAGATAAACTAAAGCATTTCTGGTTAATTAGTAACATTTCATTAATTGTAACTTTTTCACCAGTTTTCAGTTGACCACCGTGTTCTTTATAATACAATCAACACTGTCCTCAATGCACATGAACCGGTCCCTCTTGAAGCATCTGGAGAACTTTGTGATAAGTTTCTTCATTTTTTTCTTGGACAAGGTTATTAACACTAGGGCTTGTATCTCTTTTCCATCCCTTGACCCTTCCATCCCGGTCCCCTGTCCTGCAGCTTTTGATAATTTGGAGCCTATTTCCCTCTCCTATCTAGAGAAACTTGTCACCAGTATGAAATCATTGGGTTCTCCCCTTGATGTTGTTCCTCCATATTTTCTTAAGGAGGTATTTTCTACTGTTGGCTCCTTTATCTTAAAAGTGATCAACAGCAGTTTGATGTCTAGTGTGGTACCAAGCAATTTTAGACATACTGTGGTGCATCCATTGTTGAAAAAACCTGGCCTTGATCCATCCTCTTTGTGAAACTTTAGGCCAATCTCCAAGTTACCATTTATATCCAAAATTTTGGAAAAAGTTGTTTACACACAGCTGAAGGCCTTTTTGGATGAATTAAAAAAATGTGGAGGTCTTCCAGTCTAGTTTTAAAATGTACCACAGCACTGAATCTGCTCTTTTAAGGGTTTTTAATTATATATTTTTAGCACTGGATTCTGGAAATCCAGAGGAGAAAGAGCCTTTTCAGCTCTGGCTCCTAAATTGTGGAATGAGCTGCCGCTGGAGGTCATGCAGGCCCCATCACTTTCTGATTTTAAAACTCGTTTAAAAACACGTTTTTTTTTTCATTGGCTTTTAATATTTAGGTGTTTTTATTGTTTTACTGTTTTTGTTTGTTTTTAATTTTGTACAGCACTTCGGACGGCTGCTTGTTGTATTTTAAGTGCTTTAGAAATATATTGGTATGGTATGGGATTTATTGCCAAATAGACCTCATCCCAACAAACAGTTAACTGGTTTATACTTGTTTCTGTTCATTGGGCACACGGGGCTGAGCTCCACACCTTGCCCTCTGACATCTCCTTCTCTCCACACTGCGTGGTGGTTCTGAGTCCACACTCAGAGTCACTGACCTTGGCCAACAGCCTCAGTTTTAATCAGCAGTTTTATCCATTCGTGCAGCCCCGAACAGCCACTTCCAACACCCAAACCTGACACACAGGGTGGGAGCTTTCCCTCCTGCTTCATATGTCACACACAGTTGGTGTACAAGCAGCAAAAAACAAAAAAACTCCATGACGTACGATGTCATTCAAGTCAATAAAACTAGATCTGATAGAATTGAAACTGCAACACGATGCTGGTTTTTTTATTTTATTTTTGTTTTCTGTCACTTGTTGCCAAAGGTGCAAAGGGTATATTGTGACTGTGTGTGTGTGTGTCTACTGTTAGCAAAGTAACCCATGACACAATGGTTTGGTTTTAAGATACTTTCACAAAAAACGATCTCTGGTTTTACAATTCACTAATTCAAACTAAATTAAGATGTATACCCAAGTCAGCTAACCTTAAAAACGTAAATGTATTTTTTTTAGAGAATCTGAGCTTTAATTTGGTCTGGAGGACTTAAGACCTGTCCAGGGTGTCCCCTGCCTCTCGCACAGTGACTGCTGGATATGAGCACCAGTGATCCCCGTGACCTAGAGCTGTCCTTTCTAAACCGGGCCCAAAGTTCGACCCAAATTTGCGCTAGGTCGGGCCATAATAATGTGCTGGATGGGCGGGCCGGGTCGGTGTCAGGCTTTTGATTGCATCAGCAGACGCGCACGGTAGACGATCCAATTATATGGCAACGTGGCTTGCCATACAATCACCAACCACACACGGTCATTTGACCGCGTGCTGACCGGCCTTGAAAGAGGTATTAAAAAAAAAAGAGTTCAGTTAAGCTTCAGATGGGACTATACTGCCAGGAAGCGATCCATCACCCAAATGGACGTTCATTCAGCTGCTGCACTCAGCGGACGCGTGTGGCCGATGACCCAAACAGGTGAGATCCCTAAGCAGACATGTCAGAGCAGGGTCCATGTCGGAATAATGCAGCAGAAGCAGGGATTTAATGCACTTTGGTGGCCATGAAAGGACAAACACCCCCTCGGCTCCAATTTTCTGCCCCTTTTCTCAGCCACGTGCATCTGCTGACCGTTAATAACTATATAAGCAATCAGAGCTTAATAAAAAAATGTCAGTTTTTTTGGGTTCGGACCTGTAATTACTGTTGATTTGTCGGGTCGGGTGGGGTTTGGAAATGATGGCTACGGGCTGGGGCTGTGTCAGGTCGGAAGTTTTGGGTCAGAATGCAACAATCTACCGTGACCCGAAAAGGAAGAATCGGGTACAAGATCATGGATGAATGGGTGGATTTGGTCGAACAGACTGAGCATTATCACCAACACATGATTTACGAGCAATGCACTGCACAGTATTTTTGCATAAACTTTTGTGTTTACCGTTTGCATCAACCAATCTGTCTGTTAGCAAAATATCTCATGAACCACAGGAAGGATTTTTAATAGGACTTTTCAAAAGGAGTCACTGGATGTACATCTATACCTGACCAACTTTTGAAGTCAATCTAATTAAAGATGGGTACGACAGGTAATTGACCTTTCCATCTGGAAATTACTATTACTCAGTCGATTTAGAAAATTTTGAGGTGTATTTGGTTTGATAGTAACTAAAATTAATCCTCATCTAATTTTTGAAGTGCTATCAAATAGTGTGTGTGATTTCAAAGTTTTGTCCAAAACCTAAACAACTGTGCTTCTCAGCATGAAATTAATTTAATTTACATTTAAGTTTAAAACTCTAGCACTAAAAGCATCACGCAAAAAAAAAAAAAAGATCCCTTTAAGGAATGCTTCACCTTTAATTTCATCATGAATTCAGTGTGAACTATCTTTATTGGAGATTTGTAAGACTTTCATCCTAAAATCTGGAAGCACTTTCTGCACACAGCGATCAAATATTATCATCCATTGCACTTCTTGTAATTGCCTTTTTGTCCATGTGCACGTGTCTCTTAAACAAAGTTTGAATATTCTCTTGGAGCTTTACCAACTTTTGAAAGTAACTTTGACAAAGGGGCGGGCTGGTGCCTTTAAAGATAATCAGATCAAGAGCACAAAGCCTGACCCGTTTTTGCATCAGTAAGTTACTGCTCATTGAAAAGCACTCAGTCGGCAATTGTTGTCTTGCCTTCAGTGGGAATGTGAATAGCACCTTATTGATTGAGAGCAAAATGTTTTTAATGTTGTAGATGAGATTTCTGGATTGGCAGCTAATGGGAAGATGGAAGCTCGCTGCAATCTATTTTCAAGTCAAGTTCCAAATTGAAAATCTTTACACGCATAATTAAGGATTAACTGAAAGCAATGTCAAAACTTTTGCTTATTTATTTCCCCCCACCCTCTTAGGCATTGTTTTTTTATGTTTAAACACACACTTGCTCAAGATTGTCAGTGTTTTAAGCAATGAATAAATAGTAGAAATCAGTTTTTTCTGTTATGATTGACTTTCTAATGATGAATTAGTTTCTCAATGTATCCACATGGGTTAGACAGACAAAACCACACTGTAACCTTCTCTTTTTGTCTTTTGTTGCGAGTGTAGAATTTGTGGATTTAATATGTTGGTCAAGGATATATGAACAGACAAGGTTGCACTGTGGTTTAAAGCAGGGTTCCTCCACATGGGGGGTGTCCTGGATTTTAAACTGCTGTTGTGATTGGATGTTCAAAATAAAAGGAAGCAGAATGTTAGAGATTCATTATGAGAGGTACATTTTTAGGGAGAGTATGTGTTTGTTTCCCACCCCGAGTTTAGAGATTATCACTCAAGTGTAACCAATGCCAAGTATTGAAGATTGTTACAAAAAAAAAGTAAGAAACAAAATGCGCAATATTTTTCGCATATTAATGGTTATTGTTGGATCCTGTTTTTGGTGTTCATGGGCAAGATATCAAGGGCCAGTCATGAAGAGGAGGGTGTTTGGTTTTGGAACCTCTGGATCTCATCTCTGCTTTATGCTGTTGATGTGGTTCCATTGGTGTCTTTGGACCATAATCTTCAGTGCGCTCTGGGGTGGTTGGTGTGGATGGAGCAGTTTAAGTGTCTGAGTATCTTGTTCATGAGTGATGGTCAGATGGAGGTGGACATGGATAGATGGTTCAGAGCTTTGTCCTCAGCAATGACGGTGTTGTTTTGGTCACTTGTGTTGAAGAAAGAGTTGAGCTGAAAGGCAAAACTCTCATATTTACTGGTTTATCTAAATTCCTACCCTTACCTATAGTCATAAGGTAGGATTGAGGTATGACTGAAATGAGCTTCAATTAAGGTGGCCGAGCTCAGCCCTAAAGATAGGGTGACGATCTCCGTTAGTTGGGGGGAGTCATTTGAAGTAATCCAGACATCTCATTAGGATGGCTCTTTTTGGAGGTTTTCCGGGCACGTTCTACTAAGCATATTCCCTAAACTCACTGCAGGGATTCTGTTTTTCCTCTAGCTTGGGAACTCATTGGGGTCCCCCAGTAGGAGCTGGGCTGGAGATTGTCACTGGGATATTTATTTATTTTTGAATTTCACATTAATGGGGAAGTGGTGGTGCAGAGGTTAGATAAGGCGAGCCTGCCATTTGAAGATCGACAGTTCATCTCCCCTAACAACATCAAAATATGAGTGGGAAGGGTGAAACACTCCCACCTGCCTCCACCCTCATTTGCCCCACTTTGGGTCCTTGAGCAAGTCCCTTAACCCCACCATCTGCTCCCCAAGGTGCCCTAGAGGATAGCTCTCTGCTCCACACAGACAGCTGTGGTAGCTCGGTGGTCTGTGGTTGCGTCTGGAAGGGCATCTGGCATAAAAACAATTCTTTCCAGTTATTTCACTGTGGTGACCCATGAGCAAAGGAGCAGCCAAAAGAAAAAAAAATGGGGCAAAATATTAGACTTTTAAACTACACCATTTGATATTGCATAGGAAGATCTCTTTATGTTTGATTTATATTTTGCAGTGAGTGCCTCGAAACTTTTACAGTGGAACTGGAAGAACTAATGGTTTACTTCTTCAAAAGTTTACCATACCATACCATACCACTTTATATATACTGTGTATATATATATATATATATATAAATATTTTTTTTATTTTTTTTATTTATTTTTTATTTTTTTTTTATTTATTTTTTTTTTAAATAAAATACAAACTTGAATTTGTACAAAACAAACCATGAGAGACAAACCACAGAGTTTTGGAATCTTGTTATTCATAGTTACTGTGTGTCACAGTGTTGGGAAACCTTCAGAAAGTGTTACTAAAGGCTGTCACATTCTTTCAAACCATTGTCTGTGTTTTTGCTTCCAGTTCATGTGAAAGCAGGAACCTGCGAGGTAATTGCCGCACACCGATGCTGCAACAAGAACAAAATCGAAGAGAGATCCCAGACTGTCAAATGCTCCTGCTTCCCTGGACAGGTGGCGGGAACAACGAGAGCAGCTCCATCTTGTGTAGACGGTATGCCAGACTTCTCATTATAGTTTGGTAATGACTTGAAAATCGACTTCAGATTCAAAATGTGTGACATAATGTGAAACTGCCATACCTGTCAGTGTGCTTATTTCACCTGCTGTTTGTGTATTGAGGTTTTATTTTATGAAAGAAGAAAAAATACAGATGTTTTGGGGATTTTTCTGTTGTGTGAGTCTTCACCCACCTCAAAATCACCTTCCAGTTCATTCGCCAAGGCTCTTTGAGTGACATCAGACATGTTCAGCAGAGCAGACACATGGTTAGGTCATATGATATCATGTCAGCAATGTCCTCGGTTACAGGTGAATCGATCCTCATCTCCTGTTTTCAGTAACGGCACTGAAAAGTGTTAGGTTTTGACAGTTTTCTCCTCACTTTAGAAATGTCATGAGAAAGTGTTTCTCCCCTGTAGGCTTCTTCAAAAACAGCTTAAGGCCTTGACTGCATGTCTCCTCACTCCTCCTACAGTTCATACAACCACCATTCCCTCACTCAACACACCTGCCTTCAACATTCACCATTTAGACATTGACCCAATCTTTGTAATTCAGCCCTGAAAACAAATAGGACTGACAGACATCCTTGGTTGCCATAGATCAAGATGCTCTATTCAATCACTGTGTCAAATGCAGTCCAAAAGGTCTATTTTATTCCTCAAACTAATGCAGAACAGAGCTTTGCTTTTTTAAATTTTTTATTATTTTTTAACAGCATATTGTTAGTTGCTTTCAGTGTGCTGTTTTTTGTGCTCTCTCATCTTGTGCTTTCCTCTCAGCTTCAATAGTTGCGCAGAAGTGGTGGTGCCAAATGCATCCCTGCATGGATGGAGAAGAATGTAAAGTTCTGCCAGATCTCAAAGGATGGAGCTGCAGTACAGGGAACAAAGTTAAGACAACTAAGGTATGTTGAATTTACAAATTATATTTATTCTGACAGGTTAGTAAAAAAAAAATCACAACTCTTAAAACATCTAACTCAGTGTTAATGATTTGCACAATTTACTAAATGGTACAAACAAAATACCTACAATGTCATGGCCTATATTAAAAGCACTTAGAAAGTTTGACCCCAGATTTATTAATAGGGTAGTGTAAAATAGTTGAAGGAAAAGTGTGTTTTGATCTGGTTGACTTGCATTAACAAATTGCAACTATCCATTCAGCTTTAGCTTCAGTTTGTTGAAGTTGATGCTTTATTGTTTTTACTCAACCTGTTGATTTTGTTGAGTCACGAAGGTCAGAATGTCAGGAATTGAAGTAGAGTAGGACATTTTGGTGAAACAGTTCTCAAACAGAATTAGAGTTGCGATTTCTAAACTTAGCCCGACCCGACCCGAAATTCTGGCCAGATCGGGCCAAAATTATGTGCTTGATGTGTTGGCCAGGTCGGTCTCTTGATGCGGTTTTACGAATCATACAGCACAAAGAAAACTAAATAAGAATGCACAATATAAAACTGTGTTAATCTACTTGTAGAGGAGGAGGCAGTAAGTTTACTGATGAGGAAAGAAATGAAATAGAGTGCAAAAGTTAATCAGACTGTGAAAAGAGAGAGTGGCACTGGTGCATTGCGCAACAATTGCGCATATGGCCCCGCCCACCTTTTGCTCTTATCACAAGCGACATAATGCAGTTGGAAAGTATTAATAAAAGCTAAAAATGGGAGAACTCACTCTACAAAGTCAGAACAGTGGAACTTGCTGATGTTATGTGCACACTCAGGTCTGACCGGCTGGTTGGAAGTGGTTAAAAAAAAAGTCCCATTAAGCTTCAGATGGACAACCGGATCATCAGCCGTGCACACCCGTTGACCAGCTGGATGGATCACCGGATCATCAGCTGCGTGCATCCCGCTCAACACCCTGTTCTTATCTGCGGTGAAGGAAGTACCAGCACCTGATTTATAAGTCAAAGCGAGCAGCTTGTTCAATTAAAATAGCCTTGTTCTACATTTTTCCAAATAATTTTGCTCAATTTTTTTTTTTGTGTTCATCTGTATCATAGCCTATCTTTAGAGCTGATTTTTAAGCTATTTGTTTTGTATGTTAATATTATCACTTTGAGATCTGTTGTGAATGTAATGTGTGTTATAAATAAAAGTTATTGTTATTATTTTATTATTATATCCATTTGGTGACTTGTTAATAAACAAAAATTATTATATCTTCCTTTCTTTGAAATGCATTTTTAAAACTATCATGCCAAACAGATTTGCTTAAAAATTAAGCAGTAAAAGATTAATTTTAAACAAATGTGTTTTTTTTTTTTCAGGTTCGGGCCCTAAGTTACAGTTAATGTGTCGGGTCGGGCTCGGACAAAATGCCTATGGGCTAGGGCCAGGCCGGGTCGAATGCTTTAGGTCCAAATGCAACTCTAAGCAGAATGCAATAAATCCACAAAGCTAAAGTATGAAAACTATATTTAAAAGGCAAAAAAAAAAAATCTGTTTTTCAACCTTGCTATTCTGAACTGATAAACTTTGTCACTTCTTAGAAAGTTAAATTTACCTAAAAAATATATCTGTGCTTAATAAATCAATGCAGTCTAATACTTTGTCCGATTTTAACGGTAACAGAATAAAATATAGGGATGAATACACAATATCACAGTGTCAAATTAATTTATATAGTAATTAAAAATGCATTTATTTGTGCAATATCCTTTGTCTTAGTCCAATCTGCCAAGAAATTTCAAGTTGTTTTGGGATCCAGGGTTTGCTAGACTGGAAGCGGATGATAGGTGAGGGGATGGGGGGGACAAGAGACTAGACCCTTTCCCATCCATCATAGTCCACTCTTTGACCAAATGCCTGTAGTTGAGCTGCTACTTCCATTATTCATGGCTACAGGAGGCCTGGATGAAGCAGCACTTTTTATTTTAGCCAGGTTAATAATTCATGCCCTCTCTTACAGCCACGGGAAAGCAGAAACAGAGGCACAGATGAGCAGGGGTCCAGGTGGCTAGTAGAACCTGTAAGAACCTTGACTCTTTTATTGATTAGAGTCAGCGGGGGTCACTCCATGCTCATGGCCTGACTGCCTCCCACAGAGAGTCAGCAAGGGATGGCTAGTATTTGCTAGAGGGCTCTGTACTCGAACTTCCCGGACACTTAACTTCCTTCTGGGAAATGAACAGAAGGGCTGTCTGAGTAAGAAGCTCATGGGCCTCCAGTGTACTGCTGGAGCAGCGGCTCCTTCTGTGAGAGAGCCTCATATTCCAGTAGATGTAATCTCAAAACCTGATGTCGAGCAAAACAAACACAAAAAAATGTAAACATGCAAATGTATGTGGCCCTTCAAGAAGCTATCTATCAGGTACTAGTTTGAATAATACTTGCTTGTCAAAGTTGCAGAAAAACATGTTAAAAGCAAAAAGGGTCTTATATATATATACGGCTATATAAATATATATATATATATATATATATATATATATATATATATATACACACACATTTTTAACGGTAAACTGGTTGCATCCCCAGACAAATCGTTACCATACCAACAAAGTGTTCTGTTTTTTAAAATACAATATTTATGCAGTAGATAATTTATTTTGTGTGTAGTTGGGCATTATATAATTAAAAAAAACATTAAGTTATGGTTTTACCTTATCATGATCTTGCATCAATAAATCTGTTCTTAGCATCCTAATGCTCCACCACTGCAAAAGCCTGTTTCCATATATTTTCTTGGAGTACCTGGTTTTATAGTCCTGCTGGTAAAGTCAAGAATTATGACACCAGGTTCTCCTGCTGTTCACTTTCTATCAATCAAAGGACAGAGGGCAAAAGAACCACACATCCTTCCCATTTGACAGGTGCTATGAAGCTTGTAGAGACTGTGTTGAAATCAAAGATGGATAGGTGTCCAAGAGAGATTTATTTTCAATAGGTGATAAAAATATGACTTGCACTTGTTAAAACTCTATTATTCAAAAAATATGAAATACAATGTTTTTAAGGACTCATTATTGGTTTATTTAGTCCATTAAATGGTTGCTGAGTTATAAGTACAGTTCATACCAAACCTGCACAAATTCTTAAAGAGAGTTCAACATAAATAGTTCACCCATCCTTGGCCATTCAAAGGTAATTAGCCTTTTTATATATATCATCACAAATATCACATTTACAAAGACAAGGGTTTTGTTTCTTTGTCATTTGGGCTTTAAGCGTGCAGTTGAGCCATTTAATCCAGAAGCACTTTAAGATTTAAACCCCAACCTTTTGCTTAAATTCTTCTTTGTGTTTACTCGCCCGTACCTCTCAGCACCACTGCAAGCGAACACTATGCGGTGATTTCCTATTATTTTTTTAATTATTTTTAAAAATTGTATTCATTTATTTTTATTTATTTATTCAATGTTATTTTTCTTGAAACCCCTATTTAAAACTCTAAAGTTACAAACATGCTCTGATCTGTCTATCTTCAGCTGTTAACACTGAAGTTCCTATAAAAAAAACAAAACAAAGAAAAAAACGTTCATTTCACAGTTTAAACTAACACAAAGGGGAACCATCAGGCAGCCCTTTGGCTTCAAGGTTAGAAAATATGTTATAATACTATAAAGATCAAGAAATGCATGATATTAATAAAAACTAACAAAACAATAGCTGCTTCAACAATCTGATCCCCAGTATCACAAAATTTGCCGTGTTCATAATTTCTTTTACTACAACTTGATTCTACCACTGTTAGGCGGCTGACTCATTTCCATATCCTCTGTCACACCATGAAGCCCAAGGATTGTCACATGGAAGTGAAAATTAAATTGTGGCTCCCCAAACAGCGAGCACAGTGTCATCAGCTGCTGCTGTAAACAACGCACACACACATACACACACATTGAATTTTTAGAAATGTATTACTCAGAATACTGATTGCTTGTGGTAATGTCATGCTGATTCAACTGGTGAAATCCCTCAAACATTGCATATATTCACACAAGACCACCTGTTCTACCTGTGTGTGTGTGTGTGTGGGGGGGGGGGGGGGGGGGTATGCTTTAAGCTTCTATATCTCAAGGCAACACTGAAAATAATTTATATACAATTTCAAAATAAGAGTAAAACATGCATTTTTTTTATTTCAAAAAAGCATTTGTCAAAATGCCTGCTAACAGTATGTCATTCCAAATAACAATATTGTTTTTGCATGAAACACAATGAAATTATTATAGGTGTCTTATCTACTGGCTTTTACTATATACAGATGTCTGAAAAACATGAAACATCTGAGTCTGTGCACACCTTGAACACATTGTACTTTTGACAGAAACTGATATCGTGCTTAAATTCCTACAATGCTAAATAACAGCGCATGTATAAGTGAACGAGTAAGTGTATGTAAATCTGATGGTATCTGTATAACATTATGAGGTTATTGGTTTGTAACAGACAGTATGCTGGAGACTGCTAAGGATATCTTTGTTTCAAACAAAGTATATACCTAACAAGAAAACAAAGGAGCAGCTAATGCTTCGAGAATAAAGTTATCCCACAGCATGACCACCTTTCATGATTTATTTTATGCAGCCCAAATAAAACAGCTAGTGTGCTGAGTAAATGTTGAGGATTTCAAAGAATACACATTGTATATACCCATGGATTTCACCAGACACTGCTGCTTTGTGCTCTAGCTGAGATGTCATAGCAGTTCAAAAGATGGATAAGGTTTCTTTAGAGAGTCAGTGCAATTAAATCACAAGTGCATTGGCAAATTTCAGATGCATCCTAAAGTTGTCTCATAATCGGGTCTCGTTTCTGCTAAAACTATGCAAATGGTTGACTTTTAAGAATATTCTGAACCTGCAGAAAGCTTCACAGGGAAGCCAATTAGAACGTTATGCTCCGGTGCAGCATAAAGAATCCATTTTTTAAACTCTGAGCAGCTTCTAGTTGTACATTATACTCTGTCAACCTAACCCTGAGCATTAGTCCAGAAATGAAGCGAAGATTATTATAATTATAAATATCAAGTTGCTCAATGTTACAAAAAAACACAAGGTTTGATCACAGCCCTCACATCTTTTATATAAACAATACCAAAACCTATCACTAATAACCTGTGCATGTGTTTAGTTTCCCTTAACTCTCTTATTTTCAATTTTTATTTCAATGTACTTGTGTGATCATACTTGTGCATGTGTGTTAACTTTTGTTTGCAAATTTAGTTTTACATTATTCCTTTTTTATGTGTTTTGCCATTAACTTATGTGGGGTTGCACATGAAAAGTGGCCCTTATGGATACATCTAGTTCAGTTAAGTTTTTTTTTAATGTGTACTGGACCTTAAACAAATACCATATTTTTCAGATTATAAGGCACACTTAAAATCCTTTAATTTTCGCAAAAATCACCAGTAAACCTTATAATCTAGTGCACCTTATGTATTAATTCTGGTTGTGCTTACTGACCTCAAATTGGTTTTATGTGGTAATTGTGAATGAGTTGAATAAAGTTTGACTTATCTGATTGTTTTGTTTAATGCGCCTTATAATCTGGTGCACCTTAAGTATGAAAGCAGACCTGTTCATTGATATTGCGCCTTGTAATCCTGTATAGTGCGAAAAATACGGTAACAAATTAAATTAAATAAAAAACACAAATAACACAACAACAAGAAGGAAAAAAACAAACTTGGAAACTTGGGGAACAAAATTGGATTCAGAGTTTTAATTTTCTGTGATTCTGACATGAAGTTGTTGGAAAGATGGAACAAAAGTATTCTGCCAACAAGAAGCTGCAGAGCTAAACTTCAACTCCAAAAACTAAGTAAATTAGAAACCCCAACTCTCAAATCACAACCTAACTTGTCTCTCTCTCTCTCTTTTGTTTCAGGTGACACGATAGTCGTGTGTTTCCAGGAAAACCATATTTGGAACCAGACGTTTCTTTGAACATATTGGACATTTTGGATACAATATGGTTTAAGAAGAGGCAGAAATAAAATGGACCAAAATGGGCAACAGTCATGGACTTTTCAGTGAACTAAAGAAGGAAAAGAACCAGGAAGCATCATTGCCAAACAAAATCCTGATTTTTGAATTAGCATCAACAATAGCTCTCTTTGAGCTCTGCAGCGCACCAAAACTCTTTGTATTATAGTTCTATTCTTATGGACCAGAAAACTCAACCATGATGATATTTATTGACTTAAAAACTTCAGTGATGGAAGAGGGGAAAAAATCACTCTACAAACAAACAAAGTTATGTGTTGTGAAACTTCTGTGTCATACTCTTGCCATGACGAGCCGAGGGACTCTTGATGCAGATCTGTGTGGAAGATCTTGTGAGATTATAAGCATTTTCATTTCTTTAAGCCTTATGAAACAGATATCTTTAATGCTTCTTTTGTTGATTCAGATGCGTCTAGCTTTTATTGTATTATGTTGATTAGTATGCCAAGTCCTCTTTTCAAAGACAACAGACCCTCTTCAAATAATAAATTCCACCCCCAAAAGGGTAATATGTGACTAAAAGTCACCATCAGTCAACATAGATGAGTTTTGCCAACACGGTATAAATGGTATCTGTTGTTTTCAAAGCCTGGTGAATATTAATTTCAAATGTCAATATTATATCAATAAATCTATCTAAATGAATATTGCTGTTGAGAAAAACTGAGACGTTATTTTTCTGTTTTACTGCTGTAAAAAATAAGCACATCAAGCAATTTTTTTTAAATAAATAAAAGAAGCATGAAGGAGAGTTTTCAGACAATAAGAATTGATCTCAATATGAAAATAAAGTAATCCGAAAATTGGACTCGTACAAAAGAATGAAAGAATACCAATTAATTTTGCTCAAATGAACAAACTCAACATTCTGCCCACCATAAAATCTGAGCCAGTAAGCTATGTGTGTGTGTGAATGGGGAGTTCGTAAAATAAAACATTTCTAATGGGTTGATTTTACACGATAGGACGTTATCCAAAGTCTTTTTTGCCTTTGCCATTTTCTTTTTAAAATTTAAATGATTTCCTATTTCCTAAGACACTGACTGTGACACCAAAAGAAATAAACCTTATGATGGAGGTGGGCTGGGCATGGTGATAGGAGAATGGAAGATAATGGATGAATAGAAGAGGATTATTAAGCCCCGGTGGCCTTGCCAGCCAGCCGAATCACTCGGATCCAAGGGCAAAGAAAATGTCCGTCCATTTTTAAACATATAATGTGGTTACTATTATTACTGATATCAACGTGAAGCTCTATTCCCTTCTCTGCAGAAGCCAA
The DNA here is from genome assembly GCF_014905685.2 of Nematolebias whitei. Lineage (NCBI taxonomy): Eukaryota > Metazoa > Chordata > Actinopteri > Cyprinodontiformes > Rivulidae > Nematolebias > Nematolebias whitei. Next base: position 37,685,905 of record NC_056504.1, read on the forward strand.
ACAGGTTATAAGGCAGGAAGCAGAGTGGGGATTTATTTATACATTACTTTCACCTCAGGGACATAAATTCATAGTATATAAGGAGTGGGCCTCCTCTTGAATATGTGTGAGAATTGCATTTCTAAAATGTAAATGTCCACTGTAGCTGTCATTATGACTACAAGATGAAGGTAATCAAATCATATTTAGTGCAAAAGACAGAGCACATTTTATGTTTCTATTACAAAAACAAAGATTAACCTTGTGAAAACAAATAATGTTTCGATCATTTGTAAGAGTGTCTGAACGCCAAACACATTGTACGATAGGTTGAATATTTTGTGAGTCAATCTCCACCTGTAATTGAAACAGAACCTTCACTAGAAGGTTTCTTATACTAAATGCAATTAATTAGGGAAAAATGTAGAAGGCTTGTTCCCAAAGATCAAACCCGTGGGAGTGCGGAGAGGAATTAGGAGGGTTGCGATGGTTAGCAATCCAAGTTGCGTCTTGTTTGGTTAGAAATCATTAAATTACAGTAATGACTAATTTCTCATTCCTGCTTGCAATTCACTGGAGACCACCATGGATTTAATAAAGAGCTGGCGATGAATTACAAACAGTGAAAGGCTGAATAAAAGCTACGTGATTATGCAGAGTAATTCAAAGGTGCATTAATAAAACAATACAGAAACATTGCAAAATCATTTGAGATAAAGGCTATTTGCATAATTCATTAAGATTAATCAGACCAGGCAATCTACTACGGTGCTCTGAGGAGCAGAGAGAGAAGACATGATTCCCATCCCCTGGAAAAAAACCCTCTCAAACTACAAACAATGATACAAATCTACCCTTGGATCAGAGAATTAACCTCTGTGCACTTTACAGCCCCAGCAGTGTTGAAACACAATCCTTTAGTCATCCACCTTCATGTGGGCTAATATTCTATTAATAATGAAAGATCTTTTCAGCCCATAGCTCCTTTGGGTTTTGTTGCTCTGTCATAAAATACCTTCACAAAACTGTAATGGATATTGCATCCTGCGTATTTAAAAATCACACAGATGATCTGTTTGACAGTTCTGCGTGCTGCCTTTGAGCAGTAAAATGAGGTGGGCAGAGGTCAGCCATCACAAACGGTATGTACGATTTTCACAGACAAAACCACCAAATAACATCAAAACACAGTGACAGGGTTTTACCTGTACCTTAAATAAAACACAAGGGAGACAAGAATGAGATTTCTAGAACGTATCTTTGCAAAGAGGGACAGCGTTCAACCGAAGTCAGAACAAAGTCCAACTTGTTTCAGCGTGCGTTCCTTTTTTATTCAGGCAAGTAGGAATGGCAAACATTCAGGCAAGTAGGGATGGTAAACAAGAAACACAAGATCTGGTGGTTTTCAGGTAACATAGACGTGGCAGTTTCTATCAAAACAGGAACTGTGAGTTTCCAACAAGTCAGTAGAGAAATATTTCACAGCATTATAGAACAGTTTAAATGAGTATAAGTTTAAACGATCAATAGTTAGAGTAAAATACTCTAACACACAGATTTTCCTGGCTGCTGCTGATAAAGTGACTACTGCATGATTTGTTCACATTTTAGATCATGGAAGAACATGCGATATACTGCATTTATCACCTAAATATTCAGTGAAGTGGTTAAGACATTGATGAAAGAAGAAAGTGCTGTGTTGTCATCATTGTATGTTCCCATACAACAGGGGTGCCCACACTTGTTTTAGCATGTCAGCTACTATTAAAATTACCAAGTTAAAGTGATCTACCCACTATAAAAATACAGAACACATACTTAATTATAAACATATTAAGTATGTTTTTTATGTTTTACATTTTTAGTATATGTTGTCTGTCTAAAACAGATCTCTCTTGTAAATGAGTCCTTGTGACTCAATGAGACTAACCTGGATAAATAAAGGTCGAATGGATGAATAAGTCCCAGCTCGCTGTGAACGCAACATAAATGACAAAACCCAAAAGTTTGTTTAAAATTAAAAAAAAAGTGACAATTTATTTTTACAGTGTACAACATAATAAACAAAACCCAGCAATAACTTCTGTTCTTCATACAAAGGAACAGAAAACAACAAGAATAACTTCATGTTTGGAAAAATAACCTGAGAATTTGAGAACAAAAGTGAAAATTCAGCCCTGACAGCATCTGCTTTTAACTGTAACCATATTTCTTGATACCTGGAGCGCTTTGATGGTAGATAATATTTCTGGTTTGTTTTTAAAATCTCTGAACAACGAGTCGGCTGCTTCAACGAATGCCTCTTTTACCATCTCTCTGTCTTGAAAATACTTTTTGTGCTTAACAATTATTAACCCAAAATGATACGCCGCTGCTGTGGTCAGCTGTAAGAAAAATGACTGCTGTACAAATAACTGGGATTTTAGTTCCTTCACCATTTTCTTTCTCAGTTCGCTTTTCAGAAGGAAGTCAGTGTCATAGTATTTATAAATATAGTCCAAAAATGCTGCTCCGGTACACTTGCAGATGAGGCAAAACACACTTCGAATTTGACATTGTGAAAAAAAAAGTCCTCCCCCATTCCGTATGGAAATAATATATGTTTTTGCTTCTTACTTGGTCCAGCTCCCCAATTCATTTTACACACTTTCTTGAGTTTAGATTAGAAGAAATAAACTGGAGGCTATTACGAGTTAACTCGTTTGGTTTTTTTGCGTGGTTGAGTGTGCATGCGTGGTGACCCATGCGTCAGAAAAGATCCGGTCTCTGATTGGCTGCCCTATATGTCAATCATGGGTGCTGTTGTTTGCACATGCGTGGTAACCTATGAGTCAGAAAATGTTGGTCTCGAATTGGCTAACCTGTATGTCAATCAAAGTGACAAATTGCATAGTGAAGATGGGTTGACAGGCTGACGTCCATTTAAAAAAAAAAAATTCAAAGAAAAAAAAAGTCTGACGTCTATTTCGCCGTGCAAGCTACTGAAATTGTCTTTGCAATTGACTGGTAGATCGTGATCGATGTATTGGGCACCCCTGCCATACAATGACAAATTTAGTTCTCTGCATTCAACCCATCATGTGAGATACACCCAGGTGGTCCAGTAGGTAGCTATGTAAGCACCTGGGGAGCAATTAGGGGTTGGGTATCTTGCTCAAGACGCCATGATATGTGGACATGGTGGGGAGTTGAACCTGCAACTTCGTGGTCTCAAGTCAGAGGCCCTACCTTTACACCATCTCAAACCCCAAAGACCACATGACCTTGCTTCCTCTGGTTGAAACCAGCATGAATTGATTTTGGAACCAGCTGTTGGGGGATGAGCCCCGCCCACTTCCCTCACATCATGTGACTTTTCTTTAATAATTCCTTACAGCTTAATGTGTTGGACACACAGCAGCAACCGACCAAAGCAACGCCCTTATTACTGAGGATGAAGCCTCGATCCGTCGATCCATCTCCTGCTCCATCCTACAGTCACTCAGGAACAACATGGCTGCTACCATAAACCAGGCTTCAATTCCTTACAATGAGAAATGACATGGCTGTTAAAAGTTTAAAGTTGAAATCATCTTCGTTTAATGTCTTTGTGTTTCACAATCCTATCAAAGATCCTGAATGTATTTAAAACACCACGGTGTCTGATCCGTTCAGTACCTGAAGACCCAGATTTGTTGCATTGAGAATAATTCTGAACTTTCAGAGAAATAAAGGTCTTTGCATTATTGTGAAATAGGTGTAATGAAGAAATCACAAATCTAAACCTCCCTCTTGGGGGGTTTTGATGCACTGGATGTTCAAGCTGGAACCAACCTTAATTAAGACTAATACTTGTTCACAACACTTGAAAAGTCAGATGAAGGTTAAAAACAAATACCTAAAGAATTCATGACACTAAACATTTTTTTTACATAATTTTTTTCCCATACTTTATATAACCTGAAAAATAACACAGGGTAAAAACAGTATCCTGTTTGAATATATGTTAAAAAAATAATTTAGTTGCCATTGACATTGTTCCACAATATTAAATTGTGAAACATTAAATCATTAAAATAACTGATTTTTTTTCCATTAACAAATTAATTGAACTACAGGTTGAGCCAAACAGAGAACATTTATTCATGACACACACACACACACATTACAGTATATATATTTTTTTTTTAATTACTAAAATATTTTTATGTTGTTGGCATTGAGCAAGTCATGGATAACTTATTTGAAAACATTCATTAAAGAAGCATAATTCAGTTCTGTAATATGCTGATTTAAATGATGCTTGAGTGGTAACATGAAGCTGTGAAATTTGACCGCACCATCATCATCACATCATACCATAAAAAGGTGAAGAAATTAAGGTGCCAACAAGTTGCACATTCTGCCAATCAAAGAAGGATCCAAATAATTGCAGTGACCCAGTTAAAACAAAATGTCAGAAGGTGTTGGTGGACTTATATACAGAAGACCATGAGTCATCTCTTTCCTAGTGACTTGGTTTGAGCTGAACCCACATGCAGGCAGACACAGGAAGCTCCAACGTAAAATCAGAGTTTATTTATTTAACAAAAAAACAAACAAAAGCTGACAAAAATGTATTGGATGAAATGGAGGAAACGATGGAAGAACAGACATGACTGCTGGGAAGCACAATGCACGGACAAAGGGGGAACACAGAGAAGCTGACTTTAAAGGGAGACTTATGAGTCAGGAATGATGAACACCTGTGGCGATTAGAATTGAGAACAGGTGAGACAGGAGCTGACAACAGGGAAGAGAATGGGGAGTGCATGAAACACAAGGATCTAAACAGAACAAGATACAGACTCCCACACGGAGCTCTGGCACACATTGTTTTCTGCTAGATGTGCATGTTTTCACACAGGAAGGATGTTTGTCCTTCTTGTGTTTAGCTCGGAGGAAATGTTGAATTTACGATCACCATTCAACTGGATCTTGGCTGAAAAACTCCTGACAGAGTTGGTTTCTGTATAGGTTTCCCCACACACAAATAAAGCTCCAACTACACTCCATTAAAACACACACACACATCTGGAAATAATAAAGATGAATCTGTTAGGGTGGAAAATTACTTTTATCCACACAAGAACATATTCCGATATTGCAGAAGCCAGAATGAATTACTAACACCAAAATCCTAATAAAAAGCATTCTCAGCATGGCCATTGATTATTTGCAAACAGAAATATTTTACTTTTATTTGTATTTGTCGATCTTTCAATGAATACTCTTACCACACATGGCAAACTTTATTGATGTCTTGGACAACAATCGCCAAAGTCTATAAAGACATAAAGTAATTAAAACAGTATTGTTTTTGTTGCACTGCTGTCTAATGCTTCCTCAATATTCCAAAAAATGAGTTTAATCATCACTTTGACTAGTTCTAAATAACTTTATTTTTCTTGCCAGAAACCGTTTACTTGAGGAAGACAAATGCAGCAGATGGTCTTTGCTTTGCAACGTTTCCATGTAAATGTGGACCTCGACATTGTCAGCCATCACTCAGATAAGCACGCTGTCAGCTTCAGGTCCCAGTGATGCAAATGGTTCATTAAATGATGCAATTCAACCAGTCAAATCTAACAATCTGGGTGAAAGAGTTCTTAACTCACGTTGTTTCCCTGTCATGTCTATAGGGATTCACAAAATGCTACACCCATACATACTGCTAAATACTACAGCTTCCCAAACAGTTAATCAAATTCATCCATATTTTACTCTTAACAGCATGGAAAATGCTCCAGATATTGGATTTAAATCATCCTGCACATTAAACTTCTCCGGTGCATCCCCTGCTAATGGAATTCTATCAGGTGTGTTATAGTATGTTGGTTATTAGCTCATAGCTGGTTTTATTGCAATTTTTACAGACTGATTCCTCCGAAGCTGTTGATTAAAATCCTCCCATAACTCCCCACTGGAATGAATCCCCTGGTCGACCATCTCAAGCAGAAAATAATATTAGGAAAACTGCATTTTCTGGCTGTGGTCAGGGGGCTGTACAATGTTTCAAAGGATGGCAGTAACTCACCAATCATATTATTAGAATGCAAATATTATACCAAAATATCAGTTCATCTTCATTATAGTGATCCAGGGTCCTGTTTGTCTGATTTTGATTTTTAAAATCAATCAATAATCTGTATGATTCTAAAGGTATTACAATTTTCTTTTTGTTTTAGGCTGATCGCAATAAAACAAGCTGAATATTGCACACAAATGGGTAGAGAGATTATTTCTTTCCCCTAAAGTAAACGCACACAAAAAAAAAAAAATGAAACAATGGTCTAAATAAAAAAAAGGTCTTACACCGTTCAAAATAATGACACCAATAACAAAATGCTCTCTTACACAAACACCAGCTGGTGGGTTTGCAAGTGCTTCTTCTTGACAGGATAAATTAGTTTGAAACACTGTCAGATACACCGAGCAAAATTAGATTTTCTCGATTCATAATGAAAGCTGACAGACTGTAATGAAAAACCGCTCAGTCTCACGTACACCAAGATGAACTGTAAAAAGTGCATCTGGCTGGTTTTTTTTTTTTTTTTTTTCCCTCAATCAAATGAGAGTGTTGTGTATTTTCAATTTTTAAGTTACTTTATTTCCCCTTTTTAAATGAGCTGTAATTCAGTTTGGGTTGGAGTGTGATATTATTTCTGATGGCTGCTCCTGCTCTATAGTCAAACTGTAAGCAGTTTATTTTGAGGTGAGTTGCACCTCTTTGTGTGCGCACCGCTGTGACCTGAGGCATAATGGGATTATCCTGCTCAAGGCAAGACGTCGATGCCTTGAATTCTAATATCAAAGAATTCCTCCCTGTACCTGACACATCCTCCTCTCTGTGTTCCTCGTGCCTGACTGGACTGAGAGGCGATTACTTTATGAATCACAACACAACCCCGCAAGCTGCTTCGGCAAGTCGTTCACACGTTCTGCTATGGCTTCTTCTCAAAAATATTTTCTTGCTATGTGCAGCATATACTGTACTCTCACATATGCCACCAGCTAGACTTTGTGAAGCAGCTGTCATCTAATCAAACGGGCTGTTTTGAAACCTCTACGTGCAGTTCAGATCAAGGTTTACCTCTTTTGAGATTCGACAGCACAAAAAAAACAAATGAACTTGAATGTAATTTATTTGACCTGAAATTGAACCATTTTAGCTAATATGAGGGGAGTGGTAGTGCAGAGGTTAAAGGAGGTGGGCCTGTGATTGGAAGATCACTGGTTCAACTCCCGGTACCGACAACATCAAAATGTGGGTGGGATAGGTGAAGCACCTTGAGCAAGGCTCTTAACCCCCACCAACTGCTCCCCTGGGTGCCCTAGATGGCAACTCTCTGCTCCACACAGAGGGCTGTGGTAGCTCTGTGGTCTATAGTTGTGTCAGTAAGGACATCCAATGTAAAAAAATAAAACAAAATAAAAATTGCCAAGTCTTTGTGTGACATTTCACTGTGGCAACCCCTGAAGAATGGATCAGCTAGAAGAAGAAGGAAAAAATAAAAAATAAAAACCCAAGGTGATCCAAAATACAATGTAATGTATGTCAATTTTATACCCCAGATTTGATCAAATTAAGAATTTTAAAGGCAATATACATTTTAGCAATCTGAATCTATTACAAGTCAAAGTTAATCTGCTTTCATTCAACTGTATTTCCTGTATTAGACACATCAGTGGGGTCAAACAATAAAAATGGTGATTTTAAGAGGCCCCCTCTGACCTCTACTGTACATGACCTTTGCTTAATATACATACAGCATGGTGTGTGTGTGTGTGTGTGTGTGTGTGTGTGTGTTTGTGTGTGTGTTTGTGTGTGTGTGTGTTCTTGTTAATGTTACTTTGTGATGAACATTTTTGAACACATACTACACTCTGAGGACCAATTGCTCTGATGGGACCAAAACCTGGTCCCCATAAGGATCAAATATTGTTGGTGGGTTAGGCGTTAAGTTTAGGACTAATATGTGAAGTACGGATACGTTAGGATTAGGCTTAGGCATATACTGGCGATGGTTAGGGTCAGGGTTAGGCTATAGAAATAAATGAAAGCCAATGCAAAGTCCCCACAAAGTACAAATGCAAGAATGTGTGTGTGTGTGTGTCTAAGTGAAAGGAGGCAGGATATTGTGTGATATAGGATTTTTTTTTAACAACAACAAGTGTTTAAAACCTAAAAATATACACTCATCCTACTCTCAGATACATCCATGAAGGATTAATCATCCATTTATTAATGTCAGATAAGGTATAGAAACATTAAAAAAAAAGATCCATAGTTTGAGATTCTGTATTAACACTTATAACAAGTGGATTCATAACCTTCCATGATACCAAAGTATTGCGGTTGAATCCGATGTAGCCAACCTGTTCAGTGAATCTGAAGCTGTTCAGTGTCCGAAGACGATGTTGACTTTAGTGCTGGCCTGTGCATTTACTCATGCTCCTCATCAGAGACACTCAGCTCCCACACTGCATTATCTCTATGCCCCCGGGTCAGTGAAGGGGTCGGCTGTAATTTGAAAAGGAAATGATCTTTTGTGGAAATTGTGCAGCAGACAGAGCAAAGGGAAAAGAAAAAAATAAAGGGAAGAAGTGGGTGAGTGGGTGTCAACAGGCTGTGGGGGGGAAGGGGGGTTGATCGAAAGGTGAAAATTTCAACTTCCTCCTCTGACAGCCAGCGTATGTGTTAATAAGAGTGAGGTTTGCAATGAGCTGATATCTATCTGAATGTGCAGAGGCAGGCATGCCAAAATGAAACCCTGATGCATTTCTAACTGCCCTTTTTCTCCTTGGACCCATTTTGCCTTTCATAACTGAGCATTTATTTATTTATTTACTTTATTCCCCCCCCCCCAACAATCTAAATAAAATTGTTTTCTTTGCTGATGGTTAGGTCATGTTGCACCAGGCACAAGGCAATCCCAAAGCAATGTTTAGGAATCTTGAATATGATGATGCTCAAATCAAAGTGCTTTCATTTTTCTTTTTGATGTTAATGAATTAAATTTTATTTTATTTTTTTATCCGCTGAAGGAAGTCTTGGTGGCCTAGGATGCTATTCGGTGCTCTTGGGTCCAGCTAGATCACATGTGTTTTGTAACATTGGTGGTCAATGTAGCTCTGCTTGGCGGGGCTTCCAGCTCTAATATCCACAGTGGGAGAGTAAACATTTCAACTTGTGATGAGTTGCAGGGAAATATTTCTCTCCTTCCTTCAAACTTATCTGAAAATGTTTCTGATGTTGTATGGTACTGACCTGCCTCATCATGGTTTAGCTTTTACAGTATTTGAAAGACTTATATTAAATTGTTTGACCTAAGAATTGCAGGAGCTCGGTCCAAACGAATCTCATCTGAATGAAATGGTGTAACTTAACCTGAATCACTGTAGGAAATCTGTAACTTGGAAAGACAGGCTCTGTTGACTCTTGTTTTATTTCTATATTAGTCAGTGGCTTTCAACTCAGACAACGTCGTGCAAAACTGAATAAAACACGATAAGATCAGTGGTTACATATAACACCAAGTTGGTTGTCTTACATTACTGTGTTGTGTTTTTTTTTTACTTTATTATTATAAAGTAAAGTAGATTATTTAATCTAAATTCACTGCCAGTCTCTGCAAAACTGTTTCATATGTTCATTCCTATTCAGATGTTACTTTCATGATTTATGATGATACTTACACGATGCATGATTTTACGATCAAATAATTTAGAAATGGTCCAGATATAAAATTTATAAACATCACACACAACTATCAAAAGCTAAAATTCCCTCTCTTCAAATCATTAAATCTGCAAATGTATTCTTATATCTAAAGTAGAAAAATCACAGAAAATTGTTGATTATTTTATTTGTGACGTGTGTCAAGGCGGCTTTATCCAGAGGCATGGTGTTTTATTTTTCCAGTCAGGGTTTCAATCCCCAATCCCCGCAGCAGACCAAAGTGTCCTTGAGCAGGTTACTGCTTATCAGTATGAATGGAAATATTCAGTAAAAAGTGGCATCTGTAATGTGTAAAAATATAAAAGAGAAAGCACTCTGTGTGTGTGAATGACTCATTGAGAAACTCTGTAAAGCACTTGGCAAAACCTGGAAGGGTTTAAAAAGTGTGTTATAAAAGTGGCCCTTTTACCATCGCACTAAAAGTTGAGATGAGATTTACCAATAAGATAAAAGTGACAATATCATTGTGACTTCAGACTATATTCAATTCCGTATTATTGGGTTTGTTATTTGATCAATTTTTGATCACTACAATAGGAGCTGTGCGGACCTCAATGATAAACAAATATGCTTGATCGTTGCAAATGTCTGGAGTTGCTTGCTCTCCATCCTAAGTTTAAGAGTGATATCAAATCTCTGCCCTACGAGGTAAAACAGAAACTTCAACAACAGATGTTCCTAACTAATTATCTATTGTAGCGCAGATCCCACAAGCCCTTAGTTCCTCTATCTTCCGGTAAGAGCCTGGCCATCCCCATTTCATCTTGTTGGTTTGGTCTCGACCTACCTGGGGTACTCTTCTCCATCTGTGGAGAGATCTGGAGAGAAGCTCTGACTGGCCCAGCAGCAAAAAGCGCACCGGATACACACCTTTAGCTGTCATTTTCAAGTACGAGCACAACTCTATCAGGCTAGTTTAGCCTTACAGGACAGGAGTTGCATAAAGTGCCACCGTCTACAGCTGTTATATGTGTAGCTAACAAAGGTGGAATGGGATTTAATTAAGATATGTGGTCATTTAAAATGTGGAAAGTCACATAAAAATATATTTTACAGGAAATTTAGGTAATTAACACTTGCTGCCAAAGACAAAGGTGGGGCAATAACACCAAAGTCCATGCTCATTGATCCAGTTACAAATCCAACAAAGTTCAGTCAGGTTATTTGGACGGTTTCTTTTGTTGCTGAGCCGTTTCATCCGAAGGACTTCTTCAGTCTGAGGAGCCCATCAAATCAAATTGAATCCCACAAAAAGCTCCCTCCCAGAGTGGGAAAAAAAACAACCCAGTTTGCTGGTGATAAGATGAACTCTGAGGCCCGCCCTCTGCCTTGAGGGAGTTGAGAGTCAGAGGGCGGGCCCCGGGGGCCATCTTATCACCAGCAAACTGTTTTTGTTTTGTTTTCAGTCTGGGAGGGAGTTTTTTGTGGGATTCAGTTTGATTTGGTGGGCTCCTCAGACTGAAGAAGCCCTTTGAATGAAATGTCTCAGCAACAAAAGAAACCGTATATGACTGAATATTGTGGGGCAATAACATTTTTCTTGTTTGTCTGTTTATGTGTGTGCATTTATTTATCATCAACTCATCTCAAGAATCACTAAATAGATTTTTTCAAGATGGCCACCACAGTCAACCCACTACACATACATCCCTATACCTCAATGAATTTTGCAGACATCATGTTAGTTTGGCGTGGTAGCAGCTATCATTCACTTGTAGTACACACGCCATGTGTTAACAGATTATGTGAGCACGTCCAAGATATCAATCACAAGTGCATGGGCTTGCTCATAATGTTTTCTTTTTTTGGATTTGACCAAAATTGCCATGTTGCTGTCATTTCTTCACAGTAGATGATTAAAGTTTAAATAATTAGCATAAAAGGCAGCAGAAAACCTTCTTTCAACAAATGCTAAGCTTTTGCTTTATATTCAAATTTATGCATGATAGAAGAGGAATGAAAGTCAGCCACAGTAAGACAGAGTACATGTGTGTGAATGAGAGGGAAGCTGGTGGAACAGTGAGGCTACAAGGAGCAGAGGTCACAAAGGTGAAGGACTTTAAGTACGTCGGGTTGACTGACCAGGAAAACAGGCAATGTGCTAAAAAGATGAAGAAGAGCATCCAGGTGGGATGGAGAAAACTATCAGGAGTGATTTATGACAAAACAATAGCAGCAACAGTCAAAGGAAAGATTTACAAGACAGTGGTGAGACCAGCTATGTTGTATGGTTTATTGACAGAGACAATGACAAAAAGCAGTGGCAGAGCTGAAGATACGCTGGTGAAGACTCTCAGCCATCAAGGACATGGTAATTTCAAAAATCTTCAAGACAAAAACAACTGGACTTTATTTATTATTTATTGTCTTCTGTTACAAATACAGTAAAATCCAGTTGTTTTTGTCTTGAACATTTTTGAATCAGAGCTGAAGATGTTCAGGTTCTCCTTGGGAGTGACAAGGCTAGGATTAGGAATGAGATCATCACAGGTACAGCACAGACTGAATGACTGGGAGATGAAGTTAGAGAGGCCAGATTGAGGTGGTTTGGACACGTCACACCTGTGACTAACTTCACTTGTCATGTGACGGTTTACTTTCTTTACAGTGTAGATATAAACCACTTTGTTCTTATTTTTATTTTATTCATTTGGTGTTGTTTCAGTGTTGTGACTATGACTGAGAGAGCTCTGCACAAAAATTCCAATGTGCCTGGATTGTTCATCAGTGCACAAACGGCAAATAAAGAAATGTGTACTTTTGTGTACCTTTGGACATGTCCAGAAGACAAACAGTGGGTATATTGGTAGAAGGATGTTAGAAATGCAGCTGCCAGGAAAAAGACAAAGAGAAGATATATGGATGCAGTTAGAGAGGACATGGAGGTAGTTGGAGTGAGGACAGAGTGAGATGGAGGAGGATGACTTCCCCTTGACGAGGGAACAGCTGAAAGAAAAATAAGAAGAAACATGAGAAACACTACTTCATTTAGAGTAAAATCAAAGAAAAAGACAATATTTTGTCATCTTTTAACCCTTACAGGGAATGTGACTGAAAGGTAATTTAACAGTGTTGCACTGATTTAATGAAGAGTGAAGTGTATTTTGAAATCAGTTAAGAATCTGAAACAAAAATGAGTGTTCTGCTCTAAACATTGTTTTCCAAAGTAAAAGTATTATTGTTTGTTCCCATTTTTTAGCTGAACATAGAGCGTTCAGGCAAATTGAATCTGTACACACTTCCAGACACAGCCTAAAAATATCAAAGAGAAGGTCAGAGAAAATTGACAGTTTTAGTTGCATAGCACAAAAGACAAGAATAGCTTTGCTTCTGTCAGGTGTATAAACCTCCCCAACCTTTAGTAGCATCTTAGAGACCAATATTTTAGCTGGCTGAAAAAGAACAAAAAACTTTTCCTTCATTTTATGTGGAATGGGAACCCAAGCAGCACCTTGAACATCTTGGGCCAAAGCAGAAGAGAGCTGGAATGGATTAAGATATGGCTGGCTGCCTTTTGCAGTCTTGTCAACATGAACTGGGTGTCTTTACTGCACAGATCAGAGAGACATGGGAAGGTCATCGCCGCTGGGAAAATGAGGCAGTGAAAATATTGTCCTGACAAGATGTAGAGTGACTTTTGCAACCCAAGGCTTGAGTTTCAGATTAAACTGTTAGCTGATAGAAGGGGAGGAAGTTGAAGGATGTGTTAAAGAGGGATTTGAAGAGTGTTAATGCCATCACCTTCGAGTTAAAGTCTCCTCCTTTAAATCACTTTACATAAGATATTAATGTAATAAATACACAATGACACCAAGCTGAACTTTCTGCCAATCAGACATCTCTGGATGTCAGCTTAAAAGTGTCCTTTAGGGCACCTCAGTAACTCAATGGAAGATGATGTGGCTTATGTACAGAGATTTAAATATTGGCTTATTATGGCTGAGGTTTGAGTTCACCTGCATGATGCTGCATACCTCTAACCTCCTTTCACCTTTTTTCACCTTATTTTCTTGTCAGAAAGAGTATACCTAAAAATTCCATGAAGCACATTGCCTGCCACCCTTCATGTCAAAATTTTAATTACTGTAAAATCATTGTATGCTGATAATGGACACAATTACAGCCATTGTGTGCAATTTCATGCAAGATGCAAGTGCAGAAGGATGCAAGTGATCCGTGTATGTCCTTTGGACACAGTGTATGTCCTTTGTCCTTTTGATCACCCAAAAGTCCTTTGGCTGAAGGATGAAACGCCTCACCTTTAAAAAGAAACCTTCCAGATGACCTGACTGAACATTGTTGGATTTTATACCTGGATTATTGAGCATGAATGGTGAATGATAAATGGACTGTACTTATGTAGCATCTTTCTACCTTATCAAGACACTCAAAGCACTTTACAATACAATCTGTCCTCATTTACCCATTTATACAGCACTCTACTAGATCTCTACAAAGATAATTGAACAAATCATTCTAAAGAGACTAATCAGTGCTTTATCACATTCATGCACCCATGGGACACATATCTGAGGTAATGAGGGGTTCAGTGTCTTGCCCAGGGACACTTCAACATGTGACTGCTGGTGGATTCGACCCCCCAACTCTTGCATTGGAGGACAACTGCTTTAACCACTCAGCCACCCACAAACTTTGGTGTTTTGAACCAATTTGGCATAATTGTCTCAGAGGAGTTGAAGGGGGAAATGTTGGGCCCTGGAGGCCATCTTAGCACCAGCAAACTGCTTTTTTTCCCCACTATGGAGTATGTTGTTGGAATCATTTTTGTTTGCTGGTGGCACCTTAGATCGAAGAAGTCCTTTGGCTGAAGGACGAAAAGTCTCAGCTTTAAAAAGAAACCATCCAGATGACATTACTGAACACTGTTGGATTTTATACCTGGATTATTGAGCATGAACTTTGGTGATCAGAGTATGTGTTGTGAATGAGTCTCAGCTACCACCTCACCAAAGTTTAGTCAAATATTTGTAAAATGGGCTGTGGTATGGTCATTTTTGTTTCCTAGAATCAGTCAGTTGTGGATGTCTCTATGAACTGGGTTTTTCTAAAAGGTAATCTCTTGCAGATGTCTATTCATTCATTATTTTATGAAAGTTTCAGATGATGAAAATTGGAAATTATTTTTTTCCCCTAGAAAAGCAATTGTTAGTTTCACTTGAATAAGTCTTCATATACTTCCTCATTAAAAGGTAAATTCACTCAGTTGATTAAAAATATCATTATAAAATAAACTTTTTCATTTTTCTTTGTTATTTTTCCTGTCAGAATACATCATCCACGTCTCTACTGAGTTCTCATCTTCGGACAACAGATACTCCCCAACTGTCAAAACATGTACTGAGTCTGACATGTGCTTGATTTATGGTTGCTTATTTGGATCTGTTTGTCAAGCTCTCACCCCAGGCAAAGTGAAGGATTATGGGAATTCAGCCAAAGCAGTGGCATAGGAGATGTGTTCTCAGGTGCAGTCCCATCTAAAACCTACAGCTTGTCACTCCTCCATGGTGATGTGTCCTGTGTTCTGAATGCTGACTTATTTAAAAAAAAAAATGGACATGACTGCAATATAATTCATCACAAACATGAGATATAAAGCTGCCATTGTATTGCTGCAGCAACAACTGGCAACAATTTCATATTTTTGTTACAAATGTAAACAAGACTGTGGATATTTTTATGCACTGTACTTCCACAACTGATTATTTTGTGGACATAATATAATTCAAAATGGTAATTGCATCAAACTGCTTATATTAAGCACAAAAAATGTCTGGACCTCAAAGGTTTTGACAGAAAATAGCTACATTTTGGCATGGACATATTTGACAGTCATTTATAACACATACAGACCATGAGACGTATTGTAATGTCATTTTACATGGCACCTTTTTTTTTAATTTCATGACAACACATCACACTTCAGTTCAAAATTCTGACATAAAAATTGATCAATGTCTTCAAAACCAAAACTGTTTCTAGAAGTTTAAATGAAAAAAAAAAATGGCCAAAATCACCGGATCTGGATAGATTTGTTTGCAATACTGTTGTTCATCCTTTTTATTTCTTGTAATTTTCATACAATTCTCTTAACTTTGTTTCACTTGCTCCTTGTCAGATTAGGATCAGGAATCTTATTTTTTTTTTAATTCTTATTTTTACTGCTTCACACAAGAAACCTCAGAATAATAACAATAAATAAATAAACAAAACACTGAGACAAATCTTGATCCCACAGGAGAAATTCAGCACAGGTTTCCAATAAATCAGAAAAAGATTTGAAAGTGATAATGTTGCAGGATTTATTTGTGCTCAACGCTTTGTGTGCATACTATACTCTGTCATCTATGTTGTGGATCAAATAGATTTATGAATCGCGTTTAAAAACCAATTAACATACATTTTAAATTATATATTTATAGCCTGCAGATTTAATGTAGATAAATCATTTCTAACAAAAGAGCTTCTTTTTTTTGCTTAGAGAAAACCTTTTAACAAAGCGTTGATTCATGGTGTTTGCCTGTTCTCCTTTCTTTCTCTTTTATTCTTTTTACCACCCATAAAGCCGAGCATTTATGGGATCATCTTGTATCTTCATTTTTATTTCTCAGAACGCTGGCAGTTTGGGCAAGGTCTCTGCATGTTCCTGAAAATCCTCAGCTGCACTCTTCCATTAGTTTGGCAGATTCCTACTTATTAGCTGTTTTTAATTTCCCATTAGACCCACTAAAGCTCGATTCATGCGCTCTTTCAGGTAACTCATTAATTTAGCGTGATGCATATGAGATGGTGAGTGAGGGACTTTTGCCAAGAGCCAGTTAGCATTTTATGCATAAAAGAAGCACAGAGTGGAGCAGATGGTTACATTAGGGACTGATGATCCTGACACAATGTAGCACGTGAATATGTCTTTGTGTTTGTGAGCAGGTGTGAATAAATTACACAGTGTATTTTCCTGGGGAGTAATAATTTTCGGTATATGTTGATTTTTGCATGGAATGCACGCTAGGAACAATCCACCACTTTCTCATTAGCTCCAGGGTCTGTTTGTACATCAGGGTGGCTCAGCTATCTTTGCTATTTCATAATTTATTTTTCACTTCTCTGGAATTTTACCAGTGGATGTTTTTGTCTTGTGAAAATGATGGAAAAATAGATCATAGGTTCAGCAGTTAAATATGGTTTTACTGCAGCGGGCAAATAATTTACACCTCAATACACCTTATCCCCAGCAGATTTGAACTCATATTCATTTGAGACTGCGTCGCCAAATCTATGAAATTTTCATAATACTTAGAAAAAGTTGCCCATCTTCACATATAATTGTTCAATAATTATATTTAAAAAAATACATTGCGTAATTCCATGCAGAGCAAATATTTCTCATTCAATAATTATTTACATATAATCAAATATGTGATGGTTTGTTTTTGTTCTTGAAGTTTTAATTATCTGAAATCACTAAGAAAGGAATGCAACACACAATGCATTTCAAAACACATCAAATAAACTTCACTAAGTGATGATTTATGCACTTGTACATATTTAAAAATGGGAAGATTTATTTGACTAATTGAAGATTACCAACACATTTACAAAAACAAACAGATTTTTAAAAAACAAATATGTGTTAAAATGCTGATCAACTTTTTATTAGAATACCAATAGTTCATATTAATGTGCAGGTTTGATTCTATATATGTTTTCTGATTTTAATGTTTTATTTAGAAAGACATCCAAGCCTGTAAAGCCAAACTGATTTTTTTTATTTTTTAGAAAACATAACAGATCTTTTAGTACACATGACGTTAGGTTTCTTTTTCAAAGGTGGCAAAGATCAGACATGATCAGTGTGACAATGAAAAACAGGCAAAGGAGCCCTTGTGGAAGAACCTCTGAGGGTCTGAAGACATTGCAATTATAGAAACTATTGACTTGTGTTTCCCGAGATATGATCAATTGCAGTGAAATAATGACATCTCTGTGTTGTTTTGACCCATTCACAGCAAAGGCAATTTATTTTGTGTGACAGGAGGCTTGCGAGGGACAACTCAGCTGATGTGTGCCAGGGATCAGGGGGAGGAGAAAAACAGAGACGAGAACCCGAGAAAGGTCATTACTTTGTGCTTTGGCCTCTTTTGGGATAAGCACCCACAGATTTTCTTTTTCCAAGTCCTCATTCTCTATGTTGATCAGCTTCAGCACTCCAGCTCTCTGCAGTCTATTCACACATAAACATCATTACTTGGTAGTTTGTAGACTCAAAATGAATACAGAACCCTGAAAAGTTACTGTTTCAATACAGTTTGTTTTTGTATCTGGATCAAACCTTTTATTTGCTGTATTCTAAGGTAGTATCTTAAATCAATTAACATTCAAAATATTGATAGGGTTTACTAATTACCCACCATTGTAAACCAGTTTGCTGGTACATGATGCCATTTTTTTTATTGTTTACATTATACTTTAGTGGTTTTTCACAGTTCTCCAGAGAAGCTGAGAAGGAGCATAGCTCTTCGTCAGGCTAAGATGAAGAGAACTGGTGTGAAAAACAGAACCAGGCTGTAGGCAAAGCTCCAGAGGCAATAATGTGAAAGAAAAAAAATATTGTATGAAACAAAACAAAGCTTTGCTGACTGAAGAAAAAAAAAAATGCTGAAACAGAGCATGACAGATATGAAAACAAGACTGGACATGAATCAATCCATGACACAAATATACAAGAGGATCTGACACTGAACAAATGAAAACATGAAACTGTATAAACTATGAAAGTGCTGAAACAATTCTTGTAAAGCCCACTACAAGTTTTAAGGTAAATATCGCTCAGGCAGATTGCTTATACTTTGTCTATTTAGGAGAATGTTTGTGTGTCTATTCACATACTGCTATTTAAAGACTGATTTATACTTAATCAGACGTGCTGACATTGTTTCTCACTTCCATGGTTGTGTGCTCTATCATCATCTCAGTAACGGTTCTGCACACAATACCCTAGAACTACACACATGCAACACTTTGTGGCTGTGCTGATCGGAAGGGAGAGCGGTTTTGCCAGAGAGCGTAAGGACACGTTCCCACACCATCTGTTGGAAATGTAGTGATCTCTCCATGACAAATTTGCAAAAATAACATTTCTCCTCAGTTAACAGAAATACCAGATTTTCCTCCTCCAACTACTCCATCATTAACTGTCGATACATACTCCAAAAAAGTTCATTTGAACTTTTTTGGATTTTTCTACCTGGATTATTGAGCATGCATCAGGATGTCGATACATACATTTACACATCCACTCAGGCAACTGTGCTGTTGCTGTGTTTTGTTCACGTTTGCATGTGACATGCACAGCAGAGGGAGGGCCTAGCAGGACTTCTCCCCCAGTTTCTCTTTGATTAGAAAATCAAATCAGAATAAGAACAAAGTCCATGCTCAATAATCCAGGTATGAAATCCAACATTTTTCAGTCAGGTCATCTGGACAGTTTCTTTTTTGATGCTGAAATGTTTCGCCTTCGATCCGGAAGGCTTCATCAGTCAAGGACACAAACAACACAAAACTGATTCTTCCCCCAACAGCTGACTCCAAAGTGGAACAAACCAGTTATGTTGGTGCTGAGATGGTGTCTTTGGCATGCCCCCTCCTCCATTGCCAGCCCTCTTCCTTGTTGACAGTCATGTCAAACTGGTTGAAAACAACAAAGTCCATGCTCAGTAATCCAGGTATGCCATCCAACATTTTTCAGTCGGGTCAGGAATCAGAATAAGCTTTATTATCATTGCACCAAAGTACAGTGAGATTATGTTCATACAGTCATCCGAAAGATGGGCGGAGTGCACCTAGCTGCTGCTCCTAAGAGCACAGCCCCTTATCCTTCAGATAAAAAAGGGGAAAGGCCACGAGGAAAGGGTGGTGGTATTACAAAAAGATCTCTTCACACCTTGTCCTTGTCAGGACACGATTTAAGACATAAAAACTTTACCAGCAAGCACATTTATAGACACATTACACATACATTTGATGATAAGACGGTGAGATTTGTCCATGAAGCACTTCCAGATAGCACTATAGTCCTGTTAAGATGTTGGTGTCAGCCGGTACAGCTCTTATAAGCGTTCACAGAAGTTTTGGGGAGTAGGTTGCGCAGGAGACGGATAGAGCAGAGTCTTCTTAGTTTACACATATCCCAGGAGTAAATTGATAACTCAGCTTGCTTCAAGGCCACATGGAGGAGTCAGATTCAGATAAGCCAGAGTTAGCAGCACTGTGGCTAACAGCTAACCAACCAACAGCTCGAATGTTTACCGTGAAGTTGGTAAACTTCATCGTACTTAATGACCAACCACTATCAGTTGTAGAAAATGAAGGATTTTACAGCTTGATACTTGCAGCCAAGATATACTTTACCCTCCAGGAACTATTTATCAGTACAATTAGTAGACAATCATAAAAAAAGCATATAAATTGAAAATTACAATAAAATTATATTAAAAAATATGAAACAAAAACAGCTACATTATAAAGAGATTTAAAAAAGTAAAAACAGAAACATGTTTGTGTTGGTTTATGCCATGAACTTAGCAGATGTTTAAAGCCATCTAATTACTTTAATATCCACTTTAAAGCTAGTAATAGAAAACAAGCAAACGTGTTTTGTGTTATCAGGATTTAATTCTAACTTTGAAACTTATCCAAGATTAATAAAACTTACCCCATGTTGCCTTTTTGGACATGCATATATTTGTACAAATTGTACTTGCATATAGAGAGGAGATTATTACAGCCTCATATAAAATCAATAATGATGATGATATCGGAACAGGAACAGGATTGGTATCGGCTGACATACAGATTTAGGTATTGGGATCGGATCGGAAGTTACAAAATGTGGATCGGTGCATCCCTACTCCTAACATGAATGGTTGTTCCAGAAAATTCACACCAACTTAAGGGTGGGTCAAAAGACAATTGCTCTTATAAAATCTGCTGTTGCATTTTATTCTGCAATTTAAAATCTTTTATTAGGTTTGTTATTTTATTTTTCAAATAATCTAACTTTTGCAACAAATGTCAAACTGAGTTTGGACAAGTGGCCATACAGTAGCTGTAACCCAACATTAAACCGTAGAGTCTGTTGTATTTTATTGTCTTTGTTCAGCTTTTCTTTCAACTAGTTTAACTTTGGTTTCCTCTTGAAACTTTTATAACTTGATTTTATCTGTGTTCCTTAAATTTAGCCATAATATCTTGTCCATTTAAATTTGTACATTATTTAGTCTACAAACTGAAATTAGCTGCAACCCTTCAACTTCATATCTAATATACTCTTTTCAAAATTCTAACAAACTAAACTTAAAGCTTAATAAACTTAAATGTCATTCAAAATTGTACAGTGCACCATGCAAAAGTGAGCAAACTTGAAACACAACTTTTTTAATGCCTGAAATCTGAATAAAAACAAATCATATTTTGTTTAAAAATTACAGTTCTAATTTACTACTTATTAAGTATTTAGTCACTTTTTTATGTTGCATCCAAACTGAGTTATAAAAAACCAAAACTGTATATATACTTTGTGTATATATATATATATATATATATATATATATA
>NC_056504.1:37707671-37764968 GCF_014905685.2 Nematolebias whitei
TATATATAAGGATTTTAAAAAATGAAGTTAAAAAAATTAAGACATTTGGAAGTAAAAAAATTAAATAAAAAAAATTAGAGTAAAAAAAGTCAAACGAATGGTAGTGTTTTAGAGCTTTCTTTAGCTGCACAAACGTTTCTAAGTTAATCATATAAAAATGCATTGACGATGATTTAACATCCGCTTAATCATTAATTTATTTATTTAGTTATTACAAGGATTTTTGCTTACTTCAATGTTGGTACCTGATCAAATGACTATTCCTTGTTTGTTCTTTCCAGCAAAACGTTCTTCAAAGGTAACTCATTCAGTACACTTGCACATCTGTATTTCTCTGTGACACAGACAAATGGGACTATTGAGGACAGTAGAAAAAATACTCCAAGTCCACTCACCTGTTCACAGAAAACGATCCATCAGGCACCGGCCGACCCTTCTGCCCATGCCTCTGCCTTGTCTGCAATTCGTTTAAGTCCCAATCCCTGTTCCACCCACACATCCATCCTCACTTTACTGCAGCTTCTTTCCCAATTGCTGGAACATCTCGGTCAGAGGAACCCTGTAATCACTTTACGGGGGAGCTTGTAGATGAGCTCAGGTTAAGTTGTTGGGCAAAAACAGTTAAACACATCTGGGTGACTCAGTTCTTAAGATACTGACTGCGGAAAAGTAGTGTGAGTTAGAGACTATAATCAAAAAACATCAAGGCAAAAAAAATTCCATTGCAAACTTTATGGGCAGACTTTGCAATTAGTATAAACTGTTATTCAATTTCTAAAATGGTGAGAGATAGCACAAAGCCCATGGAACTGTCAAAACTCATGTCTAATCAGTGAAGTGATGAGGGAGAGACTGAAAGAGTTTTTTATCCAGGAGCTCCAGTTTTGACTCAATTGTGAGATGACTAATATACAACATGCTCTTTTTTGCTCACTTCTTATTTAAGACAATAAAGCAATTTGAAAATAAAAATAAATGTAAAATGCTTTTGAAACATTTGCATGTTCCTCTACAACCCAAATTTGAAAGTAGGAAAACAAGAACTTTTGGATTAGACCCAGATTACTGGTTTCACTTTTTACTGGTAAAATACCAATGCTTTTATCAGGTGACTGAATTTTTTCCCCTAAAACAATGAACTTGAACACACGTTCATACAAAACTCTACTAGAGCTCTACAAATCTAATCAAACAAATCCTTCTGTACAGACTAATCAGTGCTTTTGTTTTAGATCACGTTAATATATTGATGGAACACACATCAGAGGCAATGAGGGGTTCAGTGTCTTGCCCAGGGACACTTCAAAATGTGACTACTGCATAGTGGTGGAATTGGGCTACCAACTCTACCATTAGAGGACGACTGCTCTAACCACTCAGCCACAGCTGCCTCTAAAACACATTAACGTCTTTGTTTTACTAAAACATTTTTATTTCTTGACTAATCTAATGTCAAGTAAACCAACAAAGTCCATGCTCATGTCAAGTATTTATAGAAGTCAGATCAATAATGTTTTACCCATGGCTGTGTGTGTGTGCTCATGCATGTTTTCTCTGCACTTTTAGCAAAATACCTCATAATCCACTGGACAGATTTGAATGCAACTTGCAAAAAAAAAAATGACATGGATATATATATAATCACTAATCATCTTTTGGAATCAATCCAATTCAAGATAACCACCACAACTTATAAATAATTGCCAATACAAGAGTGACTATACCTTAGTCAATTTATGGATGTTGAGCTAAATGTTATGTTGTAGTAGCTGATTTACCTGAGCCCTGCCACAACTTGCATTCCTTTCAAAGATTGTTGGGTCTTAAATTGCTCATTTGGCTTTTCTGCAGCAGGTTAAGTCAGAGTCAGAGATTCTTTATTGTTGTTCCACCACATGTGGTACATGTGGTGGAACAAATGTATGTACACAGTGTCCCAGTTACATCCAACAATCCATCCATCCATCCATTATCTTTACCCGCTTATTCCATTTTGGGTCACGGGGGTCGCTGGTGCCCATGTCCAGCAATCACTGTGCGAGGGGCGGGGTACACCCTGGACAGGTCGCAAGTCCATCACAGGGCCACACAGAGACAAACGAGACAAACAACTATTCACTCTCTCACTCACACCTAGGGACAATTTAGAGTTACCAATCAGCCTAACATGCATGTTTTTGGACTGTGGGAGGAAACCGGAGTACCCGGAGAAAACCCACGCATGCACGGAGAGAACATGCAAACTCCACCCAGAAAGGCCCCTGGACCGGGGTTTGAACCAAGGACCTATTCGCTGAGAGGCAGCAGCTCTACCAGTTGCGCCACCGTGCTGCACATCCAACAATAAAATGTAAAATAAAAACAATGATAACATCTAAGATATGAACTAAGAAAAACAACTAAAAATATACTAAGCACTAATAGCATAAAAACATTACATTGAGCAGCAGCATGAGCATGAGTCTGTGTGAGCAGATGAGTACGCATGAACACATCAACATGAAACAGATCAGCAGCAACATGATGTGATTTTTCACAGTGATTATCCTGGTTAGAGATTCATGAGTCTAACATCCTCAGGGTAGAAGCTGTTCCTCAGTCTAGTGGTTCTACACGTAATGCTCCTCAACCTCCTTCTTGAGAGGAGCGGGGCAAAATGTGTGTGTGCTGGGTGAGTGGGGTCCTTCATGATGCAGGTGGCTCTCTTCCTGCATCTAGAGGTGTAGATGTCTGTGATGGTGGGGAGGCTGATTCCGACAGACTTCTGTGCAGCCTTCACCACTCTCTGCAAAGCTTTTCTTTCTGCAGCTGTGCAGCCTCCATGCCACATGTTGATGCTGGAGCACAGGATGTTCTCCACTGCACACCTGTAGAAGGAGGTGAGGACTGAGCTTCCCAGACCAGCTCGTCTCAGCTGTCTGAGGAAGTAAAGTATCTGATGAGCTTTCTTGATCAGGATGGAAGTGTTGTTGCCCCAGATGAGGTTGGCATTCAGGTGTACACCTAAGTACTTGTAGCTGGAGACCACTTCCATTGCAGATCCTCTTATGTTCAGGGGGGCGTATGTGTGTTTGTTCCTTCTGAAGTCCACAATCATCTCCTTTGTCTTCTTCACATTGATGTGAAGGTTATTCTCTTTGCACCAGATCTCCAGGTGTTCCACCTCCTGCCTGTAGCTGGACTCATCATTGTTTGTGATGCATTCCACCACCACTGTATCATCTGCAAACTTTACAATATGACAGCCTGGATGGGTAGCTGCACAATGGGATTTTTCAAAAGATGTACAGTACATGTATAAAAATTACTCTCAGTGAAGTAATGAGCATATGGTTGAGAGAGTAAGATATGTTAGAAAAGCATGAAACTAATTTTAAACTGAACCTTTTTCATTGTCAGTCATAATTTAGGCAATGTTGACAGTAATGATAAAGTATAATGCCAGCCCAAGATATTGTCTTTGCATCAAGTAAATGCTGAAGTTAAAATAGCCTGAGGTTAAAGCAACAGACACTGTGATCATCACACCTCCCGTACTTGTGAAGTCTGCTTCCATTCTATTTCTGTATCTGTGAATCACAAACTGTCATGTGTAATTAAACAAGTATCACATCACCCACCCTTCTAACAGTGTGTTGCTTTCTCATAACAGCGGATAAATTTGCATATGCGTGCCTGACTTCCTTTAGACTTGATAGACTGTAGAGAGGTGATTTCTCACCTGATACATTACACGTGGTAAAATTTAGCTTCAGCTGTTATGCATTATTTCCATCTGGTATTCAATGATTCAAAGTTGTTGTCACTTCCTTAATCTTCACATGTGCGAGAAAGGTTGCAAAGGTTTTAACACGGCAAACATCAGTGATGTATTGTCATAAGAGGACCGGCGAGAAGGACGCTAGCAGTCACAGTCCTGTTTTCTCTATGATGAAGAACTAAGGTGGTGATGAGAAAGAAGCACACATTTTGTAATGCAGCTTCTTTAATTAGATGCTGGAGTCTTGAGAAAACAAAAAGGGGAGGGAGGAGAGACAACAGAGACAGAGGGAAATGAGATTGTTAATTCCACTGCTGTCTGCTTGCATTTGAGTACTCATTAATCTGAGATGGGGCACACCCTGTTGTCTTGCTAAGCATGCTTTTTTTTATTTTTTTTTATTATATATATAAAAAAAAATCTGTCCTGGCACTTGTGCTCGCTGTATCTAGAAATTGTCAGCAATGTTTCACAAGAGAGATGTGCTGAGAGGGAGAGATGGATGCTGTTAGCATACTGAGCTATTCTGCTATCCCTCCTCATCACACTC
Organism: Nematolebias whitei; assembly: GCF_014905685.2. Taxonomy (NCBI): domain Eukaryota; kingdom Metazoa; phylum Chordata; class Actinopteri; order Cyprinodontiformes; family Rivulidae; genus Nematolebias; species Nematolebias whitei. The sequence goes on from NC_056504.1 coordinate 37,711,982, forward strand.
AGGGCTCCATAGCCAGAAAGTGAATCTATAACACTTTTCCACACAAGCAGAGGAGCTCTTAGACTGTGACCTTCAAAGTTTACTTGGAATACCAATCAAGTGTGACAACTTCAATATTTAATGTATTCCTGTTACAGTTAATTGAGTTCTTGTTGGCAGAGATGAACGAGTGCACCCCTTTTGTTTAGCCATTAGCGTTGATGTGATATCAGCAATGAGTTAGAATATTTTTTTCTTCTCAATTAGAGTAATGTAATCTATGTTTACAGAATACATCTGCATGTACAAAAAAATATCCATAGTAATTGGAAACCAGACAATTAATTAAGCACAGAGCAAGTCAATGGAAATTGAACAAAGGGTTATGTTTGTGTCATTAACTCAGTGCAATTGGCAGTTCATATGCTCCGTGTTGAGTTTGTGAGCGTCATCAATGCATGCATGCATATTTATTACTCTGGCTACTCAATTCATATGGCAGGAGGTCTGAACAAAGGTGAATAAGAGGCTAAACATATTAAACATCCATCATATTACCTGCTAGAAGTCCTTTGTAATGACTGAGGTAGTTGTGTGTTCACTTGTGAGCAGTTCGAGTATGTTGGTGTATGAATACGGGTAAAGCTAAATCCTCTCACTCTGCTCTCCTGTCTAAGCAAGGCATTGGCAGCTTGTCTTCTCCAGGAACCTTGTCAATAACACATCTATTACCTCCACTCTGCCCAGAGGAGAACACCACTTGGCTGGGTCCAAGGTGCAGCCAGATCCCCCCTACCACCCCACCCACTCTCTGTCTGCCATTAATCCACTCCTTCGGCAGACACAATCCATCTCCCCTTGGCACCTGTTTGACAGAGGGTAAAAACAGGGATGAGGTAGTAGAGTGTGGATCAATGCCTTCGATCTTGGTCTCCATCTCAGCAGTCATTCTTCTTCCACTGGTTGTTGTTGTTGATGTTGTCTTGTTTGGCCTGATGCTGCCCCCATCACTAAGTTAGGGTAGAAAAAGAGATAGCAAGAGATAGACAGCAAAGTAGATAACGATGATGAGGATGATAAAATGATAATGATATTAATAATAATAATTATAATAATAGGCCTAGCATTCCTTGAATAAATGCATATTACCCTCTGCCTTCAAACACAAACATAAACATTATCACTCTGCCTTCACCTTTGGCAGCAGGTAAATATAATAATTGAAAACAATAAAAACATATTTAGAAATACCCTGTGCAGTTTAAAAAGTCAGAAATCATCCTAACTCTTTTATACTTTGCTTCCAAGAAGCCAGGATTTCTTATTAATCATTTTAAAGAGTATTTTGACTTTCTGATTGATTTTTTTTTTTTTTGCTTGAATTATTCATAACTTATAGTTTAATTTTTTGCTAAAACAAACAAACAAATTCATTTTTCCTGAAGTAGCCAGCAACTGGAAATCTGTTAAGACCTTTGGAAAGCAGGATGAACTATTTTAGCACGGTACTGTTTATTTGGTATCTACACTGTTCGTCTTGTTTTAATGCAGTGCAATATTCTGGAAAATTACTTAGTGGGACATGATGTCTTATTGTTATACTTTATTGTATGGTTAGTTGTTGCCGTACAAATGTGACACAAGAATCTGTCATTATGAAAATCATGTTAAAACAAACCTTCAGGAAAACAGGAATAATGAAATATGAAATTTCTGGAGCCTCTATGTGATGGAAGCGTTATGTCAAGATGTTCCTGCCTCTGCCGAATGTTTGCTGGTTAATCCATCACTTTAACATTTCTGTTTGTGTTACAAAATCAACCGTGGAAATGTGTTTGCCATGCTGAGGCTCCCTTATCCCTGAAACTTCCCAAAACCCATCACAAATGTTATATCTAACTGCACCAAAAGATGTTTATGTGCTAGTGTCCCCTTCTGCTTTGGCTCGTCATCTCCATCTCTTATACATCTCTCATGTGCAGTCTATAAAATCACATATTTCATTGTTTTCTGCTGCCAAAAATGTGTAGATTGTTCAGTGAAGATGGAGACCACAAGCAAACACTTTCCAAAATGATCCATTTAACAAAGCTAAGTTAGAGCAATCATCTTTTGCCTAAAATGCGAGACAAGTTTATGTATAGGGTAATAAACTTTGTACTTTCTTGCTGCATAGAAAGTCTGAAGTATGTGGAAAATGCTTGTCGGCAAAACAATATCCGAACATACTCAACCCCCCTGCCCAAACACACACACACACACACACACACACACACACAAATACATACAGTGAGAAGCACACAAAAGTTCATTGGATTTATTAGCGAGATATGTGTTTGCAGTAACCTGCATGCCCTAATGTTCCTGTCCCTGTCACCATGCCCCTTGCCTTTAATGATACAGCTACCACTGACAAGTTGGGACCATAACTTTGATGTTTGTCCTCTGTGTGTTCCCAGTAACACATTGCAGCTTTACAGTGATTGGTGAAGGGTGGGGCAGAAAGTCTCCTCCAACCTGACTTTCAAGGTGAGACGAAAAGTTTGAATTATAAGACTATGCAATCAGGAATGCGTTCTATACATGACTGCATGTTTTACTAATAAGAGTAGCATTACCACATTTTGCAGGCATTGATGACAGTACATGTTCTAACAGTTTGTCACATTCATTCTGTCTCAGAGATCCTGAATATATTAACACTGGAATACCAAAAATAGCATAGAGTTCAGGTAAGCAAATATGAAGGTCACCAAACAAGGTTCTAAAAAAATGAACTGAGATAAAATTAATTTCAAGTAACTTATTAGGATCAAAATGCCTGACAGAGTGGGATATCTCTCTCTTGTGGTTTGACAACAATACTTGCTCAGATTGATAAATAATTTGTTTCAGTGGTCCTTTGCTGCTTCATGAATTATTTATTTCACATGTTATGATGAAAAAATGGACAAACAGGATATGCTAGCCAAATAAATGAAGTAACAATTGTTTAAACAGTGTACAAAAAGGGTAAATCAATACATATTAAGATGTGTATCAAACTCAAAATTCAACTACTTGTTGCTGAATCACAAAGAGTTTGGAAGATCATGATGCTCCCAAGAACCATTCAGCCATAACAAAACATAAATAAATAAATAAAGCACCAGGCCTGCAGTCCTTCATTAAATCATGACCTACAGAAAATGTTGGACTACACATGAACCTGGTTAACAACAAAATAAAAAGAGCTGTGAACTTTGGAAAGAAGCCTTTGTTAAAGAAACAAAAAGAAACATTTGAAATGTAAAAACCAATAGACGACTGGTTGTTTCGGAGACTTTATAAAAATATCTGGTTGCCCTTTATTCTATAGCCTTATTAGCATTGTGCAAAGGCTACTCAGCATTTGCATATAAATACACATCGTACTGTATGTCTGGTATGTGTGCAGCAGGTTTTGTAAAACACTTGAAATGCTCTCAGTGTTCAACTCACCCTACTGCACTCTGCAGCTTTAATGAAGATTTACTTGACTTAAAATTCTGCTAATGCAGCAAATCATGAATGAACATAAACCTTTGTGTTCGGAGTATTGTGCAGTGGGGGCCTCCAGACTTTAGATATATTATGTCTGTCAGCGTTGATCATATTTGTCTCTGCCTCCTGACCACTTTTTCATTGAGTGAAGGATTGTGGGTGTTCAGTCAACACAGGCAAACTTCTACTCAGTCTTTCCAAAAGTTAAAACCGCAAAGCCTTCAAAAATGATAAATGCTGATTGGGTGCAGATTAGCTTTAACCGAGAGAGTGCTGATGACAATCTTTCTTGTATTTTACAATGCTTTGGACTCAAGTAAATGGGTATCTGACTCTTTAAAGGTCCTATGAGAATACTATAGGTGAGCCCCCGGTTTGCTCACAGAACTTCAAACCAAATTGCTGAGAAATTTAACAGAGTGGCTCCTCCCAGTTTTTGTCACATGAACAGCCTAGTAACATTTTTTTACATTACTTCCAAAAAATGATTTTCACTATTTTTGGTTCAGTCTAAAGTTTAGTAATATAATAATCACTACCATGATATTTGTTTCAGAATTTAGAAATAAATGTTGACGCCAACCCAGATAGTCTGTTAGCAAAATATCTCCTGAACCACTTTGCAAATTTTAACAAAACTCTCCGAATGTAATCATTACATTTGCATCTTCACCTGTTGTTCTTTTGAAGTCAATCCAATGGACTATGGCTGCTATAGCTGATCAAAATTAACTAACACAAAGATGACTGTAATTCAGAAAATTTAGATGTTTAGCTAAAATTTGATGTTGTAGTCCCTGCGATGGACTTGCCACTTGTTATAGGTGTAACATACTTCTTGCACAGTAACTGCTGGACATGGACACAAGTGACCTCCCCATGACCAGAAGGAAAGAAGCAAGTAAAAGCTAATGGATGAATTTATGTGGTAGTAGCAGAGAGTCATTCACAACACATAACACATACTCTCTGGGATTTCTTGAAATAATCCATGAGGTTATTTATAGCATTATTTTTTTTAGGATTTCACCAATATAGCTACAAATTTGTCATTTGTCATGATCTTACTTTAAAACTCTGGCATGACAGGCAGCAAGTGAATAACAAGTCCTTCAAATAATACTAAACCTTTAATTTAATAATGCTACTCAATAAACTTCTTCTTCTTTCAGCTTTTTCCTCTTTAGGGTTTGCCACAGCGAGTCACCCTTCCACATCTCACTCTGTCCTCACTCCAACTACCTCCATGTCCTCTCTAACTGCATCCATATATCTCCTCTTGGTTTTGTTCCTGGCAGCTGCATTTCTAACATCCTTCTACCAGTATACCCACAGTCCCTCCTCTGGACATGTCCAAACCATCTCAGTCTGGCCTCTCTAACTTTATCTCCCAGTTGTTCAACCTGTGCTGTACCTCTGATGATCTCATTCCTAATCTTATCTATTCTTGTCACTCCTAAGAAGAACCTCAACATCTTCATTTCTGCCACATCCAGTTCTTTCTCCTGTTTTTTGGTCAATGTCTCTGTCTCCAGACCACACAACATAGCTGGTCTCACCCAGTGGTGCAGTCTACATTTTTGTAGTGGGTATACTGTGCTTTGAAACCAAAGTACACTGGTTAGTACAATGCAGTTGTCAATTTATTTTGATTTTTATGCATATTGAACATTTCCAAATTTCTCTGATGCTTTTATTTGAATAAATGTACAAAAACTTCGTACAACACTTGGCTTTGTATTAAAAAAAAACATGCTGTAGAATTTATTAAACAGTATCAAAGCAAAACGTGTTCAAGTATTAAGTAGTAAGTAAAGAATTATACAATAATTCGCTGGATAAGCGAATGTAATAAACAAGTGCTGCATACAGATAGATTGTTACGTAAGCGTTGAACTGCCATTTAACATATCAATGACATGTGCCTAATGACATGTCATGTATTGGGCACTTTTAAGTGGGTATGACCTTTGCTGACACCCTTTTGTTGCAAATCACTCCTGTTCAACGCCATTGACAAAACATATTTCAATATTGAATCAAAGCCAATTGAATCTTTTGTTGCTGTTGTTTTAGCTAAATGTTCGTTTTCTCAGCCCTGTTTTGATTTTTATAAGAAACTGCTTTAGGGATGTACAGTATTGTGACTTTTTTCTCCTTTTCTCTTTGGTGGAGAGTTGTCGGTATCTACTTTGCACACTGAGCCACCAATGTCTGAAATGCCCTTGTGCAACTGAGTGGGCCATCATCACACCCTGGTATGATGTGCAGGCTTTCACAGCGTGCTTTGGGTAAGGTGAGAAAACTGGGAAGTGCTGTGATGTGTTATATCAAGAGTGAGCTCAGAAGGCTGCTTTGAGTCCTGAGATGAGAAAGAGATGACAGAAGCAACGAAAGTGTTTCGCTGCGTTAATACGGAAGTTCAGAGGAAAAACGAATGACGAAAGGGTTTAAATTTTACAATAAGAGTTCTGGGTGGTGAGAACGAACAGCGTTTCATGTTTGTGCAACAAGATGTGGACACAAAACAACAAGCATTTTCAGAAGCAGAACAAGCCTTGTAGTACATCCTGAACCACGGGCTAAATTATGGTTAACATAAGTTGGCAGGGGACCTTTAAGAGTGTCACAATGCTCAGCATTAGCTGTAGAGATTTATGCAGGGTGTGCCAAGGGTCTGAGTACGCTCTTCACTAACCCTTTAGTGCTTTTTTTCCTTCCTCCTTCACTCGAAGATCTTTATTCCATGAAGGAACATAAAAATAATATGTTATATGTTAAGTTTTTAATGACTGGAGTGGTCTTGTTTAAGACTTGACAGACTTGTTGGTGTCATTATAAAAGCACAATTGTGTCTATAAATAAAGAACACTAAACCCTGAGGAATGGGGTTAAATAATTGGACCAATAACTTCAGCTGAAGTTTCCCTTCTCTTCCCTTTAATGCTTTATATTCTGACCGTGTCTTTGTAGACCCTGCACTTTCTGTTTAATTTCAGTCATTCTTTTTTAATCACCTTTTCTTGTCTCAGCAGTTTCAATGCAAATACATTTGATGTATTTTATTTATTTTTTTAAATCAAGGGTACATGTGTGTGAAGCTACGAATATATGATGAAAAAGGATCTTTGGAACAAGTTCACATTGATTAAACAGTCTCTCACCCCGAGACAATTATGTTTTCTTAGAGTAAGTAAATGTGATGCCTGCGCGGTTCATTGGCTCATAAAGTCAAAGTCAAAGGAAACAGTCTTCCCCTGGAGAGAAAGAGAAAAAAGACAGAGAGGGGAAAAGACTGGGAATACAGCTGGGACTGCAGAACACAGATATGAACAGTAAGAAAACAACAAAAAAAGTATGGCTTGAGATAAAATCCTCTTGTTTGTAGTCACAATGCAGAGCCACATATTTTACTTTTCTGTTCTGATGTGAAATGATGGAGCCTAGACTACTGAGAAGCAGGTCTGCATACTCCCTCGCTATAAATTACACCAAGAGGAGCTGTAAAAAAAAAAAAATCCATAAAGCTCATCATATATTTGTGATGCAAATCTGAAACATTAAACGTGCCCATTTGAGTGTGCACGTTCTGCATGGTGCCATAAGAAAACCCCTGGGGCCTTTTCAGGTTAAGTTTTTCGACTCTCTGTGAATAGAAAATAAGCGGTGGCTCACGTGGACACACTCTGGTTGTCCCACTGTGGGTTTTAGAACAAAACACCCACACTCCATTCAGTTCCTTTCAGTAATCAGCACAGTCTCATTTGACCCATTTAGTGAAACATTATGCTTACACAGCTGGGGTGACTTCAGCCCGTTTTGCCCTCCTCTGCTATTTCCTCCCAAGCAAACTACCCTGATGAGAAATTCATAGTACTGATGAAAAGGCAGTAAAAAGAACTATGAAGCCTTCAGAACAGTATAGACACTATATCACTGCTGCTTTCCTAGTGGGGGTGCCGGAGCCTTGGTTTGCAGTGCAGCAGCTGCAACAGCAGGCTGTGTCTGATCTGTGTGACCCCAGAGAGGGGTCCAAAGACCTGGCTGCTTGTAGAGAATACAGATCAACCGCCTACATCTAATGAACCCTGCCCTTTCCACTCATTACTGCACACATTCACTTTCCAGGGGTGGTGGGGATGCTCCATGCACCTCCCATTCAACATACTTAGTGAGAATGTGGATGGTGGCTGATGCAAAGAGAAGAAAATTACATTTTTCTTGTAATCAGGTTATTCAGCTGCTTTAGGGTGTAGATTTTTTGAGCATTTCTTTTTATGTAAGAGTCATTGTAAGCTGCTGTAATGGCTTACAAGATGAGTAATATGATGGTAGATTTATTAACTTAATGTGTATTTTTATTATCTAGAAGGAGTATAGTTTTCTACATTACTTTTACTACCTGGGTAAAATGTGACCCTTTGTGTAGCGTATGGAACAATGAAAGTGTTTAACAGAAATTGGATTTGTAACATGTTAAAAACATGCACCAGATTCATTTTATTTTGACAGTCATGCAACTATATATTGACAGGTATGATCTACTTGTGCTTAAATGATGTAGGTGATCGACATTCAACTTGGAACTCATCAAAAATAAAATAATAAGCATATTAGAAGTGGATCAGTTAGTAGAGCTGCTGCCTCAGTGTGAAGGTTGGCAGATCAAAACCCGGGCAGGGGTCTTTCTAGGTGCAGTTTGCATGTTCTGTCTGTGCGTGTATGAGTTTTCTCTGGGTACTCTGGTTTCTTTCCACAGACCCAAAACATGCATGTTACTCTAAGCGGTAACTAAATTGACCCTAGGTGTGGGTGAGAGAGTGAATGGTTGTTTGTCTCGTTTGTCTCCATGTGTCCCTGTGATGGACTGGAGACCTGTCCAGGGTGTACCGCCCCTTGCACAGTGATTGCTGGACATGGGCACCGGCGACCCCCGTGACCCAAAATGGAATAAGCGGGTAAAGATAATGGATGAATGTATAAAACTTTGCAAATTTCTTGAGTCGTGTCCCATCCTTTATTTACTTTTTAAAATGTAAAGATTTAAAAGGAGAGAGATCTTTTTGTTATTGTTTAAAACAGTCTAGAGCAGAAACTCTTCAGGCTTTCTAGATGTTTTTACTTTAAACTTTGGCTCCATTTTTTACTAATTTGAGTATTTTTTTTTTAGATTAATGTATTTTCTTAGCCACCTAACTTTATTCAAGAAATTAAAAGCAACACGTATAAACCAATGTTTTGTATCGGCATATGATGAGAGGAGGAAAAAAAAAGGACAAACCATTAAATAGCACTTTTGAGACATTTTGTTAGCAGCTCAAAGATCGAGAGTTCATCTATATTTTTATAGTTGCATCTCAGAATGCCAGATTGAAGAGTTAATAACACTTTTGGAAAGAAAATAAAAAAGCAGATCTTAAAAACAATCTTTGAGGAGTCTAAACAAAAACTGTATGTCTGCTGCAAGTCTGAAGGTAATAGAACACACTGAGGATGAACCCTGTGCAGCATAAATGAGTGAATGGAGGAAGAAGGCTGACACTTGCATTCATTAAAGCAGGGCCCCAGCAGGTCAGTTTACTGACCAGCAACAGCTTCATTAATGCATTCACCCTTTAATAATCAAAACTCAGGCACTGACGCAAAATCTGTTCATTACAGGGAACTCTATTAACACAACAAATGAATATTCATCCAAATGAGACCAAATTTGTATTTTAAATTTTATTACAAAATGATTAATCTGCATGAGTCATCAACAAAAATAAACAAATTGAACAAAATAAATGATTAAAGGATATTAATTTGGAGAATAACGTAAAAAAATAACAATCTAAACAATAATTAATCAGTCAGGGATTAATTCTCTTTTATCTAAGGCAAAGTTAATTCTTTCTATTTAGGCTTTTATACGCACACACATTTAGACAAAGTTTAACTTTTTGATTAATAGTTTACTTTGGAATTTGGTTGAAAGATGTTATTGAATGGGACCAGATTAAGTCATTTGTTATCACTGCAAGCCAGAAAATGATTTATCAAGTTGCATCAGCTAAAATAGTATGACCAGACCCAAAGTTGCATCCATGTCACCAGGTCTCCGCTCCTTACCAGGTCAGTGCTGAGGGCTCGAGTTTACTCATCTTTCCAGGGTTTTACTGGTGGATCAGATCAGGATACACCATGAGGAGATGAATAACTAGGCCAGACACTGCCGAAAGGTTGCCAGAACTCACTTCAGGGGTCTGACGAGACCGTGTGCATGATAGGCAACTTTCTTGCAGTGAGAAAAACATTTTATTTTGTAGTTACTGGTACTCTACTTTGCTTCTAACAAAAATGTTACTGAGCAAACTTGTTGTTCTTTTTGCTCAGGAATCAACGAGACAACATCAGATGAACACACCAGGATGGGAAACAGACAAACTGAAAAGTGTCACACAAAGAAACCTTGAACTCTTAGCTCTCAAAAGAGTTTTGGGGCACTCTGAAATATTATGACTTCCTTCTGACGTAAACAGGTTCCGACTCAAAAACACTTGCACACATGTCTCTCAAGGAAAAGTTTTTTTCTGACAAACAGAACAGAGAAAGTCTGTTGAAATACATACTACCGTATTTTCCGGCGTATAAGTTGCTCCGGAGAATAAGTCGCATCAGTCAACAAAAGCATCATGAAGAGGAAAAAAATCATACATAAGTCGCATTTATTTTGCATCACCGCTGATCCGTTGTGTTTATTATGTATTTATTTAATGGTCAAAACAGCTTCATTACGCCTGGGCGGCGCGGCGCCATCCATCCATTGTGTCCAGAGCCGCTAGTTCTTCAGCGTTCCTCCGCCTTCACCAGATGAGTGAAGCGAGAACGCACGGGAGGGCTAGCTGTTGCAGTTCTTAGAAATTTAAAGCGTCGGTCAAAAATTGCATTATGAATATAGAAAAAAATAACCATACATAAGTCGCAGGACTGACAAATCTATGCAAAAAACTGCGACTTATATGGCAGAAAATACGGTATTTCACATGATTTCATTATAATGATTGCACACAATAATCAACGTTATTCATGTTCACACCTGTCATGATCAAATGCAACAAACTTCATTAATGATTTGTTTTTTTTCTTTCTAAAAAGCCTAAAAGAAAAAAGTAAACATTAGTCAGACTGTAGCTGACTCTGAGTCGAAGGACAGCCATTGCGTGAAAACATCAGACATTATTCAAGTTAAAAGTAACTTTAAAGAAAACGGTTTAGGATGAATCTGGTAAACAACCTAAAGGTCAGAGGTCATAGCCAGGGGAGCATATCTTTATGCTTCACCTGCACAAAAAACATGAGCAGAAATGAATTTATGTGAAAATGAGTTATGTTATGTCCTTGAGACATTCTTGTTAACCTGTTCCAGAGTCTAAAAACCACACAATTTTGATAAGAAATGTGAATGAAAGCCTAGTGTTGACATTTTTTTTTTCAGTAGTTTGTGGAAAAACTCAGTTTTCATTTGTTCTATTTGTACTTCCAGTCACAGCCTGGGTAGTCAAGAGTCTTTTATTTTTTTTTTTTTTGGTTGCAACTGGTTTATACAGTATCCTGGCAGGTTTAAATAGGAAAAAAAAGATGCTAAAGCGCAGCTACCTTATGTCTGTAGCAGTGAATTTATTCTGTATTCAGGCTATCCAGCTGTGCAAACTCAAACAAAGCCCACTTCATCATAATGAAGCTCTGTCACAGTGGATTGAAGGCCTTTGTAATGAATAATTATGGTGTGGCAAAAGAACATGGCAGAATACAAAACACAGATCGTGTGTGGGAGGGGTAGCTGTTAAGTAAGCAGGTGTGTGTCCTGAATTACACATCTGGAGAGATGCCAGCATCGTCTAAATGAAAAGATTTGAAATAATCTTGTGCCGGCTCGGGTTTGCGATCACAGACTGTTTTGTAGAATGCCTAAAAAGGCTAAAGGATTTTGTTTTCGAGGAACATGAAAGTTTTTTTTTTCCTGATGTAGCTCCACCTTTGGGGTATTTTGGTAATTATGCTACAAAGAGATTAATTAGAGAGGGCAGATGCACCACGTGCGCATGCTGCCTAGCCTGTACGGAAAACACACAACACAAGCACATGAGGGCTTCACACAGCTCTCTGGTGTCCTTGCTACAAGCCATGTGTCCTGTGCTGCTGGTCACAGAGGTGGGAGCAACAAGCCGTGAAGCACCGACTTCCAGCTCAATAGATCTACTGGCCCCTGACATCCCCCTCTGGCCTTGGTAGTAACTAACTACATCTGGACAGACGGATGGCTCGGCAAAGTTTAAAAATAATAAGGACCTAGCAAAATACCTTTCAACTGCAGGTCATGTTCCAACTATATAAAGAGAACGTTTTACAAATGTCCTAAAAACAGAATTTATTTATAGTTGTTATGCCTCATTCAGATGAGATTGTTCTACATAATCAGAATTAAAAGAACAACAGTTCTGTTTATAAATGACCAGAAATAAATGTTGTTTTATTTGCGTCAAAAGTCATGAAAAATGCTGCTGTTTTTGGTATAATATTATTATTTTTGTTTTAGGAACATTCATACGGTGGCCCGAACGTGTAAATCAACAACGTTTGAAAAAAACGGAATTACATAAAAATAAAAAATAAAAAACGGAATTACATGTGAAAAAACAGAATTGCATTAATCCAACAATTTTCAGTCAGGTCATCTGGACAGTTTCTTTTTTTGCTGAAACGTTTCACCTTCAATCCAGAAGGCTTCATTAGTCAAGGAAACACACAACAAAAAATTGATTCTTCCCCAAACATCTTACTCCAAAGTTGAACAAACCAGTTATTTTGGTGCTAAGATGGTGTCTTTGGCACACCCCTTCCTTCCTGTCGGCCCTTTTCTTCCTCGACTGTCATGTCAAACTGGTTCAAAACCAAAAAAGTCCATGCGAAATAATCCAGGTATAGAATCCAACAATTTTCAATCAGGTTATCTGGACAGTTTTTTTTTTTTTTTTTTTTTTCTGAAACCTTACCTTTCACTCTGGACAGTTTTATTTTTGCTGAAACGTTTCAGCAAAATAAATAAATAAATAAATAAATAAACTGTCCATATGACCTGACTGAAAATTGTTGGATTGTATACCTGGATTATTGAGCATTAACTTTTATTTTTTTATTTTTTAGAATTAAGCCGAATGGTGGTGGGGGTTGCATTGCATTTGTTAAAAACTTTATGAACAGCATAAAAAAGAATAACAGAACAATGTACATTAACAAGATTTACAAACTCTCATGAAGGATGTGGAGTCCGTATACCATTCATTCAGTTGTTCTTTTTTAATTAAGAATCCAAATGTGTTATCAAATGTGTTTTTTTGAAATGTAATTTTGTTTTTTCAAATGTAATTCTGTTTGTGCAAATGTTGTTCGTTTACACCTCAGGGTCACCGTACATTCAACATCAAACAGTTATTTATCCATATTTCCATGGTCTGTGTCTCTCTATACTGTCCAAACACTGTGTGGATCTGAAATTTGTCTTGTTGAAAATGGAGACTTTTCAATTTTAAATTTGAATCTGAGCTCCCACAGCATCTTGGCTGGAACACATCGACAGTCTGATCTGAATCACAGTTTAAACCTCATCCAAATGCAAAATTTGAGTGAATGTTTTGTTTTGATGTTTCTAAAATCATTATTTGATCATAACCTGAATTTATCAAATGATTGAAGGACAGTTTTTAAAAAGGCATACGTGACAAAATGAGGCATTTTTGTTGGTCTTTTTAGAAAAAAATATTCTATAGTAGCCCAAAACAACTCTGTTGTTCTGTGTAGAAAATGTAAAGATGTTAAGTTCAAATTCAAGTAGGTTTTCTTGTCATTTCATCAAATGTGGTACATAAGGTGGAATGAAATTATGTACACAGGGTCCCAGTTACTGTACATCCAACAATAATAAAAATAAAATAAAGTGTAAAAAGAAACAATAAATAAGGATTTAGTATATAAACTAAGATCTGTATTTACTGTTTCTTTTTACACTTTATATGTTTGCTTAACTGTTAAGCTTTACATCAGCACAGTTGTAGGAAAATAAATGACATAAATACGTAACATTTAAGTTGCGACTGCATGCACAAAAAATTGAATGCATAACTATTTATGTAGTTGTGGTTTTTAGAGCCCAAAGAATGTCATTAAAACTTGGTGAAAACATGCAGTTAGTTAATGTATCCTCTTCTATAGAACGTGTGTTTACAGGCTAACAGGCTCGTTTCCAGCGTCCGGGTTGCAGCTTGTTTTACACACAAACCTGACATCAAATAAGGATGGCTTGCAGTGATTTGAAAAGAGTGGGTGGATTTAGCATGAGCAAGTCTAATTTACAGGCTCTGTTAGATGAATAAATATCCAGTAAAATGAAACTATATCTTGTTTTGGGAATGAGGCAAATCCCAACTTTCCAAAATACTCGGAAGCAAGATTAAGATAATCCACTCGATCAATCAATAATACAGATTAATGCGGACATGTTCCTGTTTTTACTAGCTTACAGCATTTTATAATGTGGCATGTTTTTTTTTATTTTTTTTATTTTTTTTATTTTGTTTTATATCACTTCTTTTATATACTTTTCATTTTATATGCTTTCATATGAATGTTGTGTGTACCTCATTTATGTTTTTTGATTAAAGCAGATCTCTCTTGTAAATGAGTCCCCGTGACTCATAAGACTAACCTGTATAAATAAAGGTTGAATGAAATGAATACAAAGTAATTTTAAAATCTGCAACATGAGTACATAATCATTGGTTTTCTCCTCACTTTTCTCAACATAACATATCTTTATGATAGACTTTTTTCCAGCCAGATCTTTTGGACAACTTTTAGGTTTGGTAAATTAAATGAATATATAGTTTATCATAATAAAAAATGTTAACTACCACCGACATGATTGCAGTGAGACTGCTTTTAATATGTTATGAAAAATGATGATGATGAGGAAGGGCTATAACCTTTTATCAACTTACCATTTATTTGAGCTCTTGTTAAAACAGGAGCAACAACATGCATGTTATTTGAAACAGACAATGAATCGTAAACAGAAGAAGCAGGTAAAATGGATGGATGGATGGATGGATGGATGGATGGATGGATGGATGGATGGATGGATGGATGGATGGATGAATCAAAAATCCTATTAAAAACACAAGTTGTGTCTCATGTAGTCAACAAGACTATCCAAGAGAATAACTGCAAAGAAAAACACATTTATTCATAATCCTGCTGTATCAGAAACCATCCATGTCAACTAAGTCATTAGTCCTTTAGACATTTTTATGGCATATTTTAAATGTGATCATCAATTTAAATAAAAAAAAAAACTCATTTTTTAATGACATGGGCTTACAAGATAAAGTTCTGTAATCCATTCTACTGTTGAATTTTTAGCAGGTGTTTCAGGATTTATGCATGTGAACAAGAGTGTGTTTGAGTGTGCATGCTTTGCCCGTACACATCAACAAGAAACAATATGCTAAGTTGATCTCCTGCCTTGTATCTCCACCATCCTCTGTCTGTCCTTGACAGATTGTATCAATATTGGGGACTGCTTTAAAAAAAACAAAAAAAAACACACTTTCCATCAAGATGACTGAGAAGCTCTGAGGTGCGAGCATCACTTCGTCTTTCTTTTGGATGTTTACATCCAATCCTTCTGGATGCCATCTCAGCAACGATCATGTATTCAGTGGGGATTTGGGAGCAAGGGGAGGGGCGGGGGGTGAAAGGAACCAGGATGTAAGTGTTCCTATGGGAAATAAGGGTCACTTCTTTAATCTCTGACATGAAGGATCTCTGCAGTGTCTGTGTTTTGTTATTCTTCACACTGTTCTTCCTGACAACTAACAATAGGTGTGTTATCAGTAATCTCACTGTATCTGTTATCATCTTAACTGAAAGAATAATGATGAAGGTCAAAGACTGTTGATGTGGTTTTTTTTTTAGTTTGGACTGCTGGACTTGTTTTTGTAAAGAATTTACCTGTAAAGTGAAGAAGGAAACTTTCTGCAGATATTCAGTTTATCTGAATGCATTGGTCCAGGTGAATGAGACCGGTTTTTAATACGTATATTAAAGCCTAATAGAGTGTAAACAAATAAACTATATCCTTATACATTTTTTTCTTTTGCTGTTAAATATACCGGTAGTTATATATCACTATACAAACAAAGGAATAATAATACCATTGTGTAAGCAGTATTAATATCCAAGTTTAATACCATAAAGCGAACTGTTATGAAACAAATTACTGTAAAAAGTTTGAGGGAAAATGTTTCAATTTATATTTTTTAATCATAAAAAAAACATATTTTCTAACTAATGCACATATTACACTACATTGCAACCTCTCATTTTAAACAAAGATGTTACTTTTTCCTCTTTAAGCTTCTTCAGGGGTCACCACAGCGAGCAAACGTGCATGAAAGACTTGGCAATTTGTTTTACTCTGGATGCCCTTCCTGATGCAACCAGGGTTCAAACCCACAACCAAAAAGTTTTATTTTAGATTGCAATAAAAATTAAAACAAAAGGGAACATTCACTTTAACCATCATGTTTGTAAAACTTGCCGCTTGCTTTAAAACATGTTTAAGTAACTGCAATGATCTTTTTTTTCTGTCACAACCATTTAACACATAAATATTATTGACAAATGCTGTTGATTTAAGGAAACAGGGATATCGATTCACCCTTCTAGTCGTTAAAATGTACAGTGTATGTTTACTACCTAAATCCCGTCGAGAAATTGTCACAAAAGTCTTTCAGATAAGCCCAGCCAGAATAATTATTGGTGAAACATTCAATTTAGATCTACTGGTGAGTGGAAACTACAACATGCCATCAATGTGTCTGTGATATCTGGAAGAACAATAAAAGTTGTGCTCCACTAATGATGGCTGACTTTTCTAAACCTTTTTTAGCATACGTTCCTTCCACTAGACAAAAAAGTCTCGGTTATTGAAAATTTCATGCTTATATCTGACTCTGTTCCTTCAGCTGGTTTGTCAGTTTCACTGTGAAATCCTCCAGGACTTGTTTCTACAAGAATCCACCCGCTTTTTAAGGTCGAAGCTCTTAATTATGCTGAGTGTAAATGAGAAGCCTGAATTGAAAGCTGGCATGGCCGTACAGGAGCCCCATGTGGGGGTGACAAAGCTTAGCACAGTAGCTTTCTCAGCCGTGGGCTCTGCACAGATGAAAGGAGGACAGAGAAAAAGAAAGAACAGAAGGCATGTCTGCTAAAGTGCCATTTCAGGAAGCTGGCAAGAGGAAGAATAAAGCTGCTTCATCTGTAGCAGTAAGCAGATATAGAGAGACACATTTTACTAATTAACATGCCTTCATATGCTTTTTAGATTTGTTTGACACTGAAATCAGATTCTGTTGTTTTTATGAATATTGTAATCAAACAAATGATGTGAGAATCAGTTTTAGATAAATGTGTGACAGAATGTGTCATCTGTGATCGATCCAGAAGTGTTTCTTCTGTTGTTTTCTCACTGTGACCATTTACGTATACTCACACTGTATACATATATACAATAGTTGCTCAATTATCATGGGAGTTACGTTCCACACGTTCCTGTGATAGGTGAAAGGCTTTATAAACCCGTGTAGTGAACTAGGCCTCAGGTCAAATCTGGCCTTGAGGGGCCTTCCTGGAACAAGAACTGTATTTCATTGATTTGAGTCCAGAAACACAAATCAAGTCCATCCAGAAGACTTTTTAAGTGTCCTGCACTGATCAATTGAAAGAACACTCTCTTCTCTATTATCATTACTATTTTACAAATGTTTTGATAATCAAATTGTGTTTAGTTCAAACCATTTCCAAATGTTGAAGTGAACTACTCATTTTAAATCAACTGTGAAACAGTAATAATGATTGTTAATCCTCATTCAAAGTAGAAATCAGGTTAATGATGCATTGTCTGATTTTCTGTCTTCAATGAGCAAGTGTGTAAGTTGGTCAAAGTTCAAGTTTCGGTCAACTGCAAGTTTACTGAAAAAGAAATGTCATGTTTAACTTTTACAGCAAGATACTAGAGAATTGACTCCACGAAGTCTGAGTTCTTCATAATATCTTTGGTCTGTTCTTAAACAATCTTAATCTTTTTCCTTGACTTTTTAATAACACCTTACATCACAAAACACACCTCTGTTTTGGTCCATCGACCAATCAGAAAGTTCTCATATGAACCGGAAGTGAGCTCTTTTAAAAGGTGCAACACTTCCTAGTTCACTGTAGTTCTGCGGTTCTGACAGAGGTTCCAGCTCCAGTCGAGTTCTGGAGAGCTCAGTAGTTCTGAGAAGTTCTCGGCAGTTCTAGGAAGAACGCTGAGGAGAACGCTGAGAGAATGCTGTGAGTTGGTTCCGAGGGCAGCAGAGTTCAGAATGCTGGAATGCAGAATGCTCAGGACATCTGCGACTAAGCTGAACAAGAGAAGTTCAGAGGAATTATGAAGATGTCTGTTCTGGGATGACCTCACGACTCCTGAGGTTTAGCTGTTCTTACGGAGACGCTGGAGGAGTTGAAAGGAAAGCTCTACACCAACGCTGAAACTATCATCTGCAAAGGTAAAGAGTAGATCTCAACCAAAGTGTACCGTTGGGTTAAGCTGGTCCAAAGGAGCGTGTTGTTCTGGTTATAACAGACAAATTCCCTCACCCATCTCTCTCAAGATAAACTTCATTTTCCATCTTCAAGCTCTTCTTTTTGCTAGAAATCATTCCAGGTATTTTCAGAAATGTCTGTTGTGAAGCAGGGAAACAATCGCCGTATTGTTTCCTCCTTGTAAAACTAGCCTAACTTAGCCATGTTGTTGTTGAAATCATTTTGCCAAATTAATGTAAATGTGTGATGTGTTTAAATCGTTTTTAAATAAATGACCCACTGTCGTTGGTGAGTCAAAGATAAACACGTTTCCGTCCACATTTAATTAAATTCAATGCACGTTATTATTCAGTCCAGAAAAATTGAAAGAATCCGTTTAATTTATGAATATATCATAGAATATGTTCATCTACATCCGTCCCACACTCTTGCAATGTGCTAAACTCTTAAACCTAAATAATTTTAACAGCATGCATATATGTACTGTACAGTAGCTATGGCAAAATTTGATATGGGTACTCACCAGCCTTGATCTGGTTCTGGTCGAGTTCTGGTCGGCTCTCTGCAGCCGTTGAGCTCCGAAGCGCTTTTGGAGAGTGCCGGACCTTTGGACGGACGGACGGATATGTACAGTATATATATACACACGCATACACACACAAGTTAAAAATTTTATATACAAGTACGTATATATACTTTTTAAACTTGTTTTGTTGTTACAAGGAAGGAAATTGAAGCAAAATTATTATGACTGTTAAAGAAAATGCTTTGTTTGTTTGTGTGTGTGATTATGAAAGTCACATGCAAATCTTTATAAAGATTGTTTTTAAATATACAGTAGTCCCACTTTTTGCAAAACCAGGTCAGAACACATTTCTTCAGTCTTTTAGTTAAGTTTTTCTCTTGGTCAAGTTTGGTGTGTTTTGCCGCAGGTGATTGAGTGTCTCGGCAGCAGTGATGTTTAGGTAATAATCAACTTTTTTTTTTCTCAGATTGGTTCTTGTGGTCCAGGTTATTTATTTCTTGATCAACAAATCATTGCCCCACTTGACTTTTCTTGGAAAAAAATGTGTCTGACTGAGTGAGCCCATCACCCATTCTATTTATTATTAATGTAATAAATGGTTTGAGTGGGTCATAACTTGTGCAGGTTTTGCCACTATTTTCCAGGTTTTCTTTAACAAAAACCTAAAATAAATTGAGACCAACACACAAAATGTTTTCAGAGAATTTGGTCTGTTTTTCAATTTTCTCAATAAAAATATAAAACTGCATATATAATGGGTACAAGAGTTGTCAACCATAAATAAATAAACACAGACTGTAAGCTGTTTACAATATTTTAAATCGTAAATTCAAGCATAAAAGGATATAATGGCAAGATGTGTGTTACTTAAGGTTTGGGGGTCAAATTATAATTTTTGTTAGGCTAGAAACATATTCAATTATAACGTAGAATATGTGTACATGCATCTCATTTATGCAGAAATGCAAACTGTGCTGAAGTGTTCAAGTGTTTTCAAGAGCTGCTTTTATTCTTTGCTTCTTTTAAAAAGTTTCTTGCTGTATTTTTATTTTTTTTGATTCGCTGCATAGGACCCAGCCAGGGAGTGGGTGACAAAACTGGGGGGGAAATGTCACAAGAAGACACAAAGAATGGATAAAGGTGGAAGACAGATATAGAGATTCAAGAGAGACAACAAGAGAGAGACTGAGAATTTGAGGGAAAATGTGATTTGGTCTGAGTGTTTTTGGCTGCATGCTCCATTTGCCCTCCTGACAGAGAGGGAGAGTGACGGGCATTGGCAGGAATTGAATCAGTAGATTAAACACCCCCGCCTCCACCTTCTCCTCTCTTTCCTCTGTCTCCACTCTTCGCCTTTCTCTCGACTCTCTCCTCTTCATCCATTCTCCGTTCCCATTGATGGGGGGAATGTGGTGGAGATTGCAGGCAGAGATGTTCTTGCCAAGTGTGGCTAAGGAGCCTTTGTCACAAGGAAGATTGATTGGGTGATTAAATATCCAGCAGCAGAGTATTAGTAGCCATTCTTGACCATTACTGCCAAACAGCAACAGAGAGGCGTTAAGCATCTTTGGCAAAAGCACAGCCGTTACTGCAAGTTATCAAACCCTCATTTCTATCATCAATTCGCTTCTGTGTAGCACCAAATTCCAAAAGTCAAGATAACAAAAGTAAAGGTTGCTGCACCAGAACTCAAGACTAAAAAAAAAAAATAGATAACCTTTTACACATACAGTGCAGTCGTGTAAAGGAGGAAATAACACCCTAGTTCAAAAATATATGTGCAGATAGAAAATATATTTAAGTCTTATACGATTCTAATATAATTAATGTGAACAAACCCAGGTGATATAGGTCAATATAACAAAAAGTAACTATACATGATCCAAAGGTGCTATTTATTAAAGAGCTTGGAAAATACTACAAATACACAAAACACCATAATTATGGGTAGAAAATGCAGGTAAAAGACAGTTTTATATCTGATTTAAGATAACTTTGTAGATGAACAGATGCTGGGATATATTCATCGTTTAACGCGGGTTCCTCATTTTTCTGGACTGAATAAAATGTGCACTGAATTTAAGGAAATGCAAAGTGAGACGTCATTTAAATTTGACCCATCAAAATGAATGCGGTCATTTATTTACAGAATCAAATTTAACATCAAACATTTACATTAATTTGGCAAATTATGAAAATAACAACAAAGCAATCAATCAGGAAAAATCATACGGCCATGATTTTTCCGTTGCTGCACCACAGACATTTATAAACTGTACAACTATGATCTTTTACCCACACGGATGTGAATAAGCACTTTACACAGACATTTCTAAATATCTGGGAGAATTTCTACTTCATAGGAAAGTTTAAAGATGGAAAGAAGTTTAGAGGGAGTAAAGGATGGGGTTTGAGGGAAATTG
The DNA here is from genome assembly GCF_014905685.2 of Nematolebias whitei. Lineage (NCBI taxonomy): Eukaryota > Metazoa > Chordata > Actinopteri > Cyprinodontiformes > Rivulidae > Nematolebias > Nematolebias whitei. The sequence continues at coordinate 37,733,114 of NC_056504.1, forward strand.
AATGTTACCAGAACCGACACTCTCCATCAGAAGCCCAGCTCGCCTCGGTACGCTTGGTAGGAAACTTGACCCATTACCTCTCTGATGATAATCAGCAGATATGGTGTTCCGTTAACGCTACCGGTGCAGCGTCTCCTTAGAATGGCTGTAGCACGTCAGAAGTAGTGGCGAGGCTCTGTTCGACACACATTAACCTCAGTGGAAAATGTTATAATCCCATGGAACTCGGAAGAGCTTCGTTGTCATGTCAGGAACTCCAACAGCACTCCATCAGAACTTTAGCTCTCGTGTAGTTTACAGAACTCCCACAGAACTGACTAGACCAGGAAGTACTGACATTTTAAAGACTCTTTCCCGGTTCACTTTTTGGGATTTTTCATTGGTCAGAAACGACCAGAAGGGGTGTGTTTTTGTGACGTAATAGGTTAGAGACAGCGAGAATTGTTATGGGACAGCTCAGAAATGTTCTCACAGACCGAGAGGGTTTGTTGTGGCGTGTTTAAGAAACAGGTGCAAAACATCTCTATTTACGTCTGAGAGGATTCTAAAACATGACAGTTTTAACATAACAACTTGTTTTTCGTTTGACTGTAACCTTGTAAACGCACACACTTGCTCATTCAAAAGCAGAAATCAGAAAAATGCATAATTACTCTGCAACAGCTTTTAACATGAGTTCTAACTTTTGCATGAGAATAAAAATCATTACTCAGTTAATAAAATTGATTAGTTCACTGCAACATCTAAAATGGTTTGAACTAAGACACTTTGATTATCAACATTTGTAAGATAGTAATGATAATAAAAAGAGAGTGTTCTTTTCACTTGAATCTTCAAGAAAGAAAGTCTCAGGATGGGTGAACCTGTATTTATGAATTCAAATACATGAAATGACAGCTTCTGTCCCACAAGGTTCTAAAGGTCAAGAGTTTTGACCTTAGACTGGGTTTCGACGTAGGCCTAGTCCACTACAACTTTAATGTACTATATCCCACTGTGGGCCATAAGACACCAAGTGAGGGGTCTTAAGGGGATTTCCAGAAAAAAAAAAAAAAAGATTATTGCTGATTTTTTTTTTTTTTACTTTTTTTTTTCAGAGAAAAAAATAATTTGCAACTGGAGTTGCAAATGAATGAAAATATAACAAAAGTGTATGCTGTCATTATATTTTTTGCCTATTTGTCATATCATTAAAGTTTGTACAGTTTACCCAGTGGTCACAAGTCTCTGCCTCTGTTGTTTTGTTGGTCAGAACCTGAAAAGTTTGAGAACCACTGCTTTATTGTGTAATATTTTGGCTAAAGTAATTTTCATGGTTAATTCTGTGTCATTGTCCAAACACAAAACAACAATCAGTCAATCAATCATCAGTTCTTCAGTTCTTCTTCACCGTGCCTAACAAGTGAAGTGTTCATGACTGTTTAATTTTGCCCCAAATAACTCTGAGGGTTATGACAAAATATTTCATCATCTCTCATAATGAAATTTCTAATTTGGTTAGATGCACCTCGCAAACTAAACTTGTGTTGCTAAAATATATATTTTTTGTTGATATTTTCAGCCTAAGGCAAAAGGGATATCTCGGGATCAATACATTGACAGTGTAAGCACCCCTTTAGAGCATAAGTTTATCCAAACAAGAAAAAGTTGTTTTTAATGTTTCTATGTTTCAAGCTATTTAGGTGAAGAGTGACCAAAATGTTATTTATTTTATTTTTTCATCTTAGCATCTAAAACTTGCTGAAGACTTTCACTCCTGGCCCTTCTGGGACAATTAGCAACTCTCTTGAATAGCTCTTAGCTCACCAGCCAGACTTTATTTTTGTCGAGTGATGGATGCCATTTATACTCAGCCTGAAACGTTTCTCACTAACGGGCAGAAAGAATAGGCTCTTGAAGATGATTGCTGCGGTCTTTTCTTCTTGGCATTGTGTTGCCATGTAAATAAAGGAACCAGAGAAACAAACTGCTAAAATGTGTGTTTTTAAAGTGGCGCTTCATTTACTAATGAGTTCATCGAGATCATTCAATTGGCAGCAACAGCTGCTACTTTCCCTTTTAACGGCAGTCTGAACAGTCAGGGTGTCTTATTGTTTCATAGTTTACAATGCAGTTTGGTATGTTTAATAGTTTAAATATATACACTGTGCAGTTTGTCTAATAAAGTATTGTTCTTATTTAAGACCTGATAAGCACCGTTTCTCTGGCTGACATAATATGCAAATATTTGCTATAATTACTGTACACTTAAACTAGTGATAAGTTTAGGTTTTATTAAACTGATTTTAAGAGATGCATTCAGTTTTTAAGAACAAAAGGAAAACACAATACATAAAAACTTGACTTTCACTAGAAATTTAAAAAATACCTTGAACTTTTTCTAAAAATAAATGAAAAGAGTATAGGCAAGTGAATAAATAATCAATTATAAGATTTTTTTTTTATTTTAAAGCCAATCTCACATTTATATAGAGTTTATATAAACTTTGTTCTACTTCACACTTTTCTGTCTGCTAAAACTTAAATGGCTCCTAATGAATAAATATTTTATAGGCATAATTTTTTTTGTTCAAATAGCATGTGATATATAAAAAAGTATATTAAAAAAAATGAGTTTTTTCCCCTGCGGTGACATTTTGTGCCCTGGATTAATGCACTATTAGTAGAATATTTGCAGATGTGTATGTAAAACATCTCTTTAAATATTAATTTCTTATGTGCTAATAAGTTATAATCCACTCAACATTTAGGGCACACCTCATTTCCATACCTTCATACACTGTTTATATTACAATTTTTTTATTTAAAATTGCCATTACCATTTTGTATTAGTGTTTTTAAGGCTCAGTTTTTTTTTCATTTCATCACTAATGCGTACTACAGTGGCTGTGATTCAACAACATGAAGAAATGACTTGTAACACCATTTGCTATTCCAGCCCCTTGGGTGGTCTCACTATAGGATTTATCTGTTTCTTTTATATTATTTTTTTCACGGCAGTGTGCTATAGCGTAGCATAAAATTATTTTTTTACATACAGCATTACACGTGTCTGTGCTAAGATATGCTCAAAACATACCACAAGTAAAAATTGGCAGTTACATTGAATTTTAATTCAGCTCGAGAGTCAACTTGTGACTGAAGTTAAACCATGGTTGCATAATGATTGTAAAATATACAAAAATAAACACTTTATATCTTAATAAGGATAAAACAAACTGATTGTTCAAATACGGATGTGAAACATAATGCTATACAGTAGTCATTACTTGGTGATTCAACTGTGTACATAATTCCGTTCCACCTCATGTACCACATCGCTGGATCTGGGCCAATACACATCCTCAGTTCTGGGTTACATTAGTACATGCACTGACACCATCTCCACTATAAAGCTATAAAGCTATAAAGCTACCCAAACAGAAAACCTTGGCTGAATGCAGAGGTGCGCACCCTGCTGGAAGCCAGGAACACTGCCTTCAGGTCTGGAAGTTCAGAAGAGCAGAGTAGAAGAAGGAAAGAGCTGGTTGCTGGTATTAAGAAGGCCAAGGCCACACATGTACAGAGGATTGAGGGTCAATTCATCTCAGAAAAGCCTCGGAGCATGTGGAGTGGTATTAAGTGCATAACAGATTATAAAGGAAGGAGTGAACAATGCCCCAAAGACCCATCTCTGCCTGATGCCCTCAACAAGTTCTATACACGCTTTGACCCGAACAGACCACCCAGCACCAGACTCACCTCACCACCAGATGAGAAGCATCTCAGCGTGACCTCAGCCGAAATAAGGAGTACTTTCAGGAGGATTAATCCTCAGAAGGCAACCGGCCCAGACAACATCCCCGGAAAAGTGTTGAAAGAATGTGCCGATCAGCTCTGCGAGTTGCTGGCAGACATCTTTAACACCTCACTTATCCTGGAGACAGTTCCCACCTGCCTGAAGACTGCCACCATCATCCCAGTCCCAAAAAGCTCTAAAGTGTCTGGTCTGAATGCTTAGAAAAACTGGTTATGACCCACATCAAAACAACCATCAACATCATTGAGGACCCTCATCAGTATGCATACCGTGAGAAACGATCAACAGAGGAGGCCATCTCCTTTTTGGTCCACACTGCGCTCAACAACCTGGAGCAGAAAAACTCTTATGTATGCTCTTTGTGGACTTCACATCCGCCTTCAACACCATGATCCTCCAAACCCTGATGGACAAACTATTCACACTAAGACTAAGCCCCTCCATTTGCAACTGGGTACTAGACTTCTTAACAAACACATCACAGTCAGTGAGGATCCACAACTTCTCCTCCTCCACCATAACCCTCAGCACTGGCTTTCCTCAGGGATGTGTGTTGAGCCCCCTCCTGTTTACTCTGCTCAGGTATGATTGTGCAGCTACCCATCCAGGCTGTCACATTGTAAAGTTTGCAGATGATACAGCGGTGGTGGGATGTGTAGTGAACCTGATCTGGCCTGATCTGACTCTGATGACCTCAAATCTATCAGATGGACAGAGACTGTTATTTTCATTGATCTGAATAAGACTGAGCCATCTGATGACTTTCTTTCTTGAATTAATCAAGCAGAAAAGACAATTCTCTATAATCATTACTGTTTACAAATGTTTTGATAATCAAATTGTGTTAGTTCCATTCAATGCTTACAGGTTGAAAAAGAACTACTCATTTTATTTTACATAAACAGTAAGTAATGATTTTTATTCCTCATTCAAAGAAGAAATCAGGTTAATATGCATTTCTTGATTGTCTGTCTTCAATGAGCAAGCTGTCGTAAGTATGTGAAAGTTGAAGCTTCGGTCAACTAAATGTTTACTGAAAATGGGATGTCATGTTTTACTATTTGGAAAGATACAACAGAGTGAGGCTCCAAAAAGTCTGGTATTCTGCAATAATCTTTTCTGTATGTTGAAAACAAATTCATTCCCTGACCTCGACTTTTGATAATACCTTACGTCAAAAACCACACCTCTTTCTGGTCCATCCACGAATCAGAAAGCTCTAAAGTAAACCCGGAAGTAAACTCATTTAAAATGTGAGAACTTCTCGGTTCTGTTAGAGAGTTATAGTTCTCAAGGAGTTCTGAGGAGAATTTGTTAGAATTCATGGAGAATTCATGGAGAATGGTGAAGTGAATGGAAGAGAATTCGAGAATTCAGGAGAGTCAGAGACGTTTGGAATTATAACTTCTGTTTGAACAACCCACGCACGACTATCTAAGGATTTCAGCAGCTCTCAACGGAGACGCTGAAAGGTCTGGAGGATTCTCTATCGAGCTGATCTATCATCAACAAGGTAACGGTCTCTTCTTCGACTAAAGTGTACCGGAGGCGAGCTGAGATCTGATGAAGCGTGCACGTTCTGGTCAACAGATATTAATTCTCTCACATAGTTCTCTGTAAGATAATCTCCATTTCATCTTAAACTCTTCTCTCTCTCACAAAACCAGTACAGATATTTTAGAAATATCTGAAGCAAAGTCCTCGTTCACCGCCGAGTGATCGATGCTCATTTTCTGTGAAACTTGTCTGTTATTATTTTCATATTTTGCCAAATTAATGTAAATGTTTGATGTTAAACTTTGATTCTGAAAATAAATGACTCCATTCATTTTGATGGGTCAAAGGTAAATAACGTCTCTCGTTACATTTCTGTTGAATTCAATACACGACTTACACAGTCAGAAAGATGAGGAACTCGTGAAATTGTATGCATATATATTTCATATATTTGTCATACTACAACTAGTGACACGTACCCACGTGACTCACAACAGATGCATCACAAAGAATGATGAGTCCAGCTACAGGCAAGAGGTGGAACACCTGGAGAGCTGGTGCAAAGAGAATAACCTTCACATCAATGTGAAGAAGACAAAGGAGATGATTGTGGACTTTAGAAGGAACAAAAACATCTACACCCCCCTGAACATAAGAGGATCTGCAGTGGAAGTGGTCTCCAGCTACAAGTACTTGGGTGTACACATGAATGACAACCTCAGCTGGAGCAACAACACCACCAGCCTGATCAAGAAAGCTCATCAGAGACTCTACTTCCTCAGACGGCCGAGACGAGCTGGTCAGGGAAGCTCAGTCCTCACCTCCTTCTACAGGTGTGCAGTGGATAGCATCCTGTGCTCCAGCATCAACATGTGGCATGGAGGCTGCACAGCTGCAGAAAGAAAAGCTTTGCAGAGAGTGGTGAAGGCTGCACAGAAATCTGTCGGAGTCAGCCTCCCCACCATCACAGACATCTACACCTCTAGATGCAGGAAGAGAGCCACCTGCATCATGAAGGACCCCACACATCTAGCACACACACATTTTGCCCCGCTCCTCTCAGGAAGGAGTTTGAGGAGCATTAAGTGTAGAACCACTAGACTGAGGAACAGCTTCTCCCCTGAGGCTGTTAGACTCATGAATCTCTAACCAGAATAATCACTGTGGAAAAAATCACATCATGTTGCTGCTGATCTGTTTCAATGTCACTGCTGATCTGTTTCATGTTGGTGTATTCATGCGTGCCCATCTGCTTACATAGACTCGTGTTCGGGTTTGTGCTGATGTTCGACGTGATGTTTTTATGCTATTAGTGCTTAGTGTATATTTAGTTTATGTTTTTCTTAGTTAATATCTTGGATGTTATAATTGTTTTTCTTTTACATATAATTGTTGGATGTAACTGGGACCCTGTGTACATAATTTCGCTCCACCACATGTACTACGTGAGGTGCTAATGACAATAAAGAATCTCTGACTCTGACTCTGACGTGGTGAAATGACAACAAGCCTACTTGAACTTGAACTTTCATGGACTCGGTCTTTCGCGGTCTCCAACATTTGCCAACTTTAACATTACTCAAGTGATTGGGATGATACTGGATAAAAAGTTAACGATAAAATAATTCAACAGGTGGCGTCATTTTGTGGTTTTTTTTTCAATAAGCCTTTACTGTAAAGCCAGACAAAAATACTATACTACCCAGAAGTCAACAGTGCTTCTGGCCGGTGCCTTCTGCCAAAATAGAGGGCAAGTTCTGCAACACAAAGTTAGAAGTAACGATCTATCTATGAAGCTCACAGAACTGACAGGAAAGCTCAAATAATCCTGAAGCTTCCTGAAGCTCAATTATCCTTGCACACATCAACCTGGATGGGGTGGTGGGCTTCGTCGCTGCAGGATAGGTCTGTAGAACCGGAACTGAGCCTGACTGGAACCGAGCAGCTGTTCTACAGGTTTTTCACTTATCGCGGTGGTGTGTGGAATGTAACCCCTGTGATAATCAAGGGACTACTGTATCACAATAATAAAGATAGTAGGTAATGGTGACTCAAGGTTCTACATGTTGTCATGTATGCAGCAGAGTAAGTAAGGATGTTTTCACACCTGATAGTCCGGTAGACTTTGTTCGAGTGGGGACAAAAATTCAGAACATTTGTTTACATTTCAGCTGGTGTGGTGGCAACCTGTTCCCCCCCTCGTCTGTGGTGGCGCTGCACCAAGAACTACTGAAAGAAACAACACAAAAACCTCTGAAGAAGACACTTCTTCTTCTGGAAATAAAAACAAAAAATGGAGTGACGTCAAGTAGCAGTTTTAATATTTTTGTTTTGTCTGTGGCTCATGTGCCAAACAAACATTTTTCAACAATAGCCTCAGCATGAGCAGAAGATGAGGCAGAAGACCATGGAGAATGTTGTTTTTTACACAAGGCGGCTGACAGCTCTGTATGTGGTAAGAGAAATACATGTTTGTTTGCCCTGCACTGTAGTGCACTTCCTGTTTTTTGGAGCGTTATCCAGTCCACTTGCATTCACACTGCATTCGAACCACTCTAGAGTTCACTTCAATCGAACAAAGACCTAGGTATTTAGGAGGACCAGAGTTCGTTTTTTTTGGTCTGCATCAAAAATCGAATGTACATTCACACCTTCTCAAACGAACCGGACTTTCTAGGCAAACGGACTAGATTTCGATTAAAGTGGATTAAACAGACCTGGTGTGAATGCACCTTAAGACTCTTCTGGGGTAGAAAATATGTAAAATCTAAATGTTCATGAAGTTATAAGTGACTAACTGCACAATTCTGTTTTAATTCTGGTATGTGCTGAAACTATGAAGACTAAAACTCACTGCCTGGCCGTTTTTTTATTTTTTCTTCTTCTCTTTGCCCTTTGATATAACTTCTTTGATCTTTGTTTCTCTGATAACGATACACAGCTATTGACAGCGGAGCTGCGTTGGCAGGCAGGAGTCAAAGAACCACCGCCTTCAGTTCTTTAACCTCTGATTCCTTACGTCAAATTCAACTGTTTTAATGTGCATTTATGCTCAAGATCTAACGAGATATTACTGGAGCCAACAGCACTTTTTAAATGAATTTGAAATGTATTTGGGAGGAAATTTAGAAACTTTGAGTTGAATTAAACAGCTTCATACATTAATGATCATCATTTAAGCTTGATGTTCAGAAGATCTTGTTAATCTGATCAATTATTCTTTCATGTTTGATTCATCATTTTCCACGTTGAAGGAATTCTGATCATCTTTTTAGACAATGCTTTGCGAAAAAAAGTGTTAAAACTAGGAAATAAGAAACTAGAGGAAAAAACATTAAAATAAAAAAAAAAGATGGAACTCACATTAACATTTAATCGAACAGTGTGTACAATGTATAAAGTATGCTGAAACACAATCAATACTTCTGGTGTAGATCCAAATAACACAGCTTTTTCCCCCCAGTCTGCACAATGTTTATCAGTGCAATCTGAATTGAGGTTGACATTTTCTGAAGCAGCACTTTTCTTAGATGAAAAGCCCTTTTTTCCCCAAAGTCAGCCAAAGTAGTCCTGCCACTGACTTTAGTGGACTTAAGCCGCAGAGAGGTAATATGTCATTTGCCAGGTAGATAAACCACTTCACCATGCACTGTCTTCCAAGTAATCGCAGAACCTGGATCCTCTACGCTGACCTTTTGCTTCAAGGTGGGTATGCTGACCTGGAAACTCCACGGTGCTGATTGGTTTAGGAGCTTGGAGATGCAATCTGGTGATGAATACTGAAAAGGTCAAGGCAGCCTCTCTGAAGCAAAGCTGTTTCGTTGGGTTACATGCTGTCGAAAAAGCTCTGATAATGCCTCTTTCTCTTCCTGTGTGTCCCTCTCATTCAGTTCCTTTCTGTTTGTTTGTTGAACGTTGTGCTTTAGCTTGTCTCATTCTCCTAATGACTGCTCATTAGCCTCTCACATGATGTGCAGGAAACCAAATGCACTGTTTGTGCTGGGTGTCGGTACCCATGCTAACATGTCTACTAACAATGTAAAGTTGGAATTTTGATACGAACTGGACAACAAAAAAAGCTTCAGCGCACACCACCTACATATGCGTCCAAATCCTTTGTCTTAACAGCTGCTGTTCTGCTACTTTTTTGCCTCGCTCACCCAGAAAAATGCGATCAAATATGTTGGAGCAACTATGTGGTAAGTTTGACTGACCTCAACATTTGCAGCTCGCTCTTATGCTGATAATTACATCAATACATCAGCGTTATCTCTTTGTTCTCGTCCAATCAGAAAGTACAGAGTGAGGTGGTTAGACTTTTTTTTTTTCTGTTGAATTTCATTTTTATTAGCTCAGTTTAATCTGTAGAAATTATACAAGAATTTTTACATATTTTAATTTGTTTTTAAATCTCAGGTCCCGCCACCTTGACTTTGGATGAGATTTAATGCTGCATAAGTCTTTGTTACATGTATTGAGTTTTATCTATTCTCTCTTTTTTGCATTTGAAATTCCAATCGTTTTTTTTTTTTTTCTTGCTGAGTGAAATTTCATAGTAGCCAAGTTGATCATCTCTATAAGTGGAATGATTTTTCCTCTCCTATTCTTCCTCCAAGTTTTCTGTCTCTTTCTTCACTGCGCTCATCTTGCCCTCCAAGGCCTGAGAAGGATTCTGACTTCAGAAGGATATCTCCCCCTCACATCCGTGGCTTGCACCCTGCCAATGCAGAGTTAGCCTTTCCTTTCATGCTGTGCCCCTGGGATTATCATATCAATCTGCGTGACCTGATTACTAGGCTGCACTTGGCTGCCAGAGTACTGGATCAAGCAATCGCTCCATTGCTGCTGTCTAATTAACTCTAACATGTCATTGCTGCATGTCACTGAAGTTTCCTGAAAACGTAGTTTGGCGGCTCTTTGAGCTCCGATCTGATAGATTAGTGCTCATACATTGAAAACTGGAGAAAAAAAAAATCTCCAGTAAATTTGACTTTGGGTAATAGAGCTGAAATTTTCATTAATTCAACCTTTATTTAGACATATAAGTCACACTGAGCCTAGAAGACTCATTTCAAATTCAATTCAATTCAATTCAAAAATACCGTATTAATCCCAGAAGGAAATTATATGTTGTGGTAACTCATCATCCTGGTTTCATTAATGAGTTGTTATAGATGCTGATTGCTGTGGGCAGGAAGGATCTCTTGTAGTGGTGTGTCCTACAACAGATTTGAAGAAGCCTCTGACTGAAGACACTTTGTTGTTGTATGACAGTCTGATGAAGAGGATGCTGAGGGTTGTCTATAATGTTCTTCATTTTATGAAGAATTCTTCTTTGTACAATCATCTCCAAAGGTTCTAGATGAGTCCCCAGAACTGAGCCAGCCTTCTTTATGAGCTTGTTGATCTTTTTAAGTCACTTGCTCTGGTGCTGCTGCCCCAGCAGATGATGGCAGAAGAGATAGCGCTCTCTACAACAGACTTATTGAAGATATGCAGCATCTTGCTGCAAATGTTGAAGGACTTCAACTTCCTCAAGAAGAACAGTCTGTTCTGTCCCTTCTTGTAGACGCTTCACTGTTGCATTTCTAGTCCAGTCTATTGTCCAGGTGAACTCCAAGGTATTTATACTTCTCCACCACCTCCACTTCTTCTCCCATGATGGAAATAGGGTTGGACCTGTTCCTGATTCTCCTGAAATCTACAATCATCTCCTTTGTTTTGTTCACATTCAAGATGAGATGATTGTTTCCACACCATGCCACAAAGCGGTCCACCAGTTCCCTGTACTCAGCTTCTTGTCCATCTCTGATACACCCAACCACTGCAGAGTCATCTGAATATTTCTGCAGATGATAGGAGTCTGTTTTATACTGGAAATCTGAGATGTACAGAGCGAAAAGGAATGGTCAGAGTACAGTCCCCTGTGGTGCTCCTGAGCTACTGACCACCTGGTTAGACACACAACCCTTCAGTCTCACAAATTGTGGTCTGTCCGTCAGGTAGTCTTTGATCCAGGCAATTGTTGAGGCCTCCACCTGAGTCTTCTGAAGTTTCTGACAAAGCAAATCAGGCTGGCTTGTGTTAAATGCACTGGAGAAATCAAAGAACATGACTCTCACAGTGCTGTCTGCCTTTTCTAGATGACAGTGAGTTTGCTGAAGCAGGTGTATGATGGCATTTTCAACTCCAAGTCCATGCTGATAAGCAAACTGCAGTGGGTCCTGATATGTGCTTGTTTGACTAGTCAGGTGGGTCAGCAGAAGTCTTTCTAGGACCTTCATTTACAAGTGAGATCTGTTTAGACAGACAAAAAGTAGTGATTATTTGTGACAAACTGTTAAATAACCTTAGAGCTGTGCTGTTTCATAAATGCATGTATGTTATTTTGACATTTATGCCAACCAACAGGTTTAAAAAACAACAAGTAATCTATGAAACAGAACTCAGGTGGAGCTTACAACAAGAGAGGTAAGCCAGCTTAAATGTAAAATATATATAGTGCTTCTTCAAAGTAAAATCCAAAAACTAGGACAGCATATCCCACAACACAAAATAAAAATACCTGAACTGAAAATATGATATTGTTTTCTTCTGTTGAACCCTTCGGCTAGAAGAAGGGAGTATTTATTTTCCAAATAACAGTATTTTATTTATAATACCATATCTGCAGAAAAACTGGTTCATGCATTTATCACATCTAGGCTGGACTATTGCAATGGTTTCTTCTCTGGGTGAAAATGCTGCTGCCAGAGTCTTAATTGTAGTTGGTAGGAGATATCATATCTCTCTAGTTTTAGCTTCCCTCCACTGGCTCCCTGTCAAATTCAAAATATAATTCAAAATCTTACTTCTAACCTACAAAGCCCTCAACAACCTAGCTCCATTTTATATTAGAGATCTTATTGTCCCATATTGGCTCAGTCTTAAAACCCATCCTCTTTACAATCTACATAGGTAATGTAGATCAGAGCATCCCTGATGCATCCTTACATTTTTATACAGATGACACAGTTGTTTATTGTCAAGCTAAATCAGTTGCTAAGCTTTTCCAGATTTTGCAATCCACTTTCAGCATCATCTAGTCAGATTTGTTTCACCTCAAACTTGTCCCAAATGCAGACAAAACCAAAGGGATGATTTTTTTTTCAAATAGGAAGTCAGTCCCAGCAGTTCTTATCTTCGAATGGTGTCCCTATTGAGTTTGTCGATTCCTACAAATATTTGGGTATCTTGGTCGATTCGCATTTCTCTTTTAAGCTCCACGTGGAAAACCTAGTAAGGAAACTGAAAGTGAAATTGGGTTTCTGTTTCAGAAATACGTAGATCCTGTCTAAGTCTGAATGTTAGGAAACATCTTGTAACTGCGACGTTCCTCCCCTCCATTGACTACGGTGACATTATTTACATGAATGCCCCTAAAAGCACCCTGCAGATGTTGGATGTTGTCTATCATGGTGCACTAAGATTCATAACTGGCTGTAACTACCTACCCACCATTGCATCCTGTATTCACTGGTTAACTGGTCATTATTAACTTCACGCAGACTCTCCCACTGGTACATTTTCATCTTTAAATCACTTATTGGTCTGCTGCCTTCATACATCTCCTCCTACATGTCACTGTGTGAGTGCAGCTACAGCGTGTGCTATGAGGGCATTATTACATGCAGTGTTCCCTCAGTGCGGACTGAACTAGGCCAAAGGGCCTTCTCCTACTCCGCTCCTGTTTCCTGGAATATCACTCAAAAAGATCTGAAGCTCTCGACCTTGACCTCTCTAATTGTCTTCAAACATCTGTTAAGTTCCTGGCAAAAACCAATGCAGACATGTTCCTGTTTTTAGTTTTCTACACTGCCTTACAACCTAGCTGGGTTTTTTAAATGTTTTTTTGTTGCTACTTTTCCCTTTAATTACCATTTCATTTTCATTTGTTAAAAAATTTATTTGTATGCATCCTTGATGATTGTCTATTGTTGTCTTTGTTGTCCACTGTTGCCATCACATTGTTAAAATCAGGTCTCTCTTGTAAATGAGTCCCTGAGGCTAACTGGGATTAACCTGTAGAAAAAAAGGTTGAATGAATGAATGAATATTTTCATATTTCCCATATTTTTTATTATTTTCCCATATTTTCCTAACAGAGCACTTTGCTCTTAGACTCCAGGCTTACTTGTGGTTCCTAGTGTTTACAAAATCAGGTTGGGAGGAAGATATTTTAGTTATCAGGCTCCTCTCTTGTGGAACCAAGTTCCAAGTTCTGTCTATAGGGGTGACACATTGTCCAGTTTTAAGACTAGGCCTAAGACTTTCCTTTTTCATAAATCCTATAGTTAGTCGGCTCGGTTTCCTGACCTATTCCTTATCTTATACTGCTATAACCTTAGACTACTGGAGAACAAATTGACCATATTTCATAAAATGAACAGTTAAAAATGCATACAAATGAATAGTTTTTATTTGTAATTATTATTTCTTAAAATGTGATTTCTGTCTTTTTTTGTCTTTCCTCCTAGAGAAAACCTGATGGCCTCCATCCTGGACCTGCCATTGTGTACGTTTTTCCTTCCTGTCCTCTCAAACATAGCCGGGCAAAGCAGATGGCCGCTTGTCCTGAGCCTGGTTCTGTTGGAAGTTTCTCCCTCATGATGGAGTTTTTCCCTTCCACTTTTGCCTCTGTGCTTGCTCAGGATGGGAGACTGCGATGAAGTGAAAGCTCAATACAATCCTTAGATAAATAATGTTAACTTTAAAGTAACATACTGTATACTTTATACGTATGTGAATGTTTCTGTACAGTGCCCTGAGATGACTTCTGTTGTGATTTGGCGCTATATAAATAAACTGAATTGAATAGAATTTTAGTAGCATCTTTCCATACATATAATATACTACTATGGTGCTTTAAATTAAAGAAAAATACATGCTGTAGTACTTAGCATGATCAGGCATATTGGTGTGTGCTTAGATTACCAGAAGTATCAATTGCTATAATATCAGGTGAAGAGATGTTGCATCCAGATGGATATTACAGGGAATTGTTCATTGGCTTGTCGTCAGCAGGTTTATAATTATTACCCCATGATGAGTCAGTGTGACATTAATGTGATTTGTCTGTGTGGTCATCCGCTCCGTGGGACTTAAATGATGACAGCCAGCCATACGTGTCCTTGTCATCCTTGTGTCGTTGTAGCCTCATTATTCTGGCCTGTGACACTTCCTCCTGGATTCCTCTTCCTGGCACACTGTACCATTGTCATGGCTGCCTTGCTTTGTACTGGATGGGGCTTTTTTGTGCTGCTGTTGATTAGAGGTGAATTTATATTAAATGATCTGAGGACAGAAGGTTCAGCCTCTTTCTTGTTATTGCTCGGCATAAAGGAGAATCAGTGCCATGTTATGAAGAGCCTGTCGGCGAGTGAAAAGAGAACAACAGACATCACCTCATTAGGCTGTACAGGTAGGCATTCTACTAAGGAAAGGGTAATTTGAGATGTCTACCCACACCCAATAAATATTTGAATTATTCATAACAAATGAGGAAATTCATAATGTCCCTGATTAGCATTTTAGCATAATTGATTCTTGAGAAAAGATGGAATAATAAATCAATGCTGGCCTCCTTTTTACATGAAAGATCCCTCTATATTATCGCTCAGCCTCCCTCTCTTCTCAGCATTGCTTTTTACCTGCCATTTGTATGCTTTTCATTACCCATCCTCTCCCACATGACATAGCAGTAATAGCCTTGGAGGCAAGCTGGTAAACAGTTTTGACAAATTAAAATCACCCAGCTCAAGTGAAGAGACCAAAGCTGTAAACTAGGGGAAGGAGGAGGGTGTTAGCTCTGCTTTCCAACGACAAGGCCAGCCCAAGTACACATTGTATGCAGACTGTGCCTCAGCATCACTCGGTGAGCGGGAGGAACACAATGGTTCATTTCTACAGATTAAACCTAAGGCAAAGGTGCAGTAAGATGTGCCATCTGTGATCCTGTTAAAATAATGAAGCAATGTTAAAAATATGAAACTGTTTTTATCAATTTCATCTATTTCTTGACAGGGTTTGGGTTTTTGGATTCTTTTAAACAGACGGACAACAATAAGAGTTAAAATTGTATTATATTACAGCTTCTGGTTGTCACGGTCGAGCGGTGGTTGAGACCCAAATGCAAGCAGGACTCCAACAATGGTTACAAAAAGGCGTTTTAATCACAAAAAGGCATTAATAACAAATAATGCTGTCGGGGCAGCGATACTACTTATATTCGTAGGAAAAACAGGAAATACCAAGGCACTAGGAGACGACCGTGAAGATGCAGCTAAAGCACCTAATGCTCCCCTGCCTGAGATGCAGGAGAGCACAGTATATAAAGGAGAGTCTCTAATTAAACACAATACATGGCACCTGAGAGTCATTAACTATCTGCACAGAGCAGGGCAGGTGCAGATCGTTACACTGGTGGGGTCAGGATCCAGTGCTGGGGCCAATCTGCAAAGATATGAAAGTTAGTGGACTGAGTATTTCAAGAACAAGATGGTGAACAGAAAAAACAGCCACTAACCTTCTCAAGCAGATGACGGGGGTGAAAGTGGATATGATGCCATCACCGTCACTTGATGAGCAGCTGGGGCAGAGCTGTGTTAACGTGGACAGGGGGTTTATCCAAAAGAGACGTCCAAGCGTTGAGGTCAGAGTCAGGCATGGGGAGTTTGAGATCCAGAAATAAAGCCAAAGAGTAATCCATGATTTGAGGTCGATGGGCCAGAAGGTGCCATCGGTAACAAGATCAGAGTGGCAAAACAAGAGCAGACAGGGAGCGGGCAGATAGGGTTTTCCAAAAGGCAGGCGTGAGGTTGAGGCGAGAGGATCAAGCAAGACTGTGGATTAAGCGCTGGACATTACTTCTGAAAGGGGTTTGATAATCTGGCCGAGGTATAGAAATGTGGGTTCTTTAATATGGCCATGCAGGAAATGATGCGGTGCATAAGCGCTGATGAGCTGAGTGTGATGAGTGGACATGGCAGAAGGACAAAGAGGCAGAAGCATGGCATTTCTATTGGCTTTGGTTTGTTAGGGAGTTGCTTTTATGATGATTAGCACCTCAAGAACTTTTATTTTTATATTGATGTGTGACGAAGAGAAATGTGTTACACAGAAGAAAGAGTATTCATTTAATGATGGAAAAACATGATTAAACCAGCCAAAGCAAACACACTTCTGTCTGTCGGGATATAGCAGTCATATCAATGCTTAGATCTTTTGTCATTGTCATGTACCTCAAATCTGTTCTGAAACGGAAACAAAAACCTCACATTTCTTAAAACACAAATTGAAACCACTTTTTCTTTCCTTTTAAAAAGCAAGTTTGACTTTTATCCTTTGAAGCTCAAAATGGTGCACTGCAGGCAGTTATTGTGCAAGATAATCACTACAAAAACGTTCTTAACTTCCTACTCAACAAAATCACTTTCCATCGAAGACACTATCCATCTTCATTTCCTATCATGGCTCACTGACAGGGGTTTCCATCATGTGTCATTATTGGTGCATGAGGCAACTCAGCGGAACAATCTGCCACTCTGGGAAATGCATCAATCACATACGCCTTGTCCCCACCCTGACAGCTCAGCTTAGAGACAACAGGAGCTTTGTCCTACCATAAGGACCCACTTAAACCCAAGCTGGATTGGTCCAAGGATGCTCAGGCAGAGAACGGTAAGTAATTAAGATTAGGAACTGTGTGCGTGACAGCCGAAATACATGCTTGAATTGCTTGTCAGGGTTTACTTTGTCAGACAACCTCAAGAGATGAAGCAGGGAGAACTCTCAGAGCAAAGCCTGAGCAAAGACAGGTGTAAGAATCCCACAAAGGAGAAGAAAAATATTGCAATAATAGATGAATAAGTTTGTTTTTAAGCTATTGAGTGACGTGTTCACATTATTTATTGATAATAGATGCTGGTTGTCAACAACATGCCAACATTTCCGTCAATAGATGGCTTAGAATGGATGAATGTTTGCTGGATTGATTGTTTGAGGGGGGAAAATACTGCACAATGTTGCAGTAAGTCATACCTGAGCTATCATGTAAAGGAGAAACCTTCTATTATTTTATTTTTTTTAACCAAACACAAAAAATATTCAGAAATATCAAATGGAAATTAATCTTCTACATAAATGCAGGTGTATCGGTGCAATAAGTTTATTTGGACCAATGTAATTAGTGGATACAGAATTTGCTTATAGTTTCAAAAACGTGTTTGTTTTCTGCTGTACAGCACTTTGGCTGGCCTTGTTGCTGTTTTGCTCTAGAAGTAAGGTGGTATGGTAAAAACCTCCAACAGCCAAACAGCCATTCCAATGCAGTCGATAAAGTTTCCCCAAAATGTATCTAAAAGGGGAAATAAACATCTGGAAATACATATCAAATAATGTTTTAAGTAAGCCGTCATACTACAGCCAGGATTGGGCATTACGGTTCACATTTGCACACAAGAAAATGTGGCCCAAATAAGAAAAATAGAACTATTATGTATGGGGCCTGAGTAAAAAAAAAAAAAAAAAAAAAAAAACTTTGTTCAAAAAATGTAGTTATTCTTGTACATCTGTCTTTAAGGAATCACTTTCCAGAAAGTGACATGTTGTTCTTTATGCTGCTGCTGCTACGTGTGTTCATTTTGGGTAATTTTGGCATGAATAAACAGTATTGTGTGGCTTTGTTGTGGAGCTAAATTTGTTTCATTTAATGAGACCAATTTCATCCCAAAATGTGCCTAGGGCTTTCATCTCTTGAGAATCTGGAGAACAACCTGATTTGCTCTATGCTATTTTCAGTAAGCTCAGAAAACATAGAAAGAACCAAAAGCTGAATCGTATAAGTGAAAGGAGTCATGTCAGCTTTTTTGTTGTTGTTGCTTTTTATAGTGAAAAGTTTGCTTTCAATATTATTTTTCTACTTTTGAGTAGTGAACCAACTTAACATTGACTTGACCACTTTTTGTGATGTTGAAAGGAGTCTTTTTGAGTTCAACTTAGAGCCCTCATTTCTTTTGTGTGTGTGAGTTCGAATTTCTCATAAACTGTATCACGAGCCTCAAAACTGCAGTAAATGACATATCGCAATAACATACATTTATGTACAGTATCTTACCAATTGTGCACATTTGCGCACAGCTCTTGCAGAACAACCACAGCTTTTTTTCTTTAAATAAATCATGCACATTCTGACATTGGATATGGAGGACGGAATGTGACAAAATGAAAAGAAAACTGAATCATTTAATTATTAAATACATCATTAAGTAATTAATTAAACAATCAAATAATCAAATAAATCAATAAATATACAACTAAATTATTAAATACACAATTAAATTATTTATTTCATTATATAATTATTTATTTCATGATGTATTCAATTGTTTAATTTTGTCACATCCCACCCTTGTGTGTCACCATGAAATTTTGTTAACTGTCAGTTTCACTCATCAAACTCAGTGGGCGGGACTAGGGCGGGACTAATGCTGAGCATGTGAAATCCTAAATTGTTAGATAAGCCATCATTTTTTCACCAGCATTACCCCAAGTTAATATAATATTTCTTACCTTGCACACAGGCCGGGGTTTGCCATCCACACTGCTGCATCGGGCCATAGGTCTGACTTTGTGGAGCTTCAGAAAGCTTCTTGGTTTAAATTAGCTGTTTCTCGTAAAAGCGTGTCTTCTTCTTTACATTCGTGGTATTATGAAAAAAAGGTTTCATCCACATACATGTAAGTACAATTAACGCTTCCTAAAATTGTGGAATACATTTTCTGGCCCGTGAATCAATTGATTATCTGCGGTTGATTTGTCTTTGCTTGCTGTGAGGAACAGCCAATCAGGCTTCAGGGTTAGTGTTAGTCCCACCCACTGAGTTTGACGAGTGAGGCTGACAGTTAACATAATTTCATGATGTCACTGGAGGGTGGAAGGTGACAAAATTAAATAAATTAATAAATCATGAAATAAATAATTTAAAAGGTACATTTCATTATTTAATTGTGTATTTGATAATTTAATTGTATATTTAATGATTTAATGATGCATTTAATAATTAAATGATACATGTAATTGCCATGTATGTGTTATGTATTTATTTATTTCATTTTGTCACATCCCGTCCTCCATAATAGTATACACCCAAACAGAGAAGAGGTATCATCCATATAATCACATATTAAAATCAGCCCTTTTAAACTGTTCTGATATTTTTAATGCACTTTGGGGATATTGTTGCCTACAAGTCAGAATTCTTGAACTTTATTAGTGTATATTTATCACATATTTGTCAAAATGCCATTGACAAAATTTATATTTTTTTAGCCAGTTCAATCATTTGAACTTAGGTGATTTTTAATATTGTTGTTTTGTATGTTGGCAGCACGGTGGCACAACTGGTAGAGCTGCTGCCTCTCAGCGAGCAGGTCCTTGGTTCAAACCCCGGTCCAGGGGCCTTTCTGGGTGGAGTTTGCATGTTCTCTCCGTGCATGCGTGGGTTTTCTCCGGGTGCTCCGGTTTCCTCCCACAGTCCAAAAACATGCATGTTAGGCTGATTGGTAACTCTAAATTGTCCCTAGGTGTGAGTGAGAGAGTGAATGGTTGTTTGCCTCGTTTGTCTCTATGTGGCCCTGTGATGGACTTGCGACCCGTCCAGGGTGTACCCCGCCCCTCGCACAGTGATTGCTGGACATGGGCACCAGCGACCCCCGTGACCCAAAATGGGATAAGCGGGTAAAGAAAATGGATGGATGGATGTTTTGTATGTTACATTTTCACATTCCACACAAATCACAACAAGAAAACTCAACCAGCTTTGTGATTACATTGGAAATTTGTCATTGAACTTTGTGAGTTTACAGTGAGGCAGATCAATCTGAGAGCTGTGCCCTGCGGGGAGCCCTGGTTGACATTCAGGCTCATTTTATGAACACCATAAATTTCAATAAATAATCTCAAAGATGGGAAGAGCAATGGGCATCCCGATAAAAACAGAGAATGAAAACTTGGTGTTACTTGGGTCATCTTTTAGATCTAAGATGTTGTGACTTGGTTAAAATTCAATTAAATCCTGGGGCAGGCTTCCCAATCAATCTACGATCTTTATCAAGGCACTGCCTTTCAGATCTTTATCTCTCATTGCGGCCCACGGGAAATGGAGACGACTTTCACCACACTGGTTTGGTCTCTGTGCTATTTCTGGCCTGCACATCTTCCTCTTCTGCAAAAAAATGCTGTAACTCTATTGACAGCCTTAACCTTGAACACAGGCCCCAAGTTGGACAAGCCTTTTTCTCCCTCTCGTGCATTCTTTGGGAAGATTCAGAAATGCTGCATTTTTGTGGGTTTGGTAAAAAAAATCTAAATAAAGTAAACTTCTGTGATATTTTACTGTAATAAGCACTGAAAATGTATAAGAATTTGAGAGCAAGACCAATTTCTATAACAATGTATGAAAGCATTTATGCTCATGCAACTAAAAAGTCATAGAGTTTGGGTGTTGGCAGCTGCTACAGAGCCAAGTTCTTTAATGCTGCCACAATGTTTTGTCCCATCTACATGATATTAAATATATTGTAATATAAATGCAATGAACAGGCACAATGTTAGTAATCCATATAAGTCCTAGTACCAAGTATACTTGTGTAACTAGTCAGCAGGGGTGGGCCGTCTTCTCTGTTGGCCAAAAATGTTCAGTGATTGGAATTATTGACATCATATACATTATACCATATATTTCTAGATTTTTATCATTGTCTGTATTTTAAATTAACTGATTTTTATTTGGTTGTGCAGCTTTTAGAAATGTATGCTTATTTCAGTGTGGGAGTACAACTCTGCTAGCTTCCTGCAGTCACAAGATGGCACCAACAAGCCACACCTGGGGACCATCTTTTTGATGAGCTGCAGGAGTACAAAAGGTTGCAGAAAACCTCCAGTCGCCGCTGGAGCATTATATGCCTAATGCCTTGCTTTTGCTGCTTACCTGTTTCCTGGCTTTCCATCGTCCTCAAGCGCCCTTGTGACTTCTTCGGTTGTCTTCTCGCCTTCCAGACACTTGCCTACCCCAACCTGGAGCTCTCCTCGGACATCTTCCTTTCGCTCACTGAAACCACTGGATCACCTCAGCTAACCACAAATCCTTCTGGTTCCAGTCCCTCCCCATGCACATTTGATGATATTTAGCACTTGTAAATATACAGTATTATACTTTAATACTTTAATCTTGGAATCTCTTCTCTTCAGTCTTAATTCTCTGGATATTCCACTAATCGTTACATTCAGAGCTTTATCCAATCATTTTTCATCCATCATGTGTTCCTAGGGTGATAGAAACTCGCTTTAGTTTTTCTGAATCATTAGTGCAGGCCCTGATAGCTTGAAGATATGGTAACAAGCCTGTTACTTTCACCAATCAGATTTTGATTTCCAACAAAGGGGACATCTAGCAGGCCCATGAAGATATTAGCAGTTCCACAACCTTGGATTGACTGCTCAGAGAGTGTAGTAGTTAGAGCTAGCTACTATATTTGTGGTGAAATAGATATTTTTTTTCAACCCATGATGGCTAAAGGAAGAGAATAAAGTGATTTGGTTGCACATACTCCAGCAATACTTTTTTTTTTCAAATATGTTTATGTATTAATCAAACATGGATATAGTTACAAAAATCATGGCACCATTTTGTGTCAACCTTGCATTTGAGAAGTAAAACATTCTACATTTACAACCATGCTGCATTAATTATGTTTTTTCTGAAATAGTGCCATGAGCTTTAAAACCTCAAATCATTCACATGTTGTTACTTTGGGGACAGCAGCTCCTCTCTATCAGCGCTCTGCTCGTAGGTGGCACATGATGGATTTCAGAGCGCTGCTCTTTCCATCTCCTCACTACAGAGATTGCTCGGGGATGCTGGCAGGTCCCTGACAAGCACGGCCTCCTCCATGGCTCACCTTGATCAACATTCAGCATTGCCCCCTGAATCCATCATCAGCTGTGACAACACGCACTGTTTTAAGCTTTTCATACCATATTGGTGGATGTAGCTGCTGGTGGTCATGAAAGTGATTATGATTTAACTGAGGTCTGGAGCATGAACAGAAAATCTTAAAATAAAATTAAAATCTGTGTGTACAGCATTTTTGAAATATAAGCAAACAGATGTACTCATGGTAGAACCTTGTCAGGCAGGTTAAACAATGTATGATACTGGGCCAGACGATGAAAGCAACCATAGGAACAATCTAGACCTTCTGAATCTGACCACAAAAGAAAATCAAAATGCCATCCATCCATTATATTTTACCCGCTTCTTTGTTTTGGGTTGCGGGCATCACTGGTGCCCATGTCGAGCTATTACAGTGTCAGAGATGGGGGGGACACACCCTGGACAGGTCTCCAGTCCATCGCAGGGACACAGAGACAAACGAGTCAAACAACCGTTCACTCTCTCACCTACGGACCAATCAGCCTAACTTGTATGTTCTGGTCTGTGGGAGGAAACCAGAGTACCCAGAAGAAACACACGCATGCACAGAGAGAACATGCAAACTCCACCCAGAAAGGTCTTGGACTGGGATTTGAACTGGCGACCTTCTCACTGAGAGTCAACAGCTCTACCAACTGAGCAACCATGCCCCCCTTCCAAAAAAATAAAAAATAAAAAAATCTAAATGGTTTCAAAGAAAATATTTTGCTTTCCTGTGTCTTAATTTTCAATCAATTCTAGACATAAATTTCTAGACGGAAATTTTACAAAAAAACAACCTAAAGAATCAGAATCAGAATAAACTTTATTATCGAGTTATTAACGAGAACATGTAGTGCAGTCGTCCGAAAGATGGACGTAGTGCACAAAGCTGCTGCTAATGAGCGCGACCTTCTTATTCTTCTTCAGAATAAAATTTTTGCTTAGATGAGGAAAGGGAAGAAAACATGAGGAGAGACGGTATAAAACAAATAATAAAAAAAAAAAAAGATCTCTCACACCTTGTCCTAGACAGGGCACGATTTGAAGCATTAAAAAAAAAAAAAAAGTACCACAGCATAGCACATAAATAGACATGATACATGTATATATAGGCCGGTGAAGACATTGAATTTTAAGGGACGGTCGTAGCGTAGTCCAGAGCCCCCCCCCCCCCCCTCTCAGCCATTGTCCAAATAAAAGGCACAGGGAGTCACATCTGTCTTCACTGGAGCACAGAGAGAAAAACAAGTCTTAAAATATGGACAACGCAAGAATTAAAATATATATATGGTTTAAAAAAAGAGAATTTGAAGGAGGTACAGACATGACCGTTAGTACAAACAAAAAATAAAAATAAAAAAATAAAATGAAAAACAGCTGATGTGACTGGCCATAAAGTGTATTTCCCAGAAACTTCTCCCATATTTTTATTGACAAGAGCAATTTTTGGTGAATTCCTTTTTGGCTTTTTCTGTTTCTGTCAAAAGTGGATCCTTCCTGTGTCTTCTTCCATGGAGCCCATTATGATTCAAATGTGACTGATAAAGAAATCAGAAAGTGACGCACCTTAACCTTGGGAGTTTGACTTGAATGGGTTACTTAGTTATTTTTGTACCATCTGCACTGTCTGTCCAACCTGGGGTTGCATTTCCTCTTGCAGCCATGTCCTGGGAGGTTGGCTAAAGCCCACAATCCCTATGATTTTTAATAAAATTGGGATTTGTGTTCGGAGTAACATGAAACTACTTAGAGATGATCTTGTATCCTTTAACCTTAAATTGAATATTTGTAATTTTTCCTTCTGAGCTCTGCAGGCATCTCTTGTCTTTGCTGTCTATGGTCCATGTTTAGCATGGTCTACACAAAACCAGTGAACTACCCAGCAGCTTGTTTGTGCTCTTTAAACAGAATGAATGGCTGAAGAAGAGCTTGCACTTGTGAAACTAATTAAGGTCAAACACTTGTTCGAAATAAAGCTAAAATGCATATGTTGCTAGGGGTACTTATTATTTAATCATATTTTTATGAATGAAAAATAAAAAAAAGACAGTTTTTAGTTTACTCTATCACAAACTAAAGATATGCAGATATACATTATATAATTGCTCCTAACTGAATCATTTTTCACAAGAAATGAAGCCTTGATTCATTGAGCTGTCTGGGTACTAACAAAATTATCTATGTCTGCATTTTAACAAATTAGGTGTAAATGATGAGATTCTTTAGTCGCCATCATTGCTACTAAGATGTTTAAAATTAGATACAAGACAGATGACCCAAAAAGCAGACGACAAGTCTTTGATAATTACTCGTTTTTTATTTGTCATAAATGTTGCCTCTAATCTGCTCATCTGCATAAGCTTATCTTGTGTAAATGTTATTGTAGAGATTAACGGTCACGGTTTACCTCATTAAGCGCAACTCGTCTGACGCTTTTGTCATCTCTGGGATGTGTTGTGAATAATGCTGTAAGACAATTAAACATAAATCATCATCATGCAAATGTGGTTTGTAATTATGATGGTGTGTCAAAAAAATTATAATTTGATTGTTCAGTCTTATTCCTCAAAGACTGGTCTGCAGCGGTGATGGGATAAATGATTGTGCGTGAGGTAAACAAAGATCTGACAACTGAAACTGTGTTATTACAACACATACTTAGAAAAGGTTTAGCTTTTTTTTGTTTTTAGGAAAACAACAGTTGTTACCCCCTTCATATTTGTTTGCTTGACCTAATACAAGAATACAGATAATCATATTAAACAAGTATTACTCTTGGAATTGAAAAACTTGGCTGAAAAATAGGAATAAATATTTAAGGTTGTGACATATAGGCATGGTGTTGCCATTTTATTCTGGACCAGACCATTTTTACTCCATTACCTTGTCACATTGCGCTTTTAAACGCCATTTATTCCTTAAAGCAGATGAAAATAAGTTAAAAAAATGAAATAAAAATGCTCCCTTTCAAGCTTTTCATGGTGGCATTCATTTGTCTTTATGTAATTTATTCAAAGCAAGCATTTGTGTGTCTGTTTAGCTGTGCCAAGGTTTGTAGGTCTGGAAACACAATCCAAACACCTTGTGGTTCCTTCAGAAGCTCCAAGGGGTCCTGACAAAATATCAGTATTTGACGCCCTGGGATGAGTATAGACTGCCTGCAGCTTTGAAGCATTTTTTTTTTCCCACCAAGAACCGACCTGCTGACTTTAGAGAATGAAAACAGCTTGAAATAGCCCCAAATTTTCTCTGTAAATACCACTGACTTCAAAGACAAATTTCACTCCCCTTCTGTGTCTTGTGCTCTCTCACCGCAGTGTCGGTGCCATTCCCTCCAGATGACTGCTTTTATTTGATATCAAACTAATGAGATTTCCATTCTCAAAGCATATCCTCTCGCTGCCTCGTCTT
This sequence comes from Nematolebias whitei, assembly GCF_014905685.2. Classification (NCBI taxonomy): domain Eukaryota; kingdom Metazoa; phylum Chordata; class Actinopteri; order Cyprinodontiformes; family Rivulidae; genus Nematolebias; species Nematolebias whitei. The sequence goes on from NC_056504.1 coordinate 37,758,835, forward strand.
AAAGAAGATTCCATTTATGTATATACCCTGGAATGATATTTGTTTTGCATATTAGACACAGCCACCCTATCTGTATGTTTTCCAAATGTCAATGTTTTATTCATATAGTCCATCACTTTCTTTCACACCCTCTGCTACTTAAGCCACATGAAGTGTCAATAAGAGTGATGTGTAATAATGGTGTATAATTTTGCGTATAATTTTGTTTGGATGTTGTGTAGGTGAAGGCTTCTACAGCTTGATGCACGGACTCCCAATCAGACGAAGCAACAATTTATACGCTTTCAACTGAATTCACTTAAAAATTACTTTACTTACTGCTTGTGGCCTTGAAGGCTCGTCAGTTAAACACATTGCAGCTCATAATGTGATATTTGCATATAATCTGTTGCTGGTTGTTGCTGAACTGTTATACCTGGAAGCAGTAGAGCTCAAGTATGAGAAACATCTCCTTGGAGCTCAACTGACAGTAAACTAGTAGAGTGAACTCAAACACAAAGGGAGATTGACATTCCAGTGGAGAACATGACAGTGAGCGCTCAGCCATGCTGACGGAACCTCTCAGTCAGGAAAACATCAGTTTATGAGGGACAGAAATCATCATTTATGCTGTAGCTGTCTCTCTCAAACCGAGCACACGCGTGCACGCGCTCAGTTCATACACACAAAGCATCAGAGTAAAGAGTAAAAGTCCAAATATGTTCATAATATCTGGAAAATGTCCAAGTCAGCCTCTTATTACCTCATTGTCTCTCCTTACACGTCTTTTTTTCCTTGACATGTCATACACCACACGTTTTTTTTTTGCATGCACACAAACATACACTGAATTATGGATGAACTCAGTGACACTATGAAGATGCATTTTGTCACATCTACACAAAGTCATCCTTTAAAGTATCCTCCCTTCTCACGCAGCCTAGAGTTCACATTTTGCCATTTGACATTTACAGAGAGGCTCGTAACGGCCCAAAGTGCTGTCTCACTGCTGCTGATGCATGAGCACAGTCAGGACCTGAAGGTCTACAGAACCTTGACTCCACATTTAGGCTAAGCTTCAACATAGAAGTGGAAAAGGGGTCAATTTGATGGTTTGTAAGGAAGGAAGTTCATTATTTAAAGCACTCTAAAACAGCCAAATATCTTTTGTTTTCCATGCTATATTTATTTGTCAATAAACATTTTGCAAAATTTTGCAAAATTCTGTACCATTATTTGTAGTTTGTGATGACAAGCATTCAATATTATTAGGAATTGCTTTGTTGTTTATAAATAAAATATGTGGGATTTAAGTATTGTACCATAGAATAGTAGCGTTGCTTTTTAGTGGCTTATGTTTGTAAATTCAGTAAAAATACGAAATAAATAAAAAGAAGACTGGTCATTTTAAACTTATAAAGGTGGACATGATTTCTGACAAATAAATATATCCATCCATCCATTATCTTTACCCGTTTATTCCATTTTTGGGTCACGGGGGTCGCTGGTGCCCATGTCCAGCAATCACTGTGCGAGGGGCGGGGGACACCCTGGACGGGTCGCAAGTCCATCACAGGGCCAAATAAATATATATATTTTTTTTAGAATTTGTTATTTGATACATTGTGTTATAAATATGACAGCATGGTGACACAGTTGGTAGAGCTGCTGCCTCTCATTGAGAAGGTTGCCCAAGTTCAAATCCTGGCCAGGGGCCTTTCTGGGTGGAGTTTGCATGTTCTCTCCATGCATGCATGGGGTTTCTCCAGGTACTCCAGTTTTCTCCCACAGACCAAAAACATTGATGGCTTGACATGGGCACCAGTGACCCCCGCGATCCAAAAAGGAAGAAGCGGGTAAAGATAATGGATGGATGTTATAAATATAACAAATAACAAATATGGCCTAAAAATTGCAGTTTGCATAAGTACTGTGTTTCTTTCTTTTAATTTTTCTCATAAATTTGAATTACTGTGTTTTTGCAAAGCAATCCACAATGAAATGTGAATACTACATGTAGCTTTAATGTTTAACAAATGATACAGGGATTTGTTGTATTGGAAAAAATCAGCCTCAGTAGGGAAATAGTGTTGTATAAGGGACAAAGGATAGTATTTAAGAAAAATAGCTTTAATAAAAAACATAGCATTTAAAGTCTGTGTTGTAATAAAATGGTTGGTGATAAAACCATAAGAAACCTGCCTACTGCCTTCTCCCCACACTAAACTTTGCAGTCTCAAGTACACAGCCACCTTAACTTATCAGCTGAGCATTAACTAGGAACTGTCACCTTTATCCTTCAATACTGAGAGGAAAAATGGATCAGCAATTTTGTGACAGCTTTCATAGCTAAGGATCTAGAAACTTCATCAGTCACAAAGAACCTTGAGAGTTTTAAGCAAAGCTGACGACCTTCAAGTTGTTGTATAGATTCCCGTCATAAACTTCACTAAACAGCCAAGACAACAGCTGCATTCTACAATAAAGACATCATACAGAAAAGCAGTGATTGGAGCTAGTCGTGATACAGTTTCAGGTGATTCATGGACTCTGGGATACCTGACGGTTATGTATAAGAGTTATTTACAGTAATGAGATTAATAACTCAGAAACTTGAACCAAAAAGATAGACTTGCTGAAACTGAAGAAAATTGTCCAGCTTGGTAAACCACTAAAACTAATTCTGTTAGATCTACAGTTTGTAATAATTATAATGTAGCTAACAGTCATTTTAATACCAAACCTGTTTTCTTGTGAGGCTTGATTTTGTTCTGAAGTGAGTCATCCTCCTTCATTTCACTCTGTCCTCTTCATCCTCTGTCCTCACTCCAACTACCACCATGTCCTCAATAACTAAAAATCTAAACATCATATCTCTCTGATAGATTCCAATTTGTAAATGTAAATAATGAATTTTCATCATACACCAAAGTTAGTTATGGAGTTCCTCAAGGTTCAATGCTTGGACCAATACTCTTTACCTTGTATATGCTCCCATTAGGTAATGCTCTTAAACAGCATAGGATCATTTTTTTATTGTAATGCTGATGATACACAGTTATAATTGTCCATGAAACCAAAGGAATCCAATCAGCTACTTAGACTACAAGCATGTCTTAAAGACATAAAAACCTGGATGACCCTAAATTTTCTCCTTTTGAATACAGACAAGACTGAGGTTTTAGTTTTTGGACCTGAGCATCTTAGGAATTAATTTTTCAATCTTTCGACCTCCTTGAATGGCATTAATCTGGCCTCCAGCTCTAATGTTAAAAATATATACATGTTTTTTTTTTTTAATTAGCACATGTCTTTTATCCCCCAAATTAAAAACGTTACTTGAACTGCCTTCTTCCACCTGCGTAATATCGCTAAAATTATAACCATCTTATCGCAAAATGATGCAGAAAAACTGGTTTGTGCATTTGTTACGTCTAGACTGGACTATTGCAATGGTTTGTTATCTGTGTGTCCAAATACTTCTTTGAAAAGTCTTCAGTTAACCCAAAATTCTGCTGCTAGAATCTTAACTGGAGTTGGTAGGAGAGATCGTTTCTCTCCAGTTTTAGCTTCCCTCCATTGGCTCCCTGTCAAGTCCAGAATTGAATTCAAAATCTTACTTCTAACCTACAAAGCCCTCAACAACCTAGTTCCATCTTATATTGGTCCATATTTTCATAACAAAGCACTTCACTCTCAGACTGAAGGCTATCTTGTGGTCCCTAGATTTTCCAAAAGCAGAATGGGAGGAAGATCTTTCAGTTATCAGGCTCCTCTCTTGTGGAACCAACTTCCAGATACTGTACCTAAGGCTGACACATTGTCCAGTTTTAAGACTGGGCTTAAGACTTTACTTTTTGATAAATCCTTAGGGTTGGCTTTTTATGCTGCCTTAAGTTTAGACTACTAGAGGACAAATTGACCTCATTTCCTTAAATGAATTGTTAAAATTGAGTAATTTTCATTTTATATTATTTCTATCTAATAAGTGATTCTTGACCTGCCATTGTGTATCTTTTCCTGCCAAACCTAGCTGGTCGAAGCAGATGGCCGCTTGTCCTGAGCCTGATTCTGCTAAAGGTTTCTTCCTAGGGAGTTATTCCTTTCCACCGTCCCCTTCATACTTGCTCAAGATGAGATTTCTGTGATAGAGTTAAATTCAAAGCAGTCTGCTCCTCAGATAAAGTCTTACATTATTATTTATATATATAGATGTTTTTGTTAAATTATTTTTACATACGAATGTTTCTGTTCAGTGCCCTGAGATGACTTCTGTAGTGACTTGGCGCTATATAAATAAAATGATTTGAAATTGAGTTGAAATTAACTGCATACATATATCTTCTCTTTGGCCTTCCTCTTTGTCTTTTTCCTGGCAGCTGCACTTCTAACATCCCTCTACCAGTATACCCACTGTACCTCCTCTGGACATGTCCAAACCATCTCACTCTGGCCTCTCTAACGTTGTCTCCCAGTTGTTCAACCTGTGTTGTACCTCTGATGATCTCATTGCTAATCTTCTCCATTCTTGTCACTCCTAAGGAGAACCTCAACATCTTCATTTCTGCCACTTCCAGTTCTTTCTCCTATCTTTTTGTCAGTGCCACTGTCTCCAGACCATACAACACAACTGGTCTCACCACTGTCATGTAAACTTTTCCTTTGACCTTTGCTGGCACCTTTCTGTTGCAAATCACTCCTGGAACTTTTCTCCATCCAGTCCATCTACATTATATTACTACATTCCCCATTTTCCTGGACAGTTAACCCCAAGTACTTGAAGTCCTGCACCTTTGTGACCTCTGACCTTGTAGTCTCACTGTTCTACCTTCCTCCCTCTCATTCACACACATGTACTCTGTCTTACTACGGCTGACTTTCATTCCTTTTTTTCAAGTGCATACCTCTACCTCTCCAAGTTCTCTTCCACCTGTTCTCTGTTCTCACCGCAGATCACAATGTCATCTGCAAACGTCATAGTCCACAGGGAATCCTGTCTGACCTAATTTGTTAGTCGGTCCATGCAGAGCAAACACGAAGGGCCTCAAAAGCAGATCCTTGATGCAATCCCATCTCTACCTTAAAGCTATCTGTCACAGCACATCTCACCCCTGTTCTGTTGTCCTCATACCTGTCCTGTACTAGTCTATCATGCTTCTCTGTTACTCCATATATCCTCATGCAATAACACACCTCCTCCTTTGGCACACTGGGCTTTTTTAAATCCACAAAGACTAAATTAAGTTAATTCTGACATACATACATCTCCATCAGCATCCTCAAAGAAAAAAATGGCATCTGTGGTGCTCTTTCTCAGCATGAAACTGACCTTTATAAATTGTAATTGAATCTTGAGGTCCCTAAATAATACCATTGCTGTAAGCTCCAAATTCTTTGCAAGTACCAGTGATTTTTATTTGAACCAGATTATTTAAGTGCAGTCAGTTCAAACATTTACCACCATAAGATTTGAATTTTGTACACATTATCAACGTGGAAACAATCCAGAGTTAAGAGCTGGGTAACTTGTGAACATGTTTGATGGTGAATTAAGTAACAGTAAAAGCTCAGTAAGCACAGAAAATGCAGACTGATAAGAAAAAGAGCAGAAGACCTGGAGGGAAGAGAAAATAAAGCAGCTGTCTCCATGACAGAGTGGTTAAATTTAAAATAATCACATTTTCAAACATCCATCCTTTTTAGCCCAGGCTGGCATTGGGTATAACTCACTGTGTAGGTTTGTCTGGCACATAAATTTTACTTACTGCACATGCTTTTTACAGAGTGCAGCAGCAAAAACTCCACATATTCTATCTGTAGCAACATCAGCTTCATTTTAGTTCATCATGCTTGGAGCTGATCAGAAAATCAATGAAGTGCTTTCCAAATTTTCCCCTTCATATCAAGTTTCTCACCACTTCAACAAAGAAAGGGTTAAAAATTATTTAATTCATGAAAACCAGGTTTAATAAAGATATTACTTTATTGTCCTCCTGTGTTGCTTCTTCAGAAAAGGTGTTTGGAAACACTTCAAATTAACGTCACGTCTACTCCTATTTTAATTTATTTTATTACTGTACTACCAAGGAAGCTTATGTAGTCCTTACCAATCATTCACGTGTCACAGTAGTTCTTTTTATTAAAGACAAAAACTA
>NC_056504.1:37765068-37767599 GCF_014905685.2 Nematolebias whitei
ATATATATATATATATATATATATATATATATATATATATATATATATACACTGTATATAATATATGTATACACACAACAGCAGAAAAGTTAGAGCCGGCAATTGTCTGTGTAACCAATTTTCCTTGACATTTATTCTGAAGTTTTAAATGGACTGGTTTTAATTTCACAGGAAAAGAACTCATTAAAAATTGATCTATGTGCAAGCACAAATTGAATATTTAAAACTAATTTGTTTAGAGAATAATTAAATTTTAAAAAGTTTCCGCATTTATATTGAATTGCACAATTTCTAGTTCATATACCGCAAGTAACAGAAAAAGTTTGTGAGGTGATGTGTGAATGAACTAGTGCCGGCTTTATGCCAATACATGCAGCTTCATACAAAATCCCACAAAGCGTTCATAGAAAAATTTATGTTTGCCTTGTCTGCTTTACAACACTTTTTTTTTTTTCCTTCGGCTGCTCCCTTTCTCAGGGGTCACCACAGTGAACTAAGATGTATGAAGACTCAAAACTGTTTTTACACCTGAGCTACCACAGCCCTCTGTGTGGAGCAGGGGGCTGGTGGAGTAGATGAATGGAATTAGGGGCTTTGTTCAAGGGCCTTTCCTACCCACATTTTTTTATTGTTGTTGGTCAAGAGAGTCAAACCGGTGACCTTCCGATCACATCTAACCTCTGCGCTCCCACTCACCCATACACTGATGCTGTAAACGTTAATAAAGAAAAAAAAAAACCTCCATCCAACCATCCATTTTCTTCCGCTTATCAGGGGTCAGGTCGCAGGGGCAGCAGCTTAAATAGGGAGGCCCAGACTTCCCTCTCCCCAGCCACTTGGGCCAGCTCCTCAGAGGGAATCTCGAGGTGTTCCCAGGCCAGCCGAGAAACATAGTCTCTCCAGCGTGTCCTGGGTCTTCCTCTGGGTCTCCTCCCAGTGTGATGTGTCCGGAACACCTCACCAGGGAGGCGTCCAGGAGGCATACTAACCAGATGCCCGAGCCACCTCAACTGGCTCCTCTCGAGTTGGAGAAGCAGCGGCTCTACTCTGAGTCCCTCCCGGATGATCGAGCTTCTCACCCTATCTCTAATTGAGAGACCAGACACCCTGCGGAGAAAACTCATTTTGTCCGCTTGTATCCGAGATCTCGTTCTTTCAGTAACAACCCAAAGCTCATGATCATAGATGAGGGTAGGAACGTACCGTAGATCGATCGGTAAATTGAGAGCTTCACCTTTTGACTCAGCTCTCTCTTCACCACAACAGACCTGTACAGTGCCCGCTTCACTGCAGATGCTGCACCTATCTGCCTATTGATCTCACATTCCATTTTCCCTCATTTGCGAACTAGACCCGAAGATACTTGAACTCCACCACTTGGGGCAGGACCTCCTCCCTGACCCAGAGAGGGCACTCTATCCTTTTCCGGCTCAAGACCATGGCCTCTGATTTGGAGGAACTGATCTTCATCCCAGACATGTCGCACTTGGCTGTGAACCACCCCAGCAAAAGCTATAGATCATGATCTGATGAAGCCAATAGGACCACATCATCTGCAAAAAGCAGAGACGCAATCCTAAGGCCACCAAAATGAATCCCCTCAACACCTTGGCTGCGCCTAGAAATTCTGTCCATAAAAGTTATGAACAGAATTGGTGACAAAGGGCAACCTGGGCAGAGTCCAACTCTCCCCGGGAACAAGCCCGACTTACTGCCAGAAATGTGGACCAGGCTCTGACACCGGTCATACAAGGACCTATCAAACGGCCCGGTACCCCATATTCCCAGAGTACCACCCACAGGGTTCCCTGAGGGACGCGGTCTAATGCCTTCTCCAAGTCCACAAAGCACATGTAGACACATTGGGCAAACTCCCACGCACCCTCCAGGACCCCGCTGAGAGTGTAGAGCTGGTCCAGTGTTCCACGACCAGGACGAAAACCGCACTGCTCCTCCTGAATCCGAGCTTCCACTATCCAATGGACCCTCCTCTCCAAAACCCCTGTATAGACCTTACCAGGGAGGCTTAAGAGTGTGATCTCCTTGTAGTTGGAACACACTCTACGGCCCCCCTTTTTGAATAGGGGGACCACCACCCCGGTCTGCCAATCCAGGGGAACTTCCCCTGATGTCCACGCAATATTGCAGAGTCGCGTAAGCCAACACAACCCTACAACACCCAGAGCCTTAAGGAACTCAGGGCGAATCTCATCTACCCCTGGGGCCCTGCCACCGAGGAGCTTTAAAACCACCTTGGTGACCTCAGCACCAGAGATTGGAGGGCCCGACCCAGAGTATCCGGGCTCCACTTCCTCAGTGGAAGACGTGCCGGTTGGATTGAGGAGGTCTTCAAAGTATTCTGCCCACCGACCCACGACATCCCGAGTTGAGGTCAGCAGCACACTACCCCTACTATAAACAGTGTTGGTGGTGTACTGCTCCCCCCCCCCCCCCCCGACCCCGGGTGGGGGGCCAGAATCGCCCCGAAGCCATGCGCAAGTCATTCTCCATGGCCTCTCCGAACTCCTCCC
>NC_056504.1:37767699-37776416 GCF_014905685.2 Nematolebias whitei
CCCCCCCCCCCCCCCCCCCCGAGACGCCGGATGGTGGACCAGAATCACCTCGAAGCCATGTGGAAGTCATTCTCCATGGCCTCTCTGAACTCCTCCCATGCCCGAGCCACATGTTGCTTGGACTGCCGGTACCCATCAGCTGCTTCCGGGGTCCCACAGGCCAAAAAGGCCCGGTAGGACTCCTTCTTCAGCCTGACAGCATCCCTCACCGTTGCTGTCCACCACCGGGTTTGAGGGTTGCTGCCACGACAGGCACTGACAACCTTGCGGCCGCAGCTCCGGTAAGCCGCTTCGACAATAGAGGCACGGAACATGGCCCACTCAGACTTAATGTCCCCCACCTCCCCTAGAACATGTTCAAAGTTCTCCCGGAGGTGGGAATTAAAGCTCCGTCTCACAGGAGACTCTGCCAGACGTTCCCAGCAAACCCTCACAATACATTTGGGCCTGCCAGGTCTGACCGGCATCCTCCCCCACCATCGGAGCCAACTCACCACCAGGTAGTGATCAGTGGACAGCTCCGACCCTCTCTTCACTCGAGTGTCCAAGACATGTGGCCACAGATCAGATGAGACGACGACAAAGTCGATCATCGAACTGCGGCCTAGAGTGTCCTGGTGCCAAGAGCACATATGGACATCCTTATGCTTGAACATGGCGTTCGTTATGGACAATCCATGACAAGCACACAAGTCCAACAACAGAACACCACTCAGGATCAGACAAGGGGGGCTGTTCCTCCCAACCACTCCCCACCAGGTCTCACTGTCATTGCCCATGTGAGCATTGAAGTCCCCCAGCAGAACAAGGGAGTCCCCAGGAGGTGCACTTTCCAGTACCCCTCCAAGGACTCTAAAAAGGGAGGATAATCTGAACTGCTGTTTGGTGCATAAGCACAAACGACAGTCAGAATCCGTCCCCCCCACACGTAGGTGGAGGGAGGCCACCCTCTCATTCACCAGGGTGAACCCCAACACACAGGCAACAAGATGGGGGGCAATAAGTATGCCCACTCCTGCTCGGTGCCTCTCACCAGGGGCAACTCCAGAGTGGAAGAGTGTCCAACCCCTCTCAAGGAAACTGGTTCCAGAGCCAGAGCCATGCGTAGAGGTGAGTCCGACTATTTCTAGCTGGAACCTCTCAACCTCACACACCAGCTCAGGCTCCTTCCCCACCAGTGAGGTGACATTCTACGTCTCAATAGCCAGCTTCTGTAACCGAGGATCAGACTGCCAGGGTCCCCGTCCTCGGCCACCACCCATCCCACATTGCACCCGACCCCTTTGGAAAAGAAAAAAAACTCATGTTAAAACCAATTTTAAAACTAATTTTAAACATACAAATTTAAACATAATGGTACTGATCTTTTGAAAAGAAACAAGATTCAAACATAGCTCTCAAAATTATTTAGAAATACATAATTAGTCTGATAAATGATAAAGGCTGAAACACCACTAAGAAATGTGTCTTCTGTTTCCATTTTTTTCATTGTCTCTTATATTGTGAAAAAAATAGAGACAAATTAACCTATTTAAATAGTTTAAATAAGATAAAATACACCCCCCCCCCCCCCCAACAAAAAAAAAAAAAAAAAATCAAAATTACATAAACAATACACAGCGGAAGAAAAAAAAATTATACTGTTGCCTCCTGTTGCTAAATTCACAAACCTTATTTTAAAATACAGTTCAAAATGTATACAATTTTAAATCAATTTCACTTCATCCTAAAATCTCAATTCATCCTTCAACTGAAACCTGGTTTTTAAGCATTACTCCTCAACAACAAGATTTTTGAACCAACACACTTCCTCCAAATTCACAAGTAACCTTTGTTCAATCATTTTTTTGGCACTGTTATTGAATTGTTGTGCTTGTTCATGTAGGATTATTAGTTTTTCTGCCATAATCACTTTCCCACAGCTGACAATTATTGGATCAATCCACCTTTCCACACCTGCACTTGATCCTGATGACCAATGGTACTTAAAGACTTGGAAATCATTTTTCCGATGCAGGAACATTATGCTACCTTCTGATAACTTAATTGACAGCCGATAATCTTGTCTCTCGGGAAGCAAAGACCAGCATTTGCATTTTCCATGAGATTTTACAAGTCCTGCTCCTCTGTGCCTCTTGAAACCTCCTCGCCCCTTGTCAAAGTTCAAAATCAAAGTTTCTTTATTTGTCATTCGCACCATATGTGGTACATGTGGTGGAACGAAATTGTGTACACAGTGTCTCAGTTACATCCAACAAAAGTATAAATTGTAACCACGCCTGTAAATATCCTGTTCCTGCGTAAAACAAAACATTAGCCTGGACCAAACACCGAGCACCACCAGCCTATCACTCTCACCAACGTTACTCACTTTTCTGGATCACTGTCTCGTCTTGGAATCCTAGGATCTTGTTTCTTCCCCCTCTCCAACACTACTAACAATCAATCAAAAGTATGACTTCAACAACAACAACAAACTCAAACAAATCAAGTTCTATCAAATCTGCCCATACTCACCTTCTCCCTATCTTCCAATTTCAGCAATGATATCTCCATGTACAATTGTAAATTAAATGACTTACCATTTTTATATGCATCTGTGTCTTCATAACTCTGCTAACTTTGGGTCTTAAAAATCAATGACCATGTTAGTTCAACAGGGTTATTATCTAGTCTTTGACATATTCACAATTTCAGTGATTATGTTCCTTTATAGCTTTAGATTTATGAATGTGATTTAGTCCTGCTTGAATACATGTATTAATATCTGTCAGGTTTTTGTGTGTTGAGGGGGACCCATGAGCAATTTACAAGCTAGCAGCAGGCATAACAAAAATCAATAAGAAACATTTTGTTGTTAGAAATATATAGAAAAATACCACACAACCTTGTGCAGCCCCCCACATACACGGCACAAACTAGGTCAAGGATCTGACAAAAGGCTTAAAGCTTGGAACTATACAGTATATGTACACTGAGGGAGGCAATGAGTGAAGGGATGTAGGTATGGTAATTAGCAAACTGAAATCTTGTGTCAGGAGCAGAAAGCCAAACTGGCACAAACACAAAACATGAAAACATGAGATAAGAAATGTAAAAGTTAGTTGAACTTGACAAAACCCAAAATAGAGACTAACAAACCTGAGGACAACGACTGCTTTTGAGGTGTGAGCTCTGTGCTTGACAGGTTGAAGAAAAGGAAATGCACAGATACAGTGCCATGCTGTAAAATGATAACACTGGATATGAAAATGTCAGAAAGTGAAACATGCTGAGATTTTGATCAACATTTCAACTGTTCATAAATGTGTTAAAGGTTGAAAGAATCCCATTCCCCTGAGCACAAGAATATACAGTGGGCCACAAACCTGAAAAATGGTACTTGAGAACCATTTTCACATCTTCATGCTTGGCGAATGTTTGCATTAAGAACGGTTCCTTTCATTTTGCCAAATGGGCCCCGTCTCCATGTCTCGCGCCTTTACAGATGGTCAGTGCGGCACCCACCGACTCTGCAAAGGGGGCATTGATTCAAATGAATTTCCATTACAGAAAACTGGCTGGCTCGAATAAATCATAATAAAAATGGAACTTGTGGCCTGTCATCTCTCAAAGATCGGCTACCTTGGGACACTGCTGAAACCTCTCCTATCATATGCCCCAGTGAAGCAGAGACGATGGGGAAAGAGCATGGAGAGGATTTCTGTGCCAGAGGGAAAGATTTTGAAAGAGATTAAAATACAGTTCACTTTTTTTTTTTTTTTAACACTTCTTTCTTTTTGAGTGCGGAGCCTCCCGGACACAGCAGATAATTTTTTTCTGTTTCATGTTTTCCCCAGCTCAGACGAGTCTGTGCTACTTTATCGCTGTGACCATCACTTCTGAATTACTCTGATAAATCATACACGTCAGGAGAGAACAGACACATACAGAGGAGGGTTTAAAAGTTTTTTTTTTGTTTTTTTTTTTAGACAGAATCCAGGGACTTGTTAGTCAGTGTTTTGAAGTAGAACATGCCTCACTGAAATTTGTATTGAATACATCGACTAAATAAATTTTATAGAAGTTGTAAGCCCTACAGTGAAAAATGAAATGTAAAGTTAACAGAACTATCTAATTCAGATCGAAATACGCTTAGTTATGGTTGAGAAATAAAACCCTCTCATTTTATCCACTATGTTTGACAATTCCAATTAAAACTAAAATGTAAATACTTGAATTAAACATTCCATCTGCCAACAAAACAATAAAGTTGGACTTGTGAGTCAAGTTAAACACTTTTAATCAGTGTTCTAATACATTGTTGGCTGATGAAAAGAAGCAAAATTAGCTTTAATTTAGGATAATTTGTGAAGATTTGTTTCAGCAGTTGGAAGAATATTTGTCACTTCCTATAGAAAGCATAATTGTCTGTTGTAACGCTGAAGCTTTCCATCTTTTTCAAATTGCTCCAGTGTCAAAATGTTTGTGCAGTTTTCAGTTTCTCCTATAAATATCAAAAACAAAACAGGCTGGACTTCATTAAAGATCTGGCCATCTCCAGATCTCTGGTTTAGTAAAATCCTAAGCTGTCAAGTTTTATTGGCAATATAAAGTTGAGTCTGACAGTTCTGTCAGATGTTGTTACAGCCTTTCTCTGTCTTTCTGCTGACTCTCTGTTCATTTCAATCATGTCAACAGCTTTAAAGCCTGGATGTACAGAACTCATGTAACTGTAGATATGTTCGTATTTCTTGCTTCAGTGGTCCGTAGAGTCTTTCTTCTCTTGCATGTTTGTTTTATTAGCTTTTTGTTGTTTTTTTCCTGACTGATCCTGACAGTACTGCATTCAGAGCTAAACATGTGCATAGTTGTGAAAATAACTTTAATTCAGGCACTTATACTGGTTGTTAATGAATTATTTTAAATGAACTGATCTGAGTGGAGGCAGTGTTAGACTAATGCTGGAAGCAATGATGACTGAATTTACACTTCTGTTTGATATTGAGCAAAATTTGCATACTTGTTTGTTAAACTACTCAATTTATTTGTAGCCATCAAATATTTTCTCATTGATTTCCCATGTGATGATTAGGTCTGATCATTGCTGTGTGTTTTGGATCCACAAATTGTGGGTATTGCACTCAGGCAATGATTGACCAATATTTCGCTTGTCTTTTGCAGGAGTGCAGTTTTGGAATTTGTGTACCCAATTCATAAAACCCTCCCAAAGTGATATTTGAACACAAAACATTGCTGCCAACTTGATGCAATTTGCTCACATTTAAACTAAATGTTTAGCAAGCTGCTGCTCTGTTACTTTCACAAAAAAAAAATATAGTAGGCATGACAGGAGAGATATAGCTAATTCTCTGCTCCAGTAATGAGTGTCAACAATTGTTGCATTGATAAATAGGATGCATTTTCAAAAATAGTAAGTTTCTTTTGGCTGTGCCCTTCTTCAGGGGGTCAGCACAGCAAGCAAACTTGCATGGAAGATTTGTGTCAGGATTTGCTACGAGGGAGCGAACCCAGAGTGCAGAACAGGGACTCAACTCGGCAGAATACAAAAATAGGAATTTAATGGTAAATAAAGATACAAAATAACAAGCTGACGGGGCAGCAATACTTACATGAAACAGGAAGAAGGCACGGGAAACTCAGGAGGACTCAGGAGACATGGGAGACTCAAGGAACTAGGAAGACTCAGGGGGGAACACAGGAGACCCAACGAGTACGACGCGACAATGAACAAGACAGAACAGATGGCTTATATACAGGGACAAGACGAGACGTGATTACAAACAGCTGGGACGAGACAAGGGTGGCACTAATGGAACTAACGAGGGAGTACGAGGGAACACAGACACAAACCGGGCCACAGAAAGGTACCATCCTTACAGTACCCCCCCTCAAGGATGCCCCCAGGCGTCCCCAAAAAACCCCCCTCCCGAAGGAGTTGGGCGGGTGGAGGGCGGCACTGCAAGGGTGGAGGGCCCGAGGAAAACACGAGGACCAGATAAAAAAAACTATGAAAAACACGAGGGAACACAAAGGATTTGGACGGTCAAGGGATCGTCCCTAGGAGTCATTGTTCCGGTGGGTGGCCGGGAGGCTGTCCATCAAACCGGGCCAGGTCAGGGGGCGGCCGGGAGGCCGTCCAAAACACAGAACCAGAGGGAACGCAGCATGCGTCGGAGAGTCCTGGGGAGCTGCAGCATGCATCAAGGAGACCTGGGGAGCTGCAGCATGCATCAAGGAGACCTGGGGAGCTGCAGCATGCATCAAGGAGACCTGGGAAGCTGCAGCATGCGACAGAGAGACCTGAGAAGCTGCAGCATGCGACGGAGAGACCTGGGGAGCTTCAGCGGACGACAGAGAGACCTGGGGAGCTGCAGCATGCGACGGAGAGACCTGGGAAGCTGCAGCATGCGACGGAGAGACCTGGGGAGCTGCAGCAGATGACGGAGAGGCCAGGGGAGCATTCTGTCACGGTCGAGCGGTGGTTGAGACCCAAATGCAAGCAGGACTCCAACAAGGTTACAAAAAAGGCGTTTTAATCACAAAAAGGCAACAATAACAAATAATGCTGTCGGGGCAGCGATACTACTTACACACGTAGGAAAAACAGGAAACACCAAGGCACTAGGAGACGATCGTGAAGATGCAGCTTAAGCACCTAATGCTCCCCTGCCTGAGATGCAGGAGAGCACCGTATATAAAGGAGAGTCCCAAACTAAACCCAATACGTGGCACCTGAGAGTCATTAACTATCTGCACAGAGCAGGGCAGGTGCAGATCCCTACAATTTGGCAATTTGTTTGATGCTGGATGAGCTTCCTGATGCAACCTGGGCTCGGACCCACAACCTCAGGAGCAGAGGACCGTAGCACTGACCACCGAGCTACCACAGCTCAGCTAAATTGTCATAAATAAATAAATATTTCAAAGTTTGTGCAACTTTGTCTGTGTTTAACACTCAAACTACAAATCCATAACACATAACTTGTCCAGCCTTCAAGCAGATGGACCACAGCAGTAGAACACCACACCGGGGTGCCACTTATGTCAGCTGATGACAGGAAACTGAAACTTCAGTTCACATGATTGATCATTCAGTAAGAGTCTTGTCTGATAGGCCTAAATTCATGGGACTCCAATGGTTTTCACAGCCATCAGATCGTAATCCAGTTGATCACTTTTGGGATGTCATGAACTGGGAGTGCACATTATCGTCGTGCAGCTGACCAATCTGCAGCAACTGTTTGATGTTGACCAAATAAATATTTTCAGTCAAGTCTATACATCATATTTATTTTGTTTTGTTGTGATTTCTGTTCAACAGCAACAAACACACACACACACAAGCACGTTCTTGTAAATGTACTTTTTGGGGACTTGGCATTGACTTCTATTCATTTTCTATTGCCTAACCCCCAATGAGACTTCTCCTTATGGGGACCTAGCTTTGGTCCCCATAAAGAACAGTTGGTTCCCACAATGCATGGTTTTTGTAAAATCGGTCCCTACAAGGTAACCTGCAACAAAAACGCACAAACACACGCACATGTACTCATGCACGCGCAACTAAAACTGAATTTATTTTCTCAGGAAAGAACAACAAACAAACAAAACAAATCAAACAAATCAAAGCAAATAACCTGCACAAATGTATTTATTTAGGTGAAGCTATAATGCAACACTTTGACTTAGATTTTATAGTTTTCTCCTACTCCTATTTTCACTTCAGATGCCCAAATTTAAAGGTCGTGAATTGTACCTGATTGTGTGGAGTTTGTAATAAAACACACTTTTTATTTCTTCAACAAATAGAAGAGATGAAAGTGAAATGGCTGACACGGCCAGATTGTGAATTTATATAGAGTTTATGTCTATGATGCCAAACTGAGTGCAAGCAATGAAAGTTGCTACAGTCCAAATTATAACATACCCGGCATATTGGAAATAACCATTTATTTCATTGAAGTATGGACTTTTCAGGAAATATTACATTTACATTTTTGTCTTTTTTATGAAAAATTGTGTCTTATCTGTCTCATATTTACTTCCTGTGTTGGTGTTGCTGATGATTTTTGTGTTCAGCTCAACACTTTTATAAACTCACAGCTTTGCATCATAAGACGTCATGCCGGAGCCCAGGAAACAATACTTAAATGTTTTAATGAAAAACTAATAAATGTGTACCTCTTGGCTTTTGGTCTTTCTGGGTGGAGATTGCATGTTCTTCCCATGCAAGTATGGGTTTTCTTCAGCTTCTCCAGTCTCCTTCCACTGACCAAAAATAAGCATGTGGGGTTAATAAGTAACTCTAAAATGTCCCTAGGTATGACTGAGAGTTTAAACAGTTGTTTGTTTCATTTGTCTCAATGTGACCTTGTGCTGATAGATAGATAGATAGAGATAGATAGATAGATAGATAGATAGATAGATAGATAGATAGATAGATAGATAGAGAGAGAGAGAGAGAGAGAGAGAGAGAGAGAGAGAGAGAGAGAGAGAGAGAGAGAGAGAGAGAAGTTTTAATTTTATTTATGAGTGAAAACATGCAGCTTTATTTTGAAAATGAAAAGCATTTCCGTTAATCCATTTTAATTTGAAAACTGTTACACATACGCTTGAATACAAGTGAGAGAGTCTATGTGAAGTTAATGATGACCAATTAACCAATGAATACAGGGTGTAATGGTGGGTACGGTAGTTACAACCAGTTATGAATC
>NC_056504.1:37791416-37839509 GCF_014905685.2 Nematolebias whitei
ATTATGTGTGTGTGGGGGGGAGGGGTGGGGGATTAAACAAAACCTCCCCTAAATCACGGAACAGATTGTTTTGAATATTTTAGAGTGATTATTAGGTGAACATAAATAACTTTGCTCTCAATCCAGTACAAGATAGCCACCACAGATAATCAACTTTCGAAAACACAAAAATGGCTACACCTCATTGAAGCTAAAGCATGCTAAAATTTGAAGTTTTAGTAGCTGACAGTCACTTGTACCACATATCTAACAGATCATGTGCGATAAGGCAAGAAATTGCATGCGATATTGTTATTTTTCCACCAAAATAACCACAACTCTGTCATTTCTTAACAGAAGATGATCTTAGTGTAAAATCAAAAGCATGAATGGCAATGGATGATATTCATTCTGTCATAACGCGGGGAACCCAGAGTTGTACGAGACCAGAAAGGACAAGATACAGTTTAGAAAAAGAGAACAGTATTTATTATATACAGTGCTATTTACAGGTGGTAATCTCTTCGGAAGATCCTGGGGAAGAGAGTTGGTTCAGTGAAGGTCCACTTGTAGGATTGTACACAGTGAATGCTTGCTTGTATTTCTCTTACAGATGGAAGCGCAAGTGTTAAACACAGATGAAATCCTCCAGAAGATGCCAGAGAAAAGAGACCAGGTTGTAAAGGCTAGGCAGGTTGAACAGGCGTGTGGCTGGAAGGCGAGGCACAGAGAACAGGGACCAGAGACAACAGGGTTTCCAGAACAGGACAGGATTCAAGGAAGCAAGATGACTGTGGGCACAAGAACAAAGGTAAGTAATATTTGTTTATCACAACGATTTACTGGCCATAAGCATAAATACCGAAATGAGTACAATGCTCCAGCGAAGAGTCACACGGGACTGCAGCCTTAAATAGTAGAGGAGCCTCTTAGGTGGATGGACAACAGCTGGTGGTAATCAGCGGCCATCTTTGAGGAGGAGCTGCAGGCAGTGGGACTCTTACACATTCTTTCAAAGAATGACAGGATTTTAATACAAAGCATTGTGTGGTTGAAAACCATATATGTAAACTTTAAAATCTATAAAATTCACAAATTAATCCAGCATGTACGGTGCTTTATCATTAGTTGTGCCAGATAACTTTTATGAAAATGACTGAAAGTAGAGAGTTCCCCTACATGTATGGATGAAATGGAAGCGGAAGAGTCTTGTGAATATACGTATGTATAATTTATGACTGGCACTCATAAAGATATTGTACAAATGCGGAGCAAGAAAAAAAGTACAAAAAAAAGAGTGTTCGTGAGCATCTTTGCATTTCTTCTTGCACCTTTGGCTCCAGCTGTGTAACAAACACTGTTCACAGGGAAGCTGCTTTTTGCTTCAAACTGTCTTCCTGCAACAACTTTTCTCACCATCATTTCTATCTGAGCTATTTTTGTAGCAAAAAGTACTTTTTTGGTGAAAATATCAGGCACTTAGGATAAAAACATGAGCCTGATGTAGTTGTACTTTTATCCTGCCGTGTATGTTCTTGCAATTGCACATATACTGGTCAGATCAAGCTCAGTATGGGCCATACTGCAAGCAATTTGGGTCAACCAATAATTTTCACCAAGTTTAGCTGAGTTTCTCAATTGCAGTTGAAGAGACCCTTTGAAACTGTCAAGGTTGAACATTGGCTGTACGTCTCTTTTAAAGTAATTCACGGAGGGACTAAATTCTCTGTGTTTTTCTAGCTAAGAGTCAGAACTGGATCTATTAGCAGCTAGATCGTTTAAAGTGCAGGCAGTTTCTCACTGGCACCCTACAGAACGTTTCAGGGCGAATGGAGAACAGGTATTAGCCCCATAGATCATGTAAAATTAGCAGCAGGAACCCCTGTCAGCTCAGACATTGGCACTTAATCTTGGGCTTTTGGCAGACTGTTGCCTTAACAGGTCAAATGATATCTATAAATCAAGGATCCCCTGGTGGAGAGTGAGAAGGAGATGTGGAGAGAGGAGAGCTGCAATGAGCTGCCACTGAACCTCAAAGGAATTAAATCCCAGCCATAAAACCTGGCCCAAGAAAATAATCCAGTCTCTCTCATAAAGGATTAAAACTCTTAAAGAAGGATTGATTGCCTCTTTGTGATGTTTAATGTGATGTAATCCTAGATTTTGGAGATCACATGGGGCTAGGAATTAAAATAAATTTCTAGACAGTTCATGATGAGGGAGGCATTCTGATTTTAAGATGTTCTTAGTCCATTTGGGCTGTCACAAAAAAATATTTACTTGGCAGAAGAATGGCAATATGTAATTGTTCTTTTCCCCTTTCGTCTTTCACTCCAATGAAATAAAATGTTTTTATTTTACAGTTTGAAATCAGTTTTTCTTCTTATAAAACAGACTACAAACAAACGAAACAAGAAAAACAAGAAAATGATGCCAAAATTCTCAGCTTCTGTGAATTCAAACAGGCAACTAGAAAACAAAATTTATCAATCAATCAATCAATCAACTTTATTTATATAGCACATTTTAAAAACCACAAGGGTAGCCAAAGTGCTGCACAATAAATTATGAAGTACAATAATCACAAAAAGTCAGAAAACAAACTTAATGAAAGGCATTCTAAAAATACCTGTGTTGAAACATAAGTTTAAAGCAACTTTTCTTTAGAAACTTGCTAAATTACTTATTGTACATAATACTTTGACTTAACATGTTGTACATAAGCTATGGCTGAATAATGCATATTTCATTAAACAGGTGTTGGAGAAAAATACTCTCGCTTTATCTCACTTACTCTAAAGAAGCCACACTCAATGATAGGAAAAGATTTTTAACTAGTTTTTACTTGCAAGGACAAATTTCAGGACAGGTTACACAGATTGTCATGAAGTACACGCATGAAGCCCAGTCACAAGAATCTGCCACGGGCAGTGTGCAAAGCTTGTTTTTATACCTTACCAGTTCAGACGAGCTCACAGACTCGGAGGCGACCTTGGAGCGCCAGATGTACGAAGCTGCCTCACCCAGTTCCTCATCCAGTTCCTCATCCAGCTCTCTCTGCTAAACCAAACATATGGTTCATGGGCAGAGTTAAAATTCTCAGCCATAGTAGTGATAAACATCCATAAACTTTGACCAAAAATTCCCTAACACAGGGACAGGGGCCTGCATGTTCAATTGTCACCCTCTTACAATGCTATTATTGTACAACTCAGCCCTCTGTGAATAGCAAGTGGCCATCAGGGTGCTAACGATCAGTCATTAGTCGATCGATCAGTCATTGGTCCAGAGGACCAGACAACTTTTTTGAATCGGTCATTAGGCTGATAATCCTCCTCTTGCATGTGAACAACTAGTTTTGGCAGCAAACTGGTTGATCCTCTATGATACGGGTCTGCTTATAAGATGGAATTTGTTGCTTCTCCTCAGGCTGAAGAAATCCTTTGGATAAAAGACGAAACGTTTCAACAAGGAAGAATCTTTCCAGAGGACCTGACTCAACCTTGTTAGATATGTATTTCAGATTTAATTTAGAGTTTCACCTATACATGTTAGACTAACTGGTAACTAAGTTGTCCTTAGGTGTGAG
The DNA here is from genome assembly GCF_014905685.2 of Nematolebias whitei. Lineage (NCBI taxonomy): Eukaryota > Metazoa > Chordata > Actinopteri > Cyprinodontiformes > Rivulidae > Nematolebias > Nematolebias whitei. The sequence goes on from NC_056504.1 coordinate 37,794,985, forward strand.
TGGGAGAGTGAATGGTTGTTTGTCTCGTTTGTCTCTATGAGTCCCTGTGATAGACTTGCAGTTTGTCCTGAATGTACCCCACCTCTCCAATAGTGACTGCTGGATATGGGCACCAGTGACCCTTGCAACTTGAAAAGGAAGAAGTGGGTAATGACAATGGATGGATGGATGGATGGATGGATGGATGGATGGATGGATGGATGGATGGAATATATATATCCAGTTTTGTTTGCTGTGATCTTAGTTAAACTTTATAAAAACAAAGAATGAGAGGAATACCTTGTTGTTATGCTTCTGATGGAGTTCACATGTGTGGCAAAACAGGAAAAACAAAAAAAACAAGCACTCCTTAAAAAGAGGCATATTGCCCACAGCGTTTCATATCATAGATTTCGATTAAAATTGTCTTTCTGTTTAGAACTGATGAAGTTGTAGTCATTTTAATCCAACCCTAAAAATAATGGTATTTCTACCATCTCACAAAACTATTCTGAGCCACATTACATTTTAGCTCAATAACTAGAATGAGATTAGCATAGCAATTTAACATTAAATGTTTTAAGTTTCTTTACAATTCCAACACATCCCCGACAGCATTCTGTCAATCTGACATTGCAAGCTTATAAATAATCTTCTCCACGCCTTAATTCAGATACGAATGGGCAGTTTTTCTGCACATAAATCAACATCAGATACCAGTATGACACAGCCTCTTGGTCTGCCTACAACAACACAACTGATGGTGTGCAAAGTTGACAACAACAGCATCCTAAATACACACCATGATGAAAGAGCAATGATGACTGTTTTCAGTAAAGGAGACTGTCATATGAACAAAAGAGTTTATTAATAGTTGCATTAAACTAGAAGCATGCAGTTTGCACACAGCTGCAGGCAGAGTTGAGAAGGGTCAGTGTCTTCTTTTCTTGTTTGATTTTGACAAAGGCATATCTGTTATTGCTGTCCGTGGCCCATGTCGTTTTATTTAAAAATAAAAAATAAAAAAAGCATTGCATAGCTGTGATCATTTTGTTTTTGGAACTACATGTGTCTCTGCAGTCTGATAACATTGCTGAACCTCTGAAGAGATATAACCCTGACTGTCCAGCCAAGGCTCAATCAAACAACACACAGACTCATTGAACTGCAAACAAGTTGCTTCAAAACACCATATCCGAATGGGGCATTTAATTATTAAACAATGAGCAGATATTTTCTTCAATCTGAACCAAGCTGAGAGCAAAAAGCTTTTTGGTTGATTGTTCTGAAAAAGTTTTTTTTATTATTATTATTACTTATAGGCAGAATCTTATTGTAAAAAGACGTAATTTCAGCATCTTGTGGTGAAAAGCAAAGAAAGACGAGATGTTTTGCTGCTTGTTAGATTCGTCACCGAATGTCTAAATCTGGGGCTGTTCTATTATCATATGTTTTACAACAAATATGCAATATAACAAACCCCGAGATGTGAGGAATTAATCCTATCAACATTTTTTTTTCACTCCTTGTCAAACATCAATTGCTATTTTTATACTTAATCTAAATGTGCATTTCCCACGAGCAGAATACATCTCGTCTCCAAAGCGGGACATGTGGAGACACACTGAGACACACTGACTGGAATATCAGGTAACGAGACCCAATGACGATACGTAATCACAGAGTGTGGTTGGTGGTGGCAGCCGAAGCAGAGAAACTGGAGGGAGTGATGGAAATAGAACGTGCGCTTGTGTATGTATGTGTGTGTTTGTGCAGAGCGGACCCCAAACTAAATGCTCCGCCACCCGTGGAACTAATTTAAAGTCCTCGTTTAGAGGCTGTCACACGAATGGCTCTGATGACCACTGATCTCTGCACATTTACCGGCAAAGGCAGCTGTCAGGGGCTTGACAGACAGGCCCCACCACTGACTGATTACGTACAGAGCCGGAGTGAACTGTGATCTGGTGAACTTTATTTTCCCTGGCAGGTCCAACGTGTGGTGAATGCCGCAGCTCTGTGGCTATTCACAGATCTGCTCTATCCCAGATAGACTCTCCCTTTCCCACCATTAACACCTCATGCTCATGGCAAGAGACATTATTAATTATTAAGACAGATGATGGCAATTCTGTGACACTTTAGAAGATGAAAAAATGAACACTGGGGCAGTTTTAGCAGCATTTGAGACAAGAGTGTAAAAACCCTTTCTTCATGCTCTAGATCCAGGAGACTGAACCACACTATGGAAGTAAATGTTCAATTTATATTCATTTGGCAAAAAAAAAATTAAAAGGCTAAATATCTTAGACATCTAAGATATTTTACTTTCTATGTCAAAATCACAGCAGTTTTTAATCCACTGAAACACTCAGTGTTCATTCTAACTGTTTTGATGTAAAAAATAATGTTAAGTGTTTTTTTTTACTTAATATCTAACTTGGTGGGCAGCACGGTGGCGCAACTGGTAGAGCTGCTGCCTCTCAGCGAGCAGGTCCTTGGTTCAAACCCCGGTCCAGGGGCCTTTCTGGGTGGAGTTTGCATGTTCTCTCCGTGCATGCGTGGGTTTTCTCCGGGTACTCCGGTTTCCTCCCACAGACCAAAAACATGCATGTTAGGCTGATTGGTAACTCTAAATTGTCCCTAGGTGTGAGTGAGAGAGTGAATTTTTTTTTGTCTCGTTTGTCTCTATGTGGCCCTGTGATGGACTTGCGACCCGTCCAGGGTGTACCCCGCCCCTCGCACAGTGATTGCTGGACATGGGCACCAGCGACCCCCGTGACCCAAAATGGAATAAGCGGGTAAAGAAAATGGATGGATGGATGGATCTAACTTGGTCCACATCTTCACTCATGAGCAGTTCAACAGAATCTTCTCAAAGTGAAGTATCAAAGAGCTAATAGCCAAAATTAATTGCAACATTAATTACAGTGTGTCCCTAAAATGAATAAGCTGGGGGAGCTGAGACAGTAGAAAGTCTGCCACAAAAAACTATTTACAGCAAATGAACTGTATGAAATGTGTTTTTTTATTTTCTAAAATAAAAGAGAACCGTTCCTTGAAAACAAAACAAGTAAAAAAATAAATAAGCTTGATACAATTTGCAGAATTTGTAAACTTATTAAGCTTTTAATATGATGATTAACAAGAATTTCTCACTAAATTATGTTAATTTCTATCATCAATTTAGACTTTACTTGCAATGAAACATAGGAGGAAGCAAATAAAAGATTTGAATGTGCACAGACATTTCACTAAAACTTCTCAGCAACAGTTATCATGAAGGAAATGTTTTTCAGGTTGCAGATAAACTACAGGATTGAAGTGTATGCAAACTTGTTGTAAAATAACTGAGACAGCATCTCAGTACTTGTTATTTAGAGTTAACAGTAATTTAGAGTTAACAAGATTCTCAGAACTCAAATACTTTAAATATTTGCAATTTTGGGTGTAACTGGGGCTTTGAGTACATAATTTCATTTCACCTCATGTACCATACGTGAGCTGAATGACAATAAAGATACTTGAACTTGAACTTGATCTCCAGAGTAAAATTGCACCATTTTTGTTTGTGAAAAATCCAGGGGCGATTCTAGAATCTGACCTTTAGGGGTGCTTAGCCCTCAGTGCTGACAATGGCTCTTGGCTTGATCAACCCAGTGGCCATTGGTGTCAGAAGCATTTGTAAAGTGTGTGTGTGTGTGTGTGTGTGGGGGGGGGGGGGGGGGCAGTGGTGGGGAGGGGTTCTGGGGTTCCTCCCCCAGAAATTTTTGAATAAAGTAGATATTTACTCCATCCTGGCATATTTTAACTTGTTTTTAAACATCTACGTTTACCTAAACACTTGATTACAGAACTATAGAGAGCATGGCACAACAAGAAATAGCACTAAGCTAGTGGCAGTTACCTTAATACAGACTAGCATATGGTACTTCCTGTTGATAACTGTTGTATTCAGCTGCCCATGAGGTTGGCCGCAGGGCTTTATACATCTTTTACATTTTTTTCCAGACTACGTTTAGGTTTTAGAAATGGAATAAACTGTATCCCATCCTCTAAACATTCAGTGTAACATTGACTAAAATGCATCGTCTCCACTGACAACATTTAACTGTTTTTTCTGGTGAACTGTCACGAAATCCCTCTGACCGCAAAATGTTCATAATGCAAAATGCTGACTATGTTGTTAAAGGTAAATGGGGTGGGTTTCCTGCAGGTAAAGGGCATTTCATTTCAGGACAAATTGAGGTAGTTGATTGGTCAGATGCTGACAAGCCTACTGGATTTATTGACAGGTTGCGCTGAGGATCCAACTCGTGCAAAAAATAAATCATTTAAGAGTGTCATCATTTATTCCAAATTTATTCAATATTTTTGTGAATCTAAGGTTTGAGAACCAAGTTTCCTTACAAAATCCTAATGATGGTTCCTTAATTTTTCAGGGGTGCTGGGTTAAAATTTAGGGGTGCTTGAGCACCCCCAAAATAAGGCTAAAATCGCCACTGGAAAAATCCATGAATTGACAGGACCGCATAACAAGAAATACTTTTTTTTTTTAATTCAAATTCTGTGTGAATTGATCATTTGCATCACTGAACATGGTGTGGCAACATTTGACAAAGCAATGTAATAACAGTAACTCTTTTCAATGTTGATTTGATGATGATTTGTGATTAGCTGTGGTCACATTTTAAAACATTACAGAATATTATGGCTTCTCATTGCAATAAAACGTATCTTTACATTTTTGTATAATGTCCTTTGGTGTCTTAAAAGGTGCTAACATATTAAATATATTCCTAATAACATTAAAATGGAAATTTAACCGTTTTTGACCAACTAATTTAAGAGCTTTAGGTATATTTAATGTTACACAAAGGCATTTAAAAGGGAACTCAACTTTTTCTGCTTTTCAAAAACTTCAGAAAAGTAATCCGTTAAAATTATTGCCCAGATTTGTATCTGACATTTATTTTGCTAATTTTGTTCATTGCCTTTATTGCAATAATTAGTAAAGTAAGTAAAGTTTATGTAAAAAGCGCTTTTCACAGACATAAAGTCACAAAGCGCTGTACAATAGAAATCAATGTTAAATTATACAAATAATAAAGCAAGCATAAGAAACGCAATAAAATCATGACATAAAAGCCTGGGAAAATAGAATGATTTCAGTTGCTTTTTAAAAACCTCCACAGAGTCAGCAAAATGAAGCTGCAGGTGCAAACTGTTCCACAGCCTTGGGGCTACTGACTGAAAGGCTCTGCCCCCTTTAGTTTTCAGTCGCGTACGTGGAACATCCAAGAGATTCAGTGTCTGGGAACGAAGGTCACAAGCAGCAGAGTATTTAGTTAAAAGCTGACAAAAATAATCAGGAGCCTGGCCATTTAACTCTTTGTACGTTAGCACAAGAACTTTGAAACGGATTCTAAACTCCACTGGGAGCCAGTGAATATAGAACTGGAGTGATATGAGTATTTGCTGGATTTGGTGAGAAGTCTGGCATCTGTGTTCTGTATTGCTTGTAGACGTGAGATACAAAACTGAATTGTCCAGAAAGGTAAAAAGAACATTACAGTAGTCCAGACACGATGACACAAAAGTGTGAATAATTTTCTCTAGGTCAACTCTGGAGACTATAGGTTGTATTTTAGAAATGTTTCTTAAATGAGAGCAACAAGAACAAGAAATAGCTCGAATGTGTGAGTCAAAGCCTAATGATGAGTCAAGTGTGACTCCTAGGTTTTTTACTTTTGATTTGGCTACTGGGCAAAAAGAGGCAAGTGTCTGACTGATTTTTGGATGTGGGAGACTGGGAGCTGTAATCAAAGTCTACATCTTACTGGTGTTTAAAACCAAAAAGTTACTGGCGAGCCAGTCAGTGATGCGGGACAAACATTGGACAAGGATAGCCAATCTGTCCGGCTGGTGTGGTCTAGACAAAAAATACAATTGAATTTTATCAGCATAAATGTGATAGGAAATATCATAAAAGGACTGAATAATGCCAGCAAGTGGGATGATATAAAAGGAAAACAAAAGTATTCCCAGAACTGAGCCTTGTGGCACCCCACAAGTTAAAAGGGCATAGTCAGAGGAGAACCTGTCTAACTATTGATCAAAATCAATATTAAAATCAAAATATTTATGTTAATTTTTGACTGTGTAACTTTACAAACGGCACCCCATATTAATTGTCTCTGCATTATTTCTGTTACAACTAAAAAGAAATAAAGGGAGTTGAAATCAACTGGATATTGTTACACCTCTGAGCCAGACAGGCAGTTAGCCATAATCTTATTGTAGGCACAGAGCTTGTAGCACATTTTTCCAACCCATAAATTTGCTGTTGGTTATTTGTTGATTTTGCAATGCCACTTTATTTGAGTATTCATACATTTTTACAAGACATGCCTGGCTTAAGGCAAGTTGTTCACTTTATAGCAGGAAAAAGTTCAGAACAGAAAAATATTGAAAGGCTTTTCATTTACTGTTAACACTGTATGGATGGTTTATACGGTTAAAACATAATTTTCGATCATGAAAGAGTTGAAATAAAACTCCCTATCTGCTGGGTATGAAGATGCAAGAAAACAACATCACGGGTGTAGTGCAGAGGTTAAAATGGCTGTGGGTTCCCCTCCCCAGCATAGAACTGATAAATGAACCTTGCCTTAAACTCCATTACAAAAGTCATTAAAATAACATCTGATTTCATAGGTTTGAAAAAAGTATATTCTTGGTCACTGATGATTGATGAAATGAGCAATTTGCAAAGAAAATATTAGGTTTGTAGTGGAACAGGAAAAATAATCCATGAATTGTGGGTATAAACACAGCAGCCATAGTTTTCTGTCAATTTACACTTGTACATATTCTCCAAAAATGTGAAGTTAAAGTAAAAAGTTGCTTTGTCTGTCATTGTTTAACAAGGTGGCTCCTGACATCTCTTTCTGCTTGGTAAAAGAAAGCCATCAAATAAAAATGCCAGCCTGTCTACCTGCAAATCTTCCTCTATCTGTGGATTAGATCTAACTCCTTCAAAATCTTTGGCTGGCACTACATCAGAGGATGTGCAGCACCAGGGAAGTTACGTAACTCATTAAGACCTCACCGCGTTCTCCTGGGTTGGTTCCTTATCCCTTTAAACTTGCAGCCTTTGAGCAAATAAAGCCATATAAGAAGGCTGAACTATAAGAACCTCACAAACTCTGAGAAACTTTTTGATCGAGCAGCTTGGATTCAACTTGAGGGCAGAACATTTGAACCGCGTCATTAGGCATCATTATACATGCTCTGCTTCATAATTGGAGGGGTTATAACAATTAGAATTGGAAGTTATAATGAGCAAGCTGTAAATGTAAAGCCTTGTATTTTACAAGTTGGACAACATTAGATAAGTGAAACTTTGAGGTACTAGATTGAATTCTCGAGGGTTTGAGAAAAAAATATATACATGTATTCATTACATGTTTTTCTTTTAATAAATTACTCTGAGTCTTTCAGTTCCAGTAACTCCTTTGTTTTTTAGGAGGATCTTGTTCACAAGCTTCCATTACCTGTCTTTCATAAAGCATGTTAGAACAACATTGCTATGATTGGCATTCTGCATTAGCAATCCCCTCCATAGCCTTTTTCCTATTGTCATTCCACAACAGCGCCAAGCTGCAATGTTCTCCCTCAGTCTCTCTGAACTGCCATGACAACGTGCTGCAAAAGCTTGACGAAGCCCGAAGGCCTCCTCAGTCAAGAGGGCTCTGCTCACCTCTGCAGATGACTGCACGGTTTCATTTATTTTCATGAAGGAAGACAAAAAGGAAAGATTGAACAGGGGATAAAGCAGCCCAGCTAAACACGCCGGAGAGACTGACCCCACATACTTTAGCTGGCGCACAAATTGCTACAAGAATCTGTAAGGTCCTTGGAGAACAGGAATGATCAAAATATTTCAGTGCTGGTTTAATTACAGCCTCTGTGTTGGATACTGAAATTGTGTTGGAGCTTGGTGTTCATGAGTTGAAACTGTGCTGCTTCTTGATGCAAACAGCCTTGTTTATATGTGTACATTTGTATGACCTGTTCAAATGTAGGATTTTTTGTTGTTGTTGTTTTTGTGTTTTGCATACAGTTTTAGGTTGAAATTGATTTTCACAGCATCAATCTGTGACCTTTGACCTTATTTTAAAATCAGACAATGCTTCAAGTATAATAACTACATAAGTTACATACAGTGTGTTCTCTTTATATACTGTACCATTTACTGTACATACTTTAGAGTGTGATATAATTTAGGAGTTATGAGCATGTCATGTCCCATTACACCAGGGGACATCAATAAAATTAGCTTTAAAATATTTCTTTAAGACAACAATGCGAAGGCCAGTCTTTGATTTGCTTTTTTTCTGGTCTTTGTGATAAGTATTTTTTTATTTTATTTTTTTTATTTTGTCATGATAGATCACATTTGCCATGCTCATTTATTGAGACCCTTTGACAAAATGCAAATCCAAACATTAATGATTTTGCATGTGTATGTGTGTGTGTGTGTGTGTGTGGGGGGGGGGGGTGCAGACATGTGTTCGTTTTTCTGTTTGTTTGCAAAATAGCTCATGTCCATGAGTCATTTTGAACATGATAATAGGAAACATGATAATATTTCCCTGTACAAATATTAACAATAATTTTAGAACAAGATTATTGACTGTACATCTAAAACTGATTATTGATCGGAGCCAACTGAATTCAAAATGGCTGCCACAGCTAATTTAATGAGCAAAAACAAAACATGTTTAATGCTGAGTTTTACAGATAATGAGTTACAATTTGTTGTTTTAGTAGCTAGGAACAGCCCAAATTTATATTCAATTCCATTCAATTCAAAATACTTTATTGATACCAAAGGGAAATGAAATGTTGTTGTAGTTCATCATCCTGGTTTCATTAGAGTTGTTCTAGATGCTGATGGCTGTGGGCAGGAAGGATCTCTTGTAGTGATCCATCCTAGAGCGGATCTTGAAGAAACTGGTTGAAGATGATGAGCTGTATACTTGAACTTGGTGGATTTCTCAGTCTTCTTCGGTAGCACGACCACCTGAATCTTAGGCAGAACTCCTCCCTGAATGATTTGACCACTCCTCCCAGCAGCTTGCTGAGCTTCTAGTCATTGCAGACAGCCAGCTACAGGTGTCAGGTGTCTTCTTGTAGTCACGAGCCGCATTTCCCACCAGCTCCAGGATCTCGGCGGTCAGGTACTCAAGCAATTCCACCAAGTAGACAGAGATGCGTCCATGGCCCCTCCTTTTTATCTCATTTGTGATTTGGGGCTTTAACTGAGGTAATATTTGAGCTTTTGAGATGTTAATCAGCTACTCCCGATTATAAAAACCACCTTGTTGTCATGGCAACGCATCATTACAAAAGTCCAAAATTGATTTTTATTTATTATTTTTTTTTATTAACCTTTATTTAACCAGGCAAATCCCACTGAGATTGCAGATTTCTTTTGCAAGGGAGGCCTGGGTCTGAAGGCAGCCTAACATGCCTTTTTTTGGTTTGTGGGAGGAAATTGGAGTACCTGGAGAAAACCCATGCAAACACGAGAAGAGCATGCAAACTCCACACAGAAAGACCCCAGGTCCAAGTGGGGATTGAACCCAGGACCTGCTTACTGTGAGGCACCAGTTTAAACCACTGATCCGTTGTGCTGCCCACATCAAAATCAAAAAGGTTTCAGTAAAAATCCTTCCAGCTGCACAGCATCTGACATAAGAGGAAATAATCATCCAAAAAAGCGATTTACATCCAGAAAAAAAGAGGAATTAAGGTTTTCAAAAGTAACATCTGAGCACTGACAAGGTAATCCATTCATCCATCCATCCATTATCTTTACCCGTTTATTCCATTTTGGGTCATGGGGGTCGCTGGTGCCCATGTCCAGCAATCACTGTGCGAGGGGCGGGGTACACCCTGGACGGGTCGCAAGTCCATCACAGGGCCACATAGAGACAAACGAGACAAACAACCATTCACTCTCTCACTCACACCTAGGGACAATTTAGAGTTACCAATCAGCCTAACATGCATGTTTTTGGTCTGTGGGAGGAAACCGGAGCACCCGGACGGAGAAAACCCACGCATGCTCGGAGAGAACATGCAAACTCCACCCAGAAAGGCCCCTGGACCGGGGTTTGAACCAAGGACCTTCTCGCTGACAGGCAGCAGCTCTACCAGTTGCGCCACCGTGCTGCCCATCTGACAAGGTCATGTTTAAGATTATTTTAAAGATGTAGTACTGTCTTTTCTCAATGTACCATGATTTAAATGTTTGACTGCGACAATTAAAGTAGCAGGCAGAAGCCATTCTTTCAAAGAATGCTACGCCTTAAAGTTTTAAAACGTGTTCAACATTTTCTTCCACCGTTTTCATTTTGTTTAAGATGATTTAAAACTCGACTACACTGCTGCACACACTGTTGCAACGTTACATTGGAGTGAGACTTGTAGCATTATTGGAATAAATTGCTCATTCCTTTGTCATATTTGCACATAATTCTTTGCAAATGAAATCATCAGTATAAATATTTTATAGTCTACATATTGGATTTTTTGTCCCAGTTATTATCCTAATTGTTATACCCTGGAACCAATGTCTGCAAACATTTTCAATAATTACAATTTATTGAAGCCCATAAAAACTTGCATTGGGGAGCCAGCTCCCCTTCTTCGAGCCATCAGTGGAGGTTTATTCATGCCCCTCATTTGTGCCATGAAAGTGCAATGCAACTGTCAGCCCATTAGAGGAAGCGTGCCGAGGAGAAGTCTTCTCTCTGAGATCCCTCGCTGCTTTGATGCCTCAATAGACCTGCGGCCAACAACACACAGAGAGGTGGAGAGATTACTGATGCAACGTTACTGATTTTAGAACAGACTGAAGCACTCCAGTGCAGTGAAGGAAAGTCAGTCACTCTGAGAAGAATGTTTCAAGTTACTAATTGTAATTTACAGTTATTTCTGATGGTGGTTAAATTTTGCTTTAGCTGTTCTGATGATTAATCTGTGACCTTTACATTTGTTTTTATACATTTAATTATATCTACCTTGAAATGGTTTTAGAAAAAGTGTGTCCTGTCGAACACGGAACAAGAGTTTGTTTGTGCAGGAGAAAATGCAATTAAAATAAGACTCGTCTATGTGATGATTTTAGAATTTGCATGCACAGTCTGCGTATGGCATTTTGTAAAAGGCTAATTTGTGCTTTCATGTATTTCAAAATAACTCCGAATTAATCATGGAATTAATCATTACAAGATCTGCACTGCATCTTTCATTTACTGTGCACCACTAATCAGCTGTTCAGCTCTTCTACCTCATGTTTCATTCACTAAGACTTTACTGTGAAACAAAATTTCCATTTTCCTTGAATATAAAACTAACCTAGGTGAGATAAAAGCAGAGAGAGGAGGAGAAGAGATGAGAGGTGCAGAGGATGTCTGGGACTTACTGTAGATAATCTTGGGGATATGACTGTGTATGTGCTTTTAGCCAGTGCGCTGTTTGCTTCAACCTTGCCCACAGCTAGTGTAGATTTGGGGCAGCATGCTTGAGGCCCCGTCATGTCTGAGTGATTAGATAAAGCAGGAGAGGCCAAACGGTGGAACCCATTGCCCAGTTTTTGCAGTACAGGCTGTTCTGACAAACCTCATATGAGCAAACACAGCAGGAGGTTTCTCTATATTTACAAAGACGTAAACACCAAATTGTTCATGTCAATTAGTGTAATCATTTTCTTTCGCAATGATTTCCCATAAACATAAACTTTTAAATGTTTGTAGTGTTTGTTATACCTGAACTATAAGCTACAACTGTGCAGTTGGCTGCAGGACACTGTTATATATTTTATGCTTTGTAAGTGTGGCTTTTTTTTTTTTACCTCACTTTATGGTAATGGAATTCACTGAGGTGTCAAATGCTGCTCTGGGCTTATTCCCATCTTCCCGTTCGGGTCAGACGAGACCAGCGTTCTGACAGTTGCAAATGCGGCCATAAAATGTCTGACATGACAGCGAGATCTAAAGAAATGCTCCACACCAAAATATGTTGGTGTTTTTTCCACTATACAAATAAATGTATAAACTGGATGAGAAATGCAAGTGATTTCTTGCTTAAAGATAATATGTGCAAAGTACTCATGTAAGCTTTGTTAGCATCCATCAAACTTTAAAACATCAAAAAAAATCAGCAACATAAAATGGTTAAAAACTTGTTTTTTACATCTGAAAAACAACTTTTTGCTTATTTAGAAAATACCATATTTTTTAACTTGGTTTTTATTGATTATCTTTTTGCTAACAGAACCAGCAGATATTGGCAATAGATAATAGTTACAATCTTATACAAATTATAAACAATGTTACAGTCAGGATTACACTTTAGTAGTTGAGCAGCATATATTATTTCACAGGGCTAAGAGATACCATGCCAATTAATTGTCCTCAAGGAATCTAGTCCATTTACCTCATCTTTTTCTGTAAAGTTCAGCTTGCATCCTCAGCATAAATGTTAACCTCTCCATTTTGTTGGTTTTCTCAACCATTTTCAACCAGTCCTCCAGTATCGGTGGTGTCAGGTTGAAACCATTTTCGAGCAATTGCTTTTTGCTGCAGCACTTAGGATTTTCAGTAAATATTTGTCATTCGTTGACATTCCATCAGGAGCATCTCCTAACAAAAGTGTCAAAATGGGTTGTTGTAATTTAGAACCCAACATCGATTCAATTTTTTTTTTCCAACGTCTTTCCAGAAAGTTTAAATTTTTGTACAGGACCAAGAAATGTGGGCGTGGCCTGTCTCCGCCCCGCAGCCCCTCCAATAAGTAGAAACACTGGAGCCTCTATAAAACTGATATTTTGGCGTTTTGAAGGACCACACCAAGTTTTTCCAACTGAACTCTCATCAGCAGATTGAAGAGGAGGTTGAGGCGGTGGACTCACACATGTTGTCTCATTGTTCACATGATATTTCAGTGTTCCATTCTTTCGCCCATATTTTTTTAATATAACCTGTTGTGGCTTCTCTACCAGGCCCTGGTAGAGCTTAGAAGTGCTAGATTTACAATGATTAGAGTAAACTTGAGAGAGTAGTTGAATTATCTTGTTGGGCTCTGAAGTATGCATTTTCACTTTGTTTGAAATGAGGTGATGTCGTAATTGTAAATATCTAAAAAAAAAAATCCCTTTTTTCTAAGTCATATTTTTGTTGTAGTGTCTGGAACTTGGTAAGACATTCTTATCTACAATATGTAGGTATTCCCTTATTTGACCAATTTTTAAAACTTGAATCAATTTGATTATATATAAACTCTGAGTCAAAGGCAGCAGATCTGTGGACCTGTATCTGGCTGCTCAAATTTAGTTTATTCACCACTTCAAACCGAATTACCGTAAAAGTGTAAAAGATACCAATGGATTTAACTGGTTTTGTCAGTCTGCTGTAAGTTTATGATCTCCAATCAAAGTTTGAATTGGAGTATTTTCACACATGCTCTCCATCTCCTTCCATCTAGCCTCACACGTTCCATCACACCACTGTATTACTGTTTGGGCTGCAAGGTAATAATCCCAAATATTAGGCAGGAACAGGACACAGTTTTCTTTCCTTATCATAACTGTACTATATTTAACTGTGGCTTTCTGTCCAGCAAATGCCTTTTTTTTATAAATGGCCACCAAACATAATACTGCGTTTGTTAAAGATTTTACAATGCACTAAAATAGCTATATACTTTATTGTTTCATTTTTATTTAATGTAAAATGAAAAAAAAAAAAATGTCAGCACTGTAATTGTTTACACCTGTCATCCAAATGTATGTAAAATCCTGTGTTTTAATTTGAAATTTGTACCATCAAAACTTTGATTGAGATGCAGTAGCCTTTAGTTTTTTTTTTTTGCATTTCTACTCAACCATTTTGCAAAAAGTTGCCTATGAAGAAAGTGATGTTCCTGCAAAAAAAAAAAAATCTAAATATGAATCACACGATTTTATTGTGCAATATAATTGTGTAAAACGTTTACTACACAGATGCCCAGTGATGCTGAAAACGCATAAACTCGCTATAATGACAGAAAGTTATGTCTTTGAATTGACGTCAAAGTGCTTTCACACTTCAGTGCTCACAGCACAAGCACCATCTGTAGATCATTTCACACATGCGCTGGTATTTTTGTTTTTCTAGACAAAAGCGCCCGTGATGAGCAGGTTTCCTTCCATCATCTTTCTTAATGAGCCTAAAGTTTGTTTCACATTTTTAACTACATGTTACCAGTGAGGTGTTTTTGGTTTATTCTTTAAAGTTTGGGGCAAAATGTATGCATACATTTTATTAATGATGTGAGGCACCCTGTGAGTGTGACTGATGGCTTTCTGTGTGTTTTACGCCACTCGGTTATGAAGTGCAGGCTTTATGATCTAAAATAAATTATTCGTATAGGTCCGTAAGTCTTTTCCCCCCCAGGTCTTAAAACTTGCAAATGCTTCTTTTCAGTTGAAAATAGGAAAAAAAAAAATGTATGGGAATTTTCTTCAGTATAATGTTTTATCTACTTTGAAGCCATACTTGTAGTGGGTAGGTAAACAACTGCTTCTCAGATTGGTACACAACTGTTGACATTGGATGTATGAGGAATAATAAGTATAACAAAGCACACAGTAGCTGAAGTAGCTGAAGTTATTTATGCTTGTCATTGGTACCATTGTCCCCCCCTCGGCCCCTCATGGGAACCACAGCATGGACAGCACTTCCTCTTTTCCACAGATGGAGTTTGCAATTGGATACCTCCAGCGGATAATCTTCTCATTACTTATCGTGATGAACTGTGGCATGCAAATATCAATAAGGGACTGTGGTGAAGCAATCCAATTAAGACCTAAAACCAGGAGTCTCATTAGTGCTAAGTCTCTGATAATTCAAATGACACCCAACAAGTAATCAACCTTGAATATAAATGACCCTTGCAAATCCACCATTACATGGGATTCTGTCTAAGGCTCAAATGAACAATACTGTTTGACTCTCTGTTTGAAGCATGAAGGAAGCTGAACTCTGCTGTTGTCTCAGTTTTGTTAGCATCTCATAATCAACCCATGCACAAAAACTGGTGCTATAAATTATAATTGTTCTCTTTTTGTCACTTACAAACACTTTGTTGCACAAGTTCAACCTGGAACAGCTGAGTTTTCAAACACCACTTTGAGTCACTCTTTTTAGGGGTCACAAGCTGAAGGACATGCTACTAAGTGTAGTGCAGTGTTTGATAAGAAGAAATGCATTTTAATCTACATAAGTAATGTAGGTCAGATCATTCCTGATGCATA
The DNA here is from genome assembly GCF_014905685.2 of Nematolebias whitei. Classification (NCBI taxonomy): domain Eukaryota; kingdom Metazoa; phylum Chordata; class Actinopteri; order Cyprinodontiformes; family Rivulidae; genus Nematolebias; species Nematolebias whitei. Next base: position 37,810,331 of record NC_056504.1, read on the forward strand.
CTTACAGTACATTTCTATGCCGACGACACAGTTGTTCATTGTCGAGCTAAATCAGTTGCTAAGATTTTCCAGCTTTGTCCGCATTCGACATCAACCAGTCAAATTTGTTCCGGCTCAAACTTGTGCTAAATGGGCTTTCATACAGGAAGTCGGCCATCCTTCCTTCTATCTTATCTATGAATTGTGTTCCTATTGAGTTTGTCAATTCTTACAAATAATTGGGAATCTTGGTCGATGCACATCTCTCTTTTAAGCTTCATGTCGAAAACTTGATAAAGAAATGTAAATTAAAACTGGGTGTCATTTACAGAAATAGAACTTGTTTAACTCTGAATGCTAGGAAACACCTTGTAACTGCTACTTTCCTTCCCTGCATTGACCATGGTGACATTATTTACATGAATGGTCCTGCAAACACCTTGCAGATGTTGGACACTGTCTGTCATGGTGCGCTAAGATTCATAACCTTGTAAAAAGATCTGAAGCTCTCGACTTTGACCTCCCTAAGGGATTTAAAACAACTGTTAAGTTCAATGCAAAAATCAATGCTGACATGTTCATGTTTTTAGTATTTTACCCCATTTTATAATGTAGCTTGTTTTTATTTCATTTTATATCATTAATTTTATTTAGTTTTCATTTTATATGCTTTTCATGACAGTTTATTGTTGTGTGCACCTCATCTTTGTTTTTTTGTTTAAAACAGGTCTCTTGAAAATGAGTCCTCATGGCTCAATGATATTAACCTGTATAAATAAAGGTTTGATGAATTAATTTTTATAGATCTTTTTGTGTCGATTCTCCATAATGCAGATAGTAGGAATCCAAACAATGAGTGCACTGTAAACCTCCTAACAGGTGTTCACAATGCTATACAGTTCATGATGCAGGGGGAAGGCGCTCCGCATCATGAAGGACTCCACTCATTCTGCACACAGTTTGTTCCAGCCCCTTCTCTCAAGCAGACAGCTGAGGAGCATACAGAGCAAGACCACCAGGCTCAGAAACAGTTTCTTCCCTGCAGCTGTCAGACTGATGAACTCGAGCTGTACTTATTTCAGCTTCATCTTTTTTTTTTTTACTTTATTTATTATTATATATATATTTGTACTCTTTTGTATTTATTTATTTGTTATTTGTTAGGCTTCTTGATCTGGGACCTGAGTCCAAATGTTGTACCACAAACATGCAATTGTGAGCTGGTATGACAATAAAACGCCCTTGAATCCTTGAATCCTAGTTGGAAGCTCAGCAGTCTTCCATTTGTTCATTTGTTTGGAAAAGCTTTGAGATGATTACAAAGCATGTCGCCTTGGTTATATCCAACAGTAAACATAAAGAACGGTGAAATTTTTTGTCATTTACTTTCTCAGTATTTATATAATGACTGGTGTTTGATGCTGGTATTTTCTGTTTCTTTTTGATTAATGAAAACATGAGCCTTGAGATGACTCATCTGAGTGTCACGCTTGCTTCAGTATTTTAAAATGTATTTAGAGAGGGTGTCTTCTTCTTTAACAACCATCATTACATTACCTTTTGAAGAAGGGAAAGAAACAAGTCTTTTCTATTTGGAAAAACAACTCTTTTTTTTTTTTATTTAAGGTCTTTATAAATATTTTTCAGTGTGATACCTTAAGACCTGTAAAAATCTAAACTAAGCAGTGACTTTATTCAACTAAATCACTTGGCTGAAAGTAGAAAAGGTTGTGATTTAAAATAAAAACAGCCATTTGAAAGCCTGGAAATGGGTGAAAGTCACTCTCCTAACAGACATCCTAACCAAATTAATATATGAAGGTGAGCAGGGCTTTACTGCTCCATGATTGAGAAAATATTAATCTCCCTCTGATGTAACTGTAAAGTCATTTAAATCTCTAATAGGACGCATGGCGAGTTTGTTACAGATCTGTATGTACCGGGTAAGTTGCTATGTTTTTATTCTATTTTATTATTTCCTTATAATCTTATTTATGGTTTATTGTATCTGATTTTTAGTTTGATTGTTTGGCTTCACTGTATAGCATTTATATCCAGTTCATTTGTGTTTAAATGTGATATTATGGAAATTGCAGAGGTGAGACAACCAATCATTACATTCACTGGGGTTTAGTTTTATCATCAACCAATGTCAAAACATTTTTATAGGAAAAACAGAATACGTGTTTGAAAATGAACATATTGTAAATGAATGTGGAGGGAGTTTCAGACTAAGGTGTGTAACAATTTTACATCTCTGACTGATTTCAGGAAAGATAATGAGGTCTAGAGATCCATCCAATATTCAGGAAATTTTCAGAACACAAATCAAACAATTCCCCATTTGAATACATTTCCCTTTTAAACTTGCAACCAGCTCCACAACTCTGCTCTCAGATATCAACATGTTTTCTTTGATTGTAACAAGCACGTGTTTAAAGTGAAGTCCCGCTTCCTCTTACCTCAACAGAAGACTATTCTGGGGGATGTATATAATTGGATTTATGATGACAGATTTTCTGCTTTTTGGAGCTGGTGGTCACCTGGATTATCAACAAATTATTAAGAATGTGCTGTGCTTGGCAACACTATGCTAATTTATTTAGCTAATTTATTTATGAACTATCTGCGGACCTGTATCAGAGCTGAGACGTGCCATCTTTTATCAGGACTATGGAACTTTCTGGCAGTGTTTACGTATGATGGGAAGGAATAGATCTTGGAGAGGTTGTCAGCTCGACTCGGCATACATAATCACAATTTTGGCTGTTTCGAGTCACCAGGAGATGAGATGTACTGACGAGACTGTAAAGGCAGACAGAAATTAACAGAGCTCGGCTTGACCCAAAACAAATGTTGATATCTGAATCTGGCTCTGGCCTTAGATGACTGACTATCTCAATTTCTCCTGGATGTTATGGAAACAAGACGCTTTGCTGCTCCACCTCAAGTACATGGACCTGTGTCAGAGCTCAACCGAGCCGGCTGATAAACACACCACCTCTTATAAGGACTATGGTTGTGGGGAAGCTCTCGCTCCTCAAACTCATGCCTTCGCTGGCCTCCCTCATTGCCCTCCCCTGGTGCAACAACCTAGGAGTTGTGAGGGCACCAGTGGCTGCATCGCTCACCTGGAGACCTGTACTGCAACCCCACCCACTCCACACGCATATGTCTATGTCTATTTATGTTGCTTTTTCATGTGCTGGGGTTTGTTGCAGCCTCATTCTGTGTCCTGCAGGACACAGTGCAAGATTGTTTGTTTTGCCCCCTCTTCCCTCTTCTTCCCCTTTTTCTAATCTAATGAAAAAGGAGTACCTCTCAGAGGTTGCCGCCTCAGTCATCCCATTTACCCAAGTCTGTGTTTGTTTGTTTGTGCTTCTTCGGATGGGCTGTGCTGAAATGTAATTCCCTTGTGCTCTGTGCAATGACAATAAAGCTGATTCTGATTCTGAAAACTAGCATTTCAAATGTCTCACAAGCCTTGAGTGTTTCTGAAATAGTTCATAACTTGTTTTTGTTTGAGACGCTAGTGAGGAAGGGTCAGCTCACTGGAGGGCCAGGAGACATGATGCAATAAAAATGTAACCCGACACAGAAAGTCCTCAGAGGTATGAGAGTCTGCCTGTGGTGGTTTCACTCAGACTGTGTGTGCATCTGGAGCTTAACAGAGCAATGCATAAGTGTCTGTTTTATCTATTGTTGAAATGTGATATAGTATAAAATACAAATGGTTTCAACATTTCCCATTGTGTATTTTTACCAGTATACTATAATTAATATTTATTAGTAAGTTGTCTTAGCTAATTGTTTTTTTTATTAAATCTTGGAGTTTTGTGACATTTGTCTAGTTTGACTTGGACAATAGCTTCAGTCTCTGTTTAAGATAGACACTTGAACACTTTTTGTTAGGAGTTGCTTTAAACATCAGTATGATGTGAAATAGTAGAGGAAGTCTTTCCTTTCTACAGCCATAATTTTACAGAATAATTCTCCAGTGGTGGAGGAGCCGCTGACTGTCAAAATCAGTGCCAAGATTTCTCTGTAACATAAAATTAATCATGACTTGCTACATTACCCACTAACTTTTTGCTATTAAAGACAAATTTAAAGTATTGTCTTTAGATGGCTTATTAATTACCAAAATGTAATGCTAGTGATGAACAAAAATGAACTTTGGTCATCAAAAACCAAGTTGTGAAACAAGAAGCAGCTGAACAGAGTCACAAACAAGAACTGGGAGATCTGAACCAGTAAGTAGTAATGACCATCATGTAAGACGTGAAGTGGGAAAAAGAGGTGACTAATGAGAAACAAAAATGGTAATTAAAAAAGTAGTAAAGCTAACTGATAAAGAAACAAACAGAAACCCTACTGTTCATGACATTCATCATTAGATGGATGGATGGATTGATTTTCCCTTTACAGTTGTACAGTGTGATCATATGACTTGTGCAGCGTTTTAATTTATTCTCCCGTTGTGCTTCTGTGAATTTATTGAGTAAATAATAAAGCTGAGTGATCGTCCTGCTTTTAGTTTCTATTTGAATTATTGTTCTTTAATTAATACAGGGTGGCTGCGGTTGTTATGACTCAGGGAACCCAGAGTTGTATGAGACCCGAACGAGACAGACACAGGTGGGTACAAAAGTAATAGTGTTTATTATTTACAGTGGATAATAGACAGTTGCTTCTCTGCAGCTCCTGGAAGAGGAAGGAGATTGTCAGAGGAGGCCGGCAGGGTAAACAGGCAATTTTATTGTGATTTTTCTCTCTTACAGGTTTGAAAATGTCTTTGGGTCCAACTCCAAATCCATGGAAGAGCTCCAGAGGGAAACAAAGCCAAGGGTCCAACAGGACAAGGGAGACTGGCAACTGGTGGCAGGCAAGGCACGAGGAGAATGGGAACCAGGCGCGAGGGAACCAGGCGCGAGGGGACCAGGCGCGAGGGGACCAGGACCGAGGGGACCAGGACCGAGGGGACCAGGACCGAGGGGACCAGGACCGAGGGGACCAGGACCGAGGGGACCAAGACCGAGGGGACCAGGACCGAGGTGGACAGAATCGCATTGATGGTCAATGCTCCAAAGAAGAGTAGCACTGGACTGCAGCCTTATGTAGTGGAGGTCCTTGTCAGGGTGATGGCCAACAGCTGGTGTAAATTAGCGGCCATCTTGGACGAGGAGCTGCAGTCAGTGGTACTCTAACAGCTGTAACCAGGTAAATTTCCAATCCAGTCAGTTGTTTACTTTAATTAATGAAAATCTGGAGCAACAGGTGCATCTGATGACAGTATGTGTGATAGAGTCCCATATCAGGCCAGTTGAAAACATCCCTCTTTCAATCTGTTGAGTTTTATTTTACTTGTGAAGCCGCAAGACATATTTGGTTTAAATTTAAGAAAGTAAATGACAATTAGGCTTTGGAAAGACACTCTAAACTTAATATCTGATTTTCTTTTTTTTAAATACCATATTACAGTAGAGCCTCGTGTGTTTCTTGGGTTATGGGTTCAAAATATGATTTCACACAACATTCCAGCACAAGGCTATATTTAAAATTATTTGAACACAATCATTATATAATCTTCCTTCCCACGTAAACATGCACACAATGACCCCGCTGAAGACCAAACTTTTAGTTCACAGCTTGGTTTAAACTTTTACTCACTGACTCATAAAACTGTATGCTGCAATTGATCAAACTTATTTCTTAAGTTGAGCAACTCAACTCCAGTCAGTGATTTTGCAAAGCATTGATGTATAAAATATTGATTCACTTCTATAACTCCTCAAATGGTTGATAGGGAATAATACAGGTGGCACTTTCACCCAGTTTCTTGGTGATTGTAATTGTACATGACAGCAACTATAAATGTCAAGGATAAGTCAAGTCAACTTTATAAGCACATTTTAAACAGCAGCTGTTACCAAAATGATTAACATTAAAATCAATTGGAATAATTTCATGGAAAAAATAAAGCTAAAGTAACGCTAGTACTGAAAATGAATTACAAGCATCACAAGAAAAAACGTATAAATGCAGAGCAATAAAATACTAAATTGAGTCACGCTGTGTAAAAAGCCAAGGAAAACGGAATTTCAGCAGAGATTTAAAAACAGGAAGTGAAGTGGCCTGTCTAATGTTGGGGGGGGCAGATTGTTCCAAAGTTTGGGGCCCACGACTGAAAAAGTCAGATCGCCTCAGGAATCAGGAGTAATTGACAAACACTGAGAGGTCAGATAAAGTTAGATCATCACATCAGCCTGAAACTAAAAGAGTCAATACTGATGTCCTTATCAGTTTTTCTGGATTTTGCCTTACGTGACGAACCATTCTGTTCAGAGCTCCAGAACAAATTACATGAAGGACTCATGCAAGATTTAAACTCTCCGTCAAACCGCTGATTTCTTTTTGCTTTTTTATTGTGTAACCAGTTCCCTTCTGGAGAAGTGCAGAGGTGAGGCAAGTCTGCGATTGGAAGGTCATCATATTGAATCCTATGACCATTACAACGTTTGGGAGGAAAACATAACACACCCAGACCTGCCTCTGCCTTAATTTCCCCACCCTGAACCCTTGAGCAAGGCCCATCTGCTCCCCCCGGGTGCCCTAGATGGATCTCACACAGATGGCCCTCTGCTCTACCATCAATCTGTCCATCCATCCATTATCTTTATCAGCTTCTTCCTTTTGGGGTCGCAGGGGTCACTGGTGCCCATATCCAGCAGTCACTGTGTGAGAGGTGGGGGACGCCCTGGACAGGTCTTCAGTCCATGACATGGACACACGGAGACAAACAAGACAAACAACCATTCGCTCTCTCACTCACACCTAGGGACAATTTAGAGTTACCAATCAGTCTAACATGCATGTTTTTGGTCTGTGGGAGGAAACCGGAGTACCCGGAGAAAACCCACGCATGTATGGAGAGAACATGCAAACTCCACACCGAACAGTCCCTGGGTGGGATTTGATCCAGCAACCTTCTTGCTGAGAGACTCTAACAAACAAACATTAACATATCAGATTTGACTTTGCCCTGTCTGAAATATCTGATGATGTGTAGAATAATAAAAAAAGACATAATATTTTATTGATACTTAAATAAAAATAAATTGGCACAGTACCATATCAAGCAGCTGTAGTAAAACAAATGAGTTCAGATTAGATTATAAGTTAAAATGCACAAAAAATAGCAAATGATAAAGAAGTAAAATGTGTCCACATCTTTCCCCATAAATTCTGCACACACTGCAGGTCTTTCTAAATCAGTGTGTGATGCCACACCAACATGCTGATTGGACTTCTTATACGTCTGCAACAACTGTGTGTTGCTTTCTATAGCAACAGACTGATTGCTAAGAGTTGCGCCACTTAGTAACTGTTGCTATGCTCATAAAGCTTTCTAATAAACAGTCAAACTTGATATGCAACCTGTTCTCAAACTCAGCACTTTTAGACCTAGAACCCTTTTCAGACAAAGCAGCAGCACCAAGTACCAGCGGTGATGCTCTTTCAGTCTTGTTAAGAATATTGGCTTTTCACTTGATAACTTGCATTGACAATAGCTGGGATTTAAGTGCATCCATCCATCCATCCATTATCTTTACCCGCTTATTCCATTTTGGGTCACGGGGGTTGCCGGTGCCCATGTCCAGCAATCACTGTGGGAGGGGCGGGGTACACCCTGGACGGGTCGCAAGTCCATCACAGGGCCACATAGAGACAAACGAGACAAACAAACATTCACTCTCTCACTCACACCTAGGGACAATTTAGAGTTACCAATCAGCCTAACATGCATGTTTTTGGTCTGTGGGAGGAAACCGGAGTACCTGGAGAAAACCCACGCATGCACGGAGAGAACATGCAAACTCCACCCAGAAAGGCCCCTGGACTGGGGTTTGAACCAAGGACCTGCTCTACCAGTTGCGCCACCGTGCTGCCCGGATTTAAGTGCAGTCATTTTAAATTAAAGTAAAAGTTGCATCCTTTAATACCAGTCTAGATGACCCTTCTCAGTTCTGCACATGGGTTATTTACAGCTCAGCCACCAGAGAACTGTGCACATCACATGTAATTGCTTCTGTGCACAGAGACCTTTGGTTTATCAGAAGAGTGCAGGTTTGAAAACCTATAAAATCCAGGGTTGTGTTCAACCCAGATTGTTATTATCAATTTTTTAAACTAATTTGTTCATTTATTTCTGTATTTTATTTCATTTTATTTTGTTGCTAAAGGACAAATTTCACATTAGATCATGGTTCTTGGGCAGTCAGTCGGCCTTTATGGGTTTACAGATGTTTGGCGAGAGTGAAAACTGCTTGTTCTTGAGATCAGAGGTTACAAATCAAAACCTTCTAACATGTCTGTAAGATCAGAAATTATAAAAAGCTGCAACGTGTTGGGTGGGTTAGCCAAACTTGGCCTGACATTGTGTATAATAACGTGTGGATTTCTCATAATTTAAATAGATTTACATCTCTGGAGTTGAATAATCTAAATGGCATGCAGACAAACAACTGATACACTTTTACTCGTACATTTTTTGTTTGGTTTATTTTCAGGTAAGTTCAAAAAAATGTAAAATAATATCTATATTTTGCATAAATCTAATGAAATAATACACAAATTAAGTACCTTCTTCAGATCGGTTACACCACACTTTTAATTAATTTAAGTGAAATGCATTAAAACAGCAATGGAAAAAGTGTAAATCATCTTTACCCCTTCTTTCACTGTCTCAGATTTTTTGGTTGCTTTCTCTGTGGCAACATCATGAAATGTTTTCAAAAGAACTTTCCTTATTTTAAAAAATATACTTTATTTTGAACATTACCAACAACAAAAAAAATCCTTCAGTATCAGCTCCATGCATGGCTGAATGATATGATGCAACCTGTTTTAGCTTCTAGTTTATAACCTCATTGTACTTTATTTGTATATTTCTTACCCATTTTAACACTTTAGGGGGGCTTTCTATTTTACTTTTTTCTTTACTGCAGGACAATTAATGAGATTGTAAATTATCCAGAGTAGCATTAAAAGAAATTAGGTGGTTGATTCAATAAATTAAGGAATAAAATGTTTATTGGGTGGATATACAGTGTGAAGCGAACACTTGAGCCACTTGAGATGTTTTATGCTGCTGCGACTTGTTTTGTAGTCTGAGCTGAAACACAACTGTTGTTTGCTAGATTAACAGTTTGTCATTTTATCTTCTAATCTTCATTGATTTTGTAGTCATGAATAAGGGCCATTTCACTTGGCATTTTAATCTTTATGATGAAATAGTTCTTTTCTCATCTTTTATACTCCGATGAATGTACATACTGTGAATCCATTTGAACGTCTGCGGCAGGGGATTTTCTCATGATTGCACAGTTGCCTCGATTTAAAGTTATAGGCGGCAACCTGCAGTGAAGGCAGGCCTTTTTTTTTCTTCTCAAACTCCCTTTCAAAGTCGGTCAGTTTACATTTATTAATATGATAGCAGTCTGAGACTCCAAAAAGCTTTGAGCCGTCTTGAAGAAAATCCAATTATGATCTTTGATTCCTCTCAAGAAACAGATTACCTTTCTCACTAATGACATTTCCCTTCCCATTCGTGCCCTCTCCAAATGTGACGACGGAGAGACTGTGTGGGTGTTCCAAATGTGCAGGGAGGGTGATAATCTATTCCTTACAGGTCTATCAGACGGACGCATTGCAATATGTATAAATGCTATTCTTCAGATTCCCAGCTGCATGAGACGAACGTTATAGGGATTATTTGAACCTCTCCATATACTAAGTGAGGGCAAGAGGAGAGAGGGGATTTTTTTTTCTGTCTCTGGAAGGTCTTTAATTCAAATGAAATGAGGGTAGACTGACATCCAGACTGATTTTTTATTTGAAACTACTTTGCCTGTCATCACCTGTAGCAGGGTCAAATTCTGTCCATTCCACAGAGGCCTCTGGAGTTTCTTTTTCCCCTACACTTTAAACCTAAATACTTCACACAAGATTAATATTTCTGTTATTATAGAGAATTGAAATCAAGCCAAACAGCAAAATTAAGAGAGTAGTGATTAATTAATCAGCCCCAATGTTACGTTGCACTTGATTTTCTTCTTTCAATACAGATTGCTCCCTTCCTTGATCATTGAATTATCTTAATAATGGCCATACAGCTTGCTCTAGTTGCAGAATTAGAATTTTCCAAACCCACAGGGCACCACACTGGTAATTAGATCCAAGATAGCTGTCTTCGCTGATTAAACTCAGGTCAGGCATTGTCAAGGCTGCTTCTAATCACAGGTAAGACATGATTATTCCTTCCTCAGGTCACCCTTAATGTTATGAGGGAGTCCTGTGTGCACTGGAACAAGACAATGGCATAAAGAAGAAAGAAAGAAGTTGGTATGTCTTTCTAAACTTTTCTTTTTATCTCTTGGGTTGCCATGACTTGTCGCAAGCTTGCCATTAATTGTAGAGTGTATATCAAAGTACAGCCCCGGCACACTATTTGCTAGTATAGCTCTGATAACACCTCCAAAAGGTTGGCATCATTACAAGCACATTGGCTTCCAGATAGTCTTTGCTGCCAACTATTGGAGTCCTCCACCTGAGGCTAAAGCATCAGCTGCTTAAGTCCCACAATAACAGTTCTGCTTTAACATGTAAATGCTGCCCCTTTTCTTTTTTGGCATTACCATATTTTCCGACGTATCAGTTGCAGTTTTTTTTTTAACATAGATGTGTCAGTCCTGTGACTTATACGCCAAAGTGACATATACATTTTATTTTCCCTATTCATAACATAATTTTTAACTGATGCTTTAAATATTGACCATTAAATAAATGCATAATAAACACAATGGGTCAGCAGTGACGCATAATAAATGTGACCTATACGCCATAAAATACGGTAGTCGCAATATGTTACCATGTATGCAGCAGAGCTAAAACTTAAGCAAAGTTTTGACTGATTTTTATTTTATTTTTTGTACAGTTAAGGTCAGCCATGTTTATCCAAAACTTGTTTTTGTTTGTTTTGGAGAAAACATACATTCATTATCTGTCTAAGAATGAAGTGAGCACCATGAAAACAGAAAACTCAAGGGGAGAAGCAGAGTGATGGACAGATGGTTGGGTGGACAGATTGACAGGCAGAGGGCACGGTTAGCTCCTTTCTTCTTCTTCGTTCTCAATGATCAGAATCTTCATTGGAATTCGGCAACGTGCACGGCCTGGTAGTTAGCATGTCTCCAAGGTTAACATTTTTAATGCAAGACTGAGGGATTCTGAGAAGTGCTCCTTTGAAGTTTCTTGTTGGAGTCAGAAGGGAGGCTGCAAGGCTGTTGAAGACTGTCTGCGATATTGACATTAAAACCCAACACATAGAATGATGCCAATTGAAATTTCATAGTGTTCCCTTCGGGAAGCTGGGGAGTTGGGCATGCCAGTGTGAGATGAATAATGAAACTTCCCTCACTTTACTCATTTTTATTTAATGTGGAACTCTCCTTTGTGGCGCCCTGAAGCTTCACAAGAGCAGGTATACAGGTGTAGAGTCCAAAGAAGCATGAAACATGGTGTAGCGACTAAGACTAAATGACGATAATTATTCTTTTGTTGTAATTTTATTAATCAGCTGGATTTCACTAATGTGAGAGAAAGTTCAGCCTGATTGCTCCTGAACTACAGGGATTATCCATTCCATGGACATTTGTTGCTTCTTATAAATCATTGCTTCTTAGCAAATATTGCATTTTTGCTTCATATAAAATTCAAGGATTCAAGGTTCCTTATTTGTTGTACACACCACATGTGGAGGAATGAAATTGTGTACACAGGGTGCCAGGTACATCCAATAAAAGTATTAAAATGTAAATGAAAACAGTAATAAAATCTAAGATATGAACTAAGAAACTAAGACTTTAAAAACAAGCAATAAAATCTTAAAATGATTCCAGAAGTGGACAGGAAGCCAGTGGAGAGAAGTCAGGACAGGGGAATTATATTATGTCTGATGACTCCAATAAGGAGTCATCAGACATAATATAATTTCTGTTGTGGATTTAGAAAGAAAACATATTTTTTGGCTTTGGCAAAGCAGATTGAGTCTTATGGTGCATGCACACTACAGTTAGCACCGCAGTACATCATGTGTCACTTTTCATTTCGGCTCCCAAAAAGCAGCGCTGCCGCCGTAGCTCTCACATTTAGCGAAGTCTGTCGTAAATCTAATTGCTTTGTTCATGAGGTAACCTCGCTTTTAAAACCCACTGAGATTGAAAACGATCCACCTGTGAGACTGTAGAATCACTGAGTCATGCTAATTAGCAATTACATCCACAATCACCCATGTTAATTCACTTAGGAGGAGGTCAGCGCAATTTATTCTCATTTTCAGAAACTGGGACTGGCACCAAATTAATGCACCTAAAATAAGCACTATTTAAGAAGCAGTGTTTCACTCGCAGGGGCAATCTCACACTCGTCCACCTGAGTGTCATTTTCTTAATTCACTCAGTACCTACATAAAATCACATTTGCTGAACTCCACTGGGTTGATTTTTATTATAAATCTAAATTTATTTCAGAACAGGGAGTTCATCCCTCTGGTGTAATGACAATGTCTTGAATGCACAACATTTTGCTCAAAACTTTGACATGAACCGTTAGACTCAACCATGTTTCTCTGTTGACAACGTATTTCCTGAATCTCTGGACAGATCTTATTGGAACTTTTAGAAAGTAATAATCAGCTGGACATCTACAGCTGATTAACTTTTGGAGTCAACCCACTTCAACATGGCCACAACACTTCATCAAACTTAGCCAATATAAAATACATGTATTTAAGTGTCTTGAGGGTTTTTTTTCCTTTCCACTGTCGCCTTCATGCTTGCTCCAGATGAGAGTTCTGTGATGGAGTTAAATTCAAAGCAATCTGCCCCTCAGATAAAGTTATTACTATTATTTTACTTATTATTTTTATAAATGGATGTTTCTGTTCTGTGCCCTGAGATGACTTCTGTTGTGATTTGGCACTACATAAATGAACTGAATTGAACTGAATTATATCAGTTAATTTTTACAGCTTATGAGCTCAAACGTGGTGTGGAGTTAGCTTAGAGTCATTCACAACTCAAGCACAAACAGGTCATGCATGATTACGTGAGAAATTGCACTTGATCATGCATTTCTCAGCATAAGGTTATTGTTAATCTCAAATAATGACATGAAAGACAGTGAAAAATGTGCTTTTCTCTAAAGATTGCTGGTCCTGGAAATAATAAAAATATCTCACTTGCTAGCCAATTATTGGTGACAAGAAAAATGCCTTTTCATCTGGTCAGAACAATAACTGTGTACAAATTCCACTTTCAATTGAGCTGTAAACTGAAAAATAGAAAACATTTTTCTAAAGAATAATAAAATCCATTGTGCGTATTTCATTATTTTTTTGTCAGCAACAACAGAGGAAAACCCCAACAGCGATGATTAGATTTAGACAGCAATACCAGTCTGTTCTGGATTACTTAAAAATGCCGGGGGCACAGACGGTTGGTCATTGAAACTTTCTGAAGATACCTGTGTGACCGAGATACAACACAATCCATCCAACTACAACTCCTTGGCTCTGGTTGAGTCTGTAAGATGACATTCTGCCACCAGATACAGATTGATGATAGCATCTGATGCAATTTACTCCGTGTCCAGGGTTTGTGGTTCAAAGCCTTGTTGTTAATGGTGAAAAGCACAGGTTGCAAAGAAAATCTCCTCTGAATCTGTCAGCTGGAATTGCACTCCAGGCTTAAACAGCAAAGCCCTTAAATTGGATTTCTTGTTTATCTGTAAATGCAGATGGAAAAATTCATAGGTTTTGTGCAGAGTGCAATTGACAACTGCACAGAGCTCTGGGTATTTCAAATAATTGTGCTGACTGGTTAGAAAACACAATCATGCTCAATATTTGCATGTGGCAAACTGTAAAAACCTACTTGGGACTGTGTATATAAAACAGATAAAGAATTTGTATTAATGAGCTGTTTTGTTTATTTTCTTGTCCAAACAGAAAGAAGAGGGACAATTTGTATTTGAATGCAGCCATTATAGCTTAATCTCCATTCAGATAAAGAGTGTCAACAGATGGGTCTTTGTTGGAGGAATTCATTTGTAAAATCTGAAAAATTATCATGTAACTAGACTAGGCAGGGCAATTAATCAAGTAATGACTTGATAGGCTATCAGAAACATCTTATGGATTGTGTGTTCTCTTTTTTCTCTGATTTTATTCCTAATTTCTTATTGGAATTAGAAGCAGGTACAAAAATGTATCAACAATGTGACCGCTTTGTTTGTCCACCCCTACCCTTATTTGATGGTTTTGTTAAGTTTGGGTTTGGCATGACTGTCAGCAACCACCACACCAAATTTTACTTCAGTATCTGCCAAATTATCTGAGCCATATCTATTTTTATGTTTGTTCAAATTAATTAGCTGGGGGGACCATTTTGATTTTGGATTCACTCCCAAATGTATTAAATTGTAGATATTCATCCAATGATTTATCACAAGAGTGAGAATCCAGAGAATATGGACTGAGGGAAAACAGGACTCAAACTCTTAAAGAACAAAAGGTGATTTATTTACACTGAAGATATAGCTATGTACACAACAGGGACCTGGAAAACCTGGAGACTGGGGAGAAGGGTCAGTTTCTCTGAGGAGAGGAAATGACAAGTATTCTGATGTTTGTATCTTACAAGAGAGTGAGCAAGTAGAGAAGTTGAGAGGAGGGCAGAAGATTTCCAACAAGGATTGGTCCAGGCTTGCTGAGTGCAGCAGATGGAAGAAGTTTACCATATCATACCATACCATTTTATTTATAGAGCACTTAAAACAGCGACAATGCCAACCAAAGTGCTGTACAGACAGAACAACAGGTAACACACAAAGCAAAATACAAAATGAAGTAAATCAGAAATATAGACATAAATACAATGCAGATAATGACGACAAACCAGTGTGGAGCATACAGGTTCAAAACACAGATCCTCTGGTGTTCAAAGCTACTGAATAGTAGTGAGTTTTTAAACGGGACATGAAAACCGAGAGGGAGGGGGCCAGTCTGACATGCAGAGGTAACTCGTTCCAGAGTCTTGGTCCTGCTAAAGAGAAGGTCCTGTCACCTCTAAGACAAGTTCCTGGAACTGTGAGGAGCAACTGGTCCGCTGACCTCAGGGAATGTGGTGGGACATACGGTTGTAGCAGATCAGAGAGATAAGGGGCGATGGAAACCATGACCACCAGCTGAAGAGGAAGACGCAGTACGCAGGGCTTTAAGCTTTATCAGCCGCCCAGCACATTTTCCCCGGCGTCTGACTCGATGTCTCCGGGCAGGGAGGTGAGGAGCGCAGCAGAGGTAAGCTAACACGTCCGCCAGCAGGGGGAGAGGAGGGGGGGGTTCCAGAAGTACGCTCATAATGTTCCAAATAAGCGACATCGATGACAGAAAAACGAAGATCCAGAAGCTGTTGTCGGTCTTACATCAGCAGTGAGTCTATATCACAGATAAAAAAACGAACAAAACTAAAATAATCGGAACACCATCAGCAGAGGTGGATTGCAAGCCATGTACATGGGTGCCATCTTACCGGAAGTCAGAGTTTGTAGGTGGTAAGTGGCTGGATGGCGAAGGAGTAGCTGTAAGGAAGTCCACGTAGGATCCACAGGCAGGTACAGGCGTAAAGGACTCAGGTTGGTTGGAAAATGGTCCAGGGGTGCAGACTCAGGAACAAGTTTCTGAAAGATCTTCACACTAACAGGCATGGGCAAACCTTGGCCCACGGGTCGTTTATGGGTCGTTGGGCTTTTTCATTGGCCCGCCGAAATAGTCTAAACTTAGGACAATTCAAAATAATAATAATAATAATAATAATAATAAAATAATTTATATATATATATATATATATATATATATTTATTTTATTTTTTTTAATTTATTAAAAAAAAATTGTTTAAATTATTATTATTTTTTTCTTTATTTTTCAGGGGTGTTGAGTTAAAATTTAGGGGTGCTTAAGCACCCCCAAAAAGTGATTAAAATTGCAGCTGGTCCCAATTATATTTAAAAAACTACATTTTATAGGAAAAAAAAACTGGTATAGTTTTATCTGTAGTTCCCGCATTTCCCCAGTAGAGGCGCACTACAGACACTGGCATGTATTAGAGACAAAGTAACAGTGGAGAAGAAGTAATATTTTCTTTTACACTTTTATTTTCACTCTGCCCTACAAACTCCTCTGCAAAAATGAGCTTATCAAAGAAAAGTAAAGTGTACAGTGAGTACCAAGTGTTTAATATGGAGTGGACAATAACATTTTGTTTCACTGAGGTCCAATCAAAGGGTTTATATACGAAGACACTTGCGGTTTTCAGAGTACACTTTGCTAACTGCTAACTATGCTAGCAAGCCTTTCTCCAAAGGTGATATTTTAAAAGAAAGCATGGTAAAAGCAGATCAGGTCTATTGTGTCCGGACAGCCAAGACAAGTTAGAAAATAAATCATTTAATCACGCAAGACTGTGACTTGCCTTGTGGAACTGACTGATGAAGATTTGGCCAGCAAAATAAGCTCTAAGGCAGAGTCCTTTAAGTTACAGTGTATTTGTTAGCACTGGATGAAAGAAATAAAGGATACTGCTCAGCTCCTAATTTTTATCTGTGGGATTAACAACAGTTTTGAGATAATGGAGGTGTTTTTGACCCTGGAGTCTCTGAAAGGAAAAACACGGGGAGAGGATTTTTATAACTGTCTGCTGTCATCGAGAGAATGAAGCTACTGTGGAGAAAACTTGACACTGTCACAACAGATGGATCACCAAATTTAAGTGGAAAACATGGGCTGCTGACAAGAAATCAGCATAAAGTGAAAGAAGAAAACCCTGACCAGGATGTTATTTTTCTTCACTGCATCATCCATTAGGAATCACTGTAAATCATGCTTTGTCTGTGCGCTTGTGAAACTCTTAATTGTGTGTGAATTATCAAAAAAAATGTGAAAGACAAAAACGTTTGTGTGAATTATTGTCCAGGTACTCTGCTGTGATGCTGCACAGAGGAGATGCAGGAGGATGGCGCCTGCTTCCATTCCCAACCTGCCACAGCTGACCTGTCATCAACTTTAGATTCTGTAGTTGTAAAAAGTTTTGTGAGGAGTTTGCAGAGGTGAGCTGCCACTTTATTTTGACTTTTCTCCTAAAAGCCATTAGCATAGTGACGTAAGAGACTTGTAGTGAACTAAGCCTCAGGTCAAAACCTGACCCTGAGGACCTTCATGGGACAGGAACTGTTATTTCATTGATTTGAGTCCAGAAATACAAATTAAGCTCATCCAGAGACTTTCTAAGTGTGTCCTGCACTAATCAATTGAAAGAACACTCTCTTTTTATTGTCATTACTATTTTTACAAATGTCTTGATAATCAAAAGGTGTTTAGTTCAAACCATTTTAAATGTTGAAGTGAACTACTCATTTTAAATCAACTGTGAAACAGTATTAATGATTTTTTAATCCTCATTCAAAGTAGAAATCAAGTTAATGTCTGTTACAGAGTAATTATGCATTTTTTGATCTTCTGTCTGAAATGAGAAGGAGTGATGTCGGTCAAAAGTCGGAGACAGTCGCAAACAAGTTTATTGGAACGAACTGTCATGTTTTTGAAACCTCTCAGACAGAAACAGAAGCTGGCACCTGTTTCCTCCCATTTCGCCAAAACATTTTTCTGTCTGCTCCAAAACATTTCTGTCTGTTCCAAAAACATCTCACTGTTTTTCTGACTTGTAGTAACCTCTTACGTCACTAAAACCACACCCCTGTTGGTTCTTTCAACCAATCAGGACTTCTCAAATTGGACCGGAAACAGAACTCTTTAAATGTCGACACTTCCTAGTTCCAGTGAGTTCAAAGTTCTGAGGGCAGAACCGAACAGAAAAAGTTCTGAGACATGAACGGGAGTTCTGGGAGATGATCCAGAGTTCGGAGTTCTACACTTGAACCAAAGTTCTGGTACTGATGAAGTTCGGCTGGAGTTCCTGTAGGAGCCACGATGCCTCGCTGTGACTCCACCCGGTGAAAACTTCATAACTTCTGAGGAGGTTTGTTCTGTGGAACTAGTTCTCACGACTTCTGCAGAGTCGCAGCCGCCCTGAGGAGACACTGAAAGGTAGCGTAACAAGGACCTCTTGACCGCCGCGGATTCATCCTCCGCCAAAGGTAAAGAGTCGTTGAGCTTCACTACCAGTGTACCACAGGCGAACTGCGCTTCAAAGGAGCGTGTTGTTCTGGTCTACAAACATACATTCTCATCCATCTTTTTCCTCTCCATTTAAACTCCTTCATTTCCCATCTTTAAACTCTTCTATCTTGCCAGTAATTAATCCAGATATTTTCAGAAATGTCTGTTGTATTTCAGTTGCAAGTGAGAAATCATGGCCGTATGATTTCTCATTGTAAAGCTCATTAATTAAGCTGTGTTATTGCGTTCAATCAGAATAATCAAGTGTACAATGTTGATGTTAAATTTTGATTCTGTTAATAAATGACCACATTCATTTTGATGGGTCAAAGAAAATTAACGTCTCACGTCACTGTACTTCTAAACACAATATCTCTCTCACATATCTGTCAAGTAGCTCGAAAAAGAGAGAACCTGTCATTAAATATTGATTGTAGTGGAGCTAACTGAAGCTAACCGACCCTATCTCACTACAGACTTGTGGTTTGGTTAATTTTATTTTTCTTCAGGTAAGAGAAAATACAGTAGTTTTTTTTGTTTTTTTTTGTTTTGGCCTGAAGTTGGTAAGACTCCACAAAGTCAATAGTTTCACTATTGTAAATAAAATCACTGTTCTATCATATAATCCTGACTTAGTGGCTGCTTGAGTGGTGCAGAAGGTGGAATCGCTCATTATTAATTGCGTCCCTTCGCTCCAATTTCAGAACTCAATGTGGTCCGCCAGTCAAAAAGTTTGCCCACCCCTGCACTAGAAGGATAGAGACACAAATTGGCATGTAATGCTCCAGCAGAGAATGGAGCTCTTATGCAGACACTTACACCTGTAGTGAGTCACGTGGGTACGTGTCACTTGTTGTATGACAAATATATGAAATATATATGCATACAATATTCACGAGTTCTTCATTTTTCTGACTGTGTAATGCCGTGCATTGAATTTAACAGAAATGCGAACGAGAGACGTCATTACCTTTGACCCATCAAATGAATGGAGTCATTTATTTTCAGAATCAAAGTTTAACATCAAACATTTACATTAATTTGGCAAAATATGAAAATAATAACAGACAGTTTCACAGAAAATGAACTTCAAATCACTCAGCGGTGATTTGAGGACTTTGCTTCAGATATTTCTAAAATATCTGTACTGATTTTGTGAGAGAGAAGAGTTTAAGATGAAAGGAGATTATCTTACAGAGAACTATGTGAGGGAATTTAATCTGTTTGACCAGAAGTTGCACGCTCCGTCCAGATCTCAGCTTTGCCCACGGTACACTTGGTCGAAGAAGAAGTTTTACCTTGTTGATGATCGATCACCTCAGTAAGAATCCTTTTCAACTGATATCAGCGTCTCCGTTGAGAACTGCTAAAATCCTTAGAGAGTCGTGCGTGGTTAGCTCAAACAGAAATTATAATTCCAAACGTCTCTGGATTCTCGGCTTCTCTTCAGAACTCCTTGAGCACTACATGAGAACTTTTTCATTCTCCATTCCAACTCTCTCTAGACTAGTAGGACCGGGAAGTTGTCACATTTTAAATGAGTTTACTTCCGAGTTTACTTCAGAGCTTTCTGATTCGTGGATAGACCAGAAAGAGGAGTGATTTTGTGACGTAAGATGTTATCTAAGCCAAGGTCAGAGGATGAGATTGTTTTAACAACTGACAGAGAGATTATTGCAGGAGAGCAGACTTCGTGGAGTCAACTCTTGGTAATCTTCTGAAAAAGTTTAAACATGACATCTTTCTCGGTAAACATTTTAGTTGACCGAAAACCAACCTTTCACATACTTACGACTTGACTCATTTCAGACAGAAAATCAAGAAATGCTTATTCAGGTGATTTCTTCTCTGAATGAGGAATAAAAATCATTACTTACTGTTTATGTAAAATAAAAATGAGTAGTTCTTTTCAACCTGTAAAGCATTGAGTGAACTACACAATTTGATTATCAAAACATTTGTAAGACAGTAATGATTATAAAGAATTGTCTTTTCTGCTTGATTAATTCAAGAAAGAAAGTCATCAGATGGCCCAGACTTATTCAGATCAATGAAAATAACAGTCTCTGTCCATCTGGTAGATTTGAGGTCATCTGGTTCACTACACACCCCTAGTGCTCATTAGTGAGATGATCTCGAGCTGTTGCTCATTGGTGCCACCCTGGAACTCAGGAACCTGAGCTGAAATCCTACATGATTACTTCCTGAAAGATTTATTCAAATGTGTCCCCTGATTTATGAGATATTTTGCTAACACATCAACAAATGAACATACCAATGAATATATTACAGTAGTCCCTTGTTTAGCGTGGGGGTTTGGAACCACGCCCCCCGTGATAATTGAAAAACCGTGAAGTAGGGATACAATAGTCCAAGTTCAAGTCCAAATAAACTATATATTGTCATTACCATCTCATGTGGTACATGAAATTGAATTAAATTCTGTACACAATTATTATTAGTAGCAGTAATTAGTATTTTATTTTAGTATTTACTGTAGTAGTAAGTAGTAGTTTATTTGGATTCATGATGACAACTGTTTTTTTGCTGTTTGGCTGGTGAATTCTGGATTGTCTATAAATTTGTGTGGATGTGTCGAAGCTCGACAGCACTCAGACTGAATTTGTGGAGCTGCAGCAGCTGTTATCAGGACTGAGGACTTTCTAGCAACACACATGAAAGGAAATAATCTTGGCGAAACTGTGAGCTCGACTTCTGGCGTAAAGGATCAATTTGTCTGTTTTGGAGCTCCATCAGAGGAATAAATATACCAGCGAGACTTTAAAAGTCAGTAAACAGCAATTCACGATTTCTGCCTGACCCAAACTGGCCTTGATGGCAGACTTATCTCAACTCCTCCTGGGCACGTTTTGAAAATAACAAAGATGCTTTGTCTGTCTCCTACCCCTCCCGTCCCCAAGGCCATGGACATGTGACAAAGCCTTAACCAAGCTGATGATAAATAACACCTCTTATCTAGACAATTGGGGTGGTGGGGCTCTGGACTATGCTACGACTTTCCCTTAAAAATTCAATGTCTTCACCGGCCTATATGTGCATGTATGACGTCTGTTTATGTTGCTTTGCTGTGGTAGGTTTTTTGATGCCTCAAATCGTGTCCTGTCTAGGACACGGAGTGAGACATCTTTTTATACCGTCTCTCCTCATGTTTTCTTCCCTTTTCTCATCTAAGCAAAATATTATTCTGAATAAGAATAATGAAGGCCGCGCTTTTTGTAGTTGCAGCTTCGTGCACTACGCCCATCTTTCGGGTGACTGTACATACATATTCTCGTTGTATCTCGGTGCAATGACAATAAAGTTTATTCTGATTCTGATTTTAGTATTTATATACAGGTATATATTAGGGTGTTTTAAACCCTTCCCACACTCTTGCAATGTCCGTAATAATTTTCTAAACTCCAAACTCTCTAAAAGAGCACTACATGTCATGATTTCAGCTCTCTGCCTCTGGCTGCTCTCTGCCATCTGCCAGCGCTCTTGGCCATGCCCATTTCTCCGCTGCAGAGTGGAGAACTGACATCCTGCAAGAGGAAGCTTCTCATGCAGCTGTAGGCTGCACAAAGGTGCAGCAGGTGCCAAATAGTTTGAAATAATTTATTTTAAATAAAAATTTTATGCCGATCATGCAGCTCATCCGTCAATCATCCAATTGTGTGTCATGTCCAATCTTACTTTGAAAAACCACGATAGAGCGAGTGCAAAAAACAAACTGCAAAGTAGCGAGGGACTACTGTATAGCATTAGAAGTTTCTATTCCTTTTATATCAACTCTATCTGTTCATCTGACTAACTTTGTACTGTGTACTGTACTGTGTAGATACATATGACGGACGGACGGATGGATGAATGGATGGATGGATAGAGTAAATAAATCACCTTTTTAATCCCAGAGTGAAACATTGCCAAGTCAATATTCAGGTTCTTCACAAAATGACAAAAACAGCAAAGCATCAAGGTAATAAAAGTACAAAAAAAAACCATAAAACTAGAAGTAGTTATGCAGTAGTGTTATAGTAATAACGTTACGAAACATAATATTGTCCATAAAAAAGTATGTTTTTTGCAAAGGTCAATATAACTTCTTGCAAGATACATTATTGCAAGATTAATTTGTTTTTTTTGTGAACTTTAAAAATGAGCAACTTGAGAGTTGCTTCAAAGACCATTCATTGTTCTTCATTAGATTTTTATACTTAGTCACACCAATTTTTACATTTTTTTCTCTCTCTCTTTGTACCAAGTTGAGGTTTTACTTTTTTGTAAAGGTCTCTTTACATGTTGCTGTCTTCTTTTTTTCTGAAATGACACTTAAAACTTCACACAAAGCAGTATTTGTTTCCTCCAGTCTTTTTTTTTGTCACCTTCTTCTATGTTGTTTTTTGTGTGTGTACTAATATAACTTCTTTTATGAAAAGGTCAATGATGTTTATTTTCTTTAAGAATAGAGTAAAACTCAAGTTTTTGTGTTGTTGTTCAAATAACATTGATTTGCCCACCCCTCAAATAGTCCTAGATAATTCGCTTTTTATATTATTTTAGTGCTTTTCCTCACCAATTTATTTTTCTTTAATTGCACAAATTGGAGACTGAACGTGGAAAAAAAATGTACGAAATTTTAATGAATATTGTTGAAAAAAAGGTGCAACACCAGCGTCTCTGTGATGTACTTTACTGTGTATAAAGGATGAAAGACACAGCTCCAGAAATATTACTGTCACGAACCAAGCATTCACATATGAAGGACACAAAACAATGTCTTCAAAAGTTTTTTTTTTTTACTTTTTATTAACCCAACAAAGTATGAAACAGCACTAAAATAGTTTCTAAACAGTCAATTCTAAAGATATTGATTTAATTCTTTCGATGTGAGACAGCTCCCTAAGAAATATTTTGACCACTACACAAAATCTGTATTTAAAATGTTGTCTGTTTCTATGTGTTAGCAAAATATTGCATGAACCACTGGACTTTATATATTGAAAGTTTCAGGAAATAATCAAAGCATATAAATCTACAACTAATTAACTTTTGGAGTTGATTCAATTCAAGATCACCACCACAGCTGATCATAATTATCAAACACTAAAATGGCTATGGCTCAGTCACTTTTACAGATACTGAGCTAAAGTTTGTTGGAAAAGGAGTCATTCACAGCACAAACTCAGAACGTGATATTTAGTAAAAATTGCATGCATCTAGCGTGTTGTTATTTTTAAGGTTTGACTAAAATGATTAATTTTGTCATTTTCCAACAAAAGACAATCCTGATGTAAAATATTGGCATGAAAGGTGACCAGCATAATGCCATCAACCAAAGCTATGTTGTTTTTGTTGTCATTGTTTTTCTTTTTAACCTGATTTTTCACTTTTGGTTTGAACCTTCGATCTTTTACTGACAATTAGAGAAAAGGTCGTTTTCTCCTCGGTCCCCGCTCTAAAGAGCAGCAGCGTTGTTTTGAGTGTGTCTGACTTTAAAGCCCTGCGCCAAAACATTGAGCCGTAAACTCACTAATGATCTTGCACTTTTTGCCAGGGTTGAAGTTTGCTCCATTTTAATCCCCCTTGATCTCAGCTCTGCCTTTGATACAGCTGATTGCTTCATTTTACTTCACACAAAAAAAGAGCTTTAGGTCACTTTGTGCACACATACATTACTGAGTTGTGCTTCCTGTTTGATTCTTAATCTGTAGCAAAGGAATTACACCAGGGTTGAGGTAATCATAATTCAATCTTTTGTCAAAAACTCCAGCATTTTCTTATTCTGATGATAATGAGGAGGATTTTAACCCATAGTTATAGTGCAGGTAGTGTGACAAAGAACGTATATCACCCGTTTTTTTGTTTCTTTGCTTTTCTGCTTTGTTTGGATTTTTTTATTCCTCTTATTAGAGTTGCTTTTGAGGTATCGGCATGCTTTTAGCATCAAACAATATATGTGACAGAGAAGCTTCTATTTCTGTTGTGTCACTGAGCCCATTCATAAAACAAATCTTCCATTGACTGCATAACTTAAACAAAACAGGAAAGGGCCAACAAAATAAAATAAAACACTTAAACCAAATTTCTAAAGTTATTTTAGACATCTGAGATGAGAGTCAGTCTCACTGAAGCAGTTAAGTGGTCCAGTGGCTCCATCACCAAACACCAGTTTGATTTAAATGTCACTAAAATGGAGGAAGAGACGACTCGAGCTGACATCCTCAACACTTCACTGGTTGGATGTTTTTCAAGTGGCAGATGGACTAAAATTGGTTCAAATACTGGATGAGTCTGTAAGACATTTTTCATCAGTAGAAAATCTGTCTTTGCTCTAGAAGAGGAAAGGAAAAGGCTTCTGTGCTTTTCAGAAACAAAAAGACTGGGATGAAAGGTTATGTCTTGAGTTTTGCTGACACTTGACTCCCTTTAGCTTAAACCTCAAAACTGAAAAATCATCTGCAATCGCATGCAACCTTGCATTCCTTGAAAGAAATGCATATTCAATTTAATTCAAAAATACTTTATTAATCCCAAAGGGAAATTAATAGTTGTTGTAGCTCATCCTAGTTTCATTAGTTGTTCTAGATGCTGATGTCTGTGAGTAGGAAGGATCTCTTGTAGTAGTCCGCCCTACAGCGGACCTGAAGAAACTGGTTGCAGATGCCAATCCGTCTATCCAGTCCTAGCAAACCTCTCGGTCCTCCTGGGCAGCAGGAATGCCTGAATGCTGGGCAGAACTCCTCTCAGAGCGATGACTATTCCTCCCATAAGCTTGCCGAGCTCCTTGTCATCTTGTCGGATGAAACTGTAGGTGCCGGGGGATGATCTTGGTCCTCCTGCTGTCACAAGCCACATTTCATGCCACCTCCAAGATCTCGGCGGTCAGGCACTCGAGCAATGCCTCCAGGGAGACGGGTAAACATCCACAGCACCTCCTTTTCAACTCATTTGGGATTTGGGGCTTTAGTTGAGGTATTATTTGATCTTGGAGATGTTAATCAGCAGCTCCCAGTTATAAAAAACACCTTGTTGTCATAGTTACGCATCATAACAAATGTCCAAATGTTAAAAAGGTTTCAGTAAAAATCCTTCCAGTTACACAGCGTCCAAAACCAAAGGAAATAATCATCCAAACAAATGATTTGCATCCAGAAAAAAAAAAAAAAAAAAACAGTAATGAAAGTTTTCAAAAGCAAAATCTCAATGAATGTAAGCGAGCTACTCCAACATGAGCAGTGCAGTTCTAGAACTATCACCCAACCCTTTTAATTCCAACAATTTCAATTAGGATCAGCTCATGTTAAGTGATGGAGTTGCAGCAATTTTGGTAAACCTTGACTATAACAGTATGCTCAGTCTTATGCAATGTTATAATTTATTTTATGATCTCTCACAGGCATGGAGTTTGTGTTGAGAATGACTGTCAGCTACTACCACAGCAAATTTTAGCTCAAAATCTGTGAACTTCACTGACCTGCATCCACTTATGTGCTAGCTACTGTTGTTTAGCTGTGGCAGCCATCTTTAACTGGGTTGACTCCAAAACTTATTCAGTTGTCATGTCATCATAATTACTCGTAAATAAATCAGCAGGTGTACAGACAACATTTACTTATTGAGAATTTCATTTCCTATGGTTTCTACAATATTTTGCTAACAGACAAATGAGTTGACTTTAACAGTCAAAGCTGTAGATAAATATGTTGCACAATATGTTGTCCTCTAATTATATGTCAAATTTTTGCTCCGTAGTTGTAAAATTGACTGATTTGTAGCCATTTTTGTGTTTTATGGTTATATGACTGCGGTGGCCATCTTGAAATGAGTTCAGTTCAGTAGTTAATGAATTGTAAATATAAACAAATTGCTTAATTTCTAAACTTTTCATAAACATTTTTTCAGTATTTTGACACTTTTTTAATATACAGTGTTGATTCCAATAATTAATGAGGACATTTTAAACCCAGATCATAACTAATGAGTTAGCTTTCAGAATATAGGTTGTGGATTCTCAGCTACTTTCACACCAAATGTCAGCTCTATAATTTAAAACCCGTTTAGGTATAGCCATTTATGTGTTGCATAGATTAATTTGATGTGGTGGCCGTCTTGAATTGGGTATATCCCAAAAGTTATTCCACTGTAGATGTCAATAATAATTCATTTTATGAGGGTTTCATTAGAATCTGTTCAGTGATTATATATATGTCAAGTTCAAGATTCTTTGCCATTTGCATCACATGTGTTACATGAGGTGGAAGGAAATTGTGTACACAGGGTCCCAGTTACCGTACATCCAACAATACCAAAAATATAAATTGTAAAAGAAACAGTAATAGGATCTAAGATATAAACTAAGAAACACACTAAACTAATAAATACGCTAAACACAATGAGCGAAAAACAATATGCCGAACAACAGCAGCACACGCACACCCACCCACCCACCCACACACACACACACATTTTACATATATATATATATATTCCATCATTTTATGTGCGTATGATTGCAAAAGGTGTTTCCTTCTTAAAATGCTTTTATTTTTAACTTTACAAATTAAACTGTGGGTTATGAGATTGCATCTTTTCAACACAAAATAATTCTGAAGCTCTACATTTGTGTAATAATATTTCACATTCGAGCGGTGTTCAACGATCGTGTGACAGGAGCAGAAATCAATATGTGGAAACTTTTGCCGCCTTCTTCTCAGAAGCCGACCTGTCCTTTGTTTGGGAAATCTCAGCCTATATTAGTCATTTTTCTTCTTTCTTTTTTAAAATTGATCACTCTGTATTGACTTTTCCAGGTCTTGTTGTGTTGACTTTCTCTGAGAGTTTCACTCGGCCTCTCTTTGCTGTGCCAGCTTTCTGTGACTTGAGCAGTGAGCCAGAGTTTAGACACTCGAGCGGCTGTGTGAGTCCGTCCCTTTGCTTGCTCTTGCTGAATTGAGGCTTGGTTCGGCAGCTCCACACTGTTCCCCTGACAGGATCAATATCTAATTCAGACTACACTGGCATTTGCAATAACCACCTTGCGGACTGAATCACATGTCCTTAAAATCTGTCGCACCTTGGCGAGCTTTGTATCCATCTGTCTGGTCCAATAACGTGTCTCTACAGCATCGTCCACTTGTCTCAAAATTACCATCCTCACTGTCACCATCAGAGCCCTGACTAGAAAATATCTGCGCCAGTATTAAAACTACAGTGAAGAAGAAAAACTATGAAGAATTTGCTTTTAGAGGGATTTTAGCAGTAAATGCACAGGAGAGCAAAGTGCCTCAATAATGAATGTCTGCCATGACTGAGTTCTCATTAACAGTTACTGAAAACTTCTTCTCGTGGTCTAAAAAGTTATTTCAAGACATGGACTAAAACATATTCTGTTTAAGATGTATTAGGTGATAAACATTAGCAAGCATTAATACAAGAATCATAAAACACTGTAGCAGACTTATTTGAGCAATTTAGCAAAATAACGTTCTGCTTCAGGTAAATATAATATTTTGCTTGTTTCTTTTTTTTTTTAATTAAAACCTGTTAAATGTCAAAGCAAACTGTATCTACAAATGATAATAGTGTTTCCATGCAGGTAACGTACTGGCTGATGTTTGATAATTGAACTGAATAATTGAATCTAGAGACGCAGGAACACACTCTAGAATATATTCAAGAAATAAATGTGCAAAACATTTATTTATTCTGAGATGTTCGATGTTGCAAATCAAATTTATAGATGAATGCAGGTAAACTGTAAACTTAAATAGTACATATAAATGTTGGCTCGCTTTTTATCTATTTCACTATAACTGCTTATTAATAGTTTACAAAGTGTTCACAGCTTAATTAACAACTACATTATTAACTATTAATTACTAATTTTGAAGAGGCCCTTAATGTAAAACAAAATCTTTTTAGTCTTAAAAACTCAGACTTTATCCACCTTATTCCTGAGGGCTGTACTGTATGAATGTTAATAGGCACAACTTCCTGTCAGACAGGAAGTAGCAGTAAGCATTGGTTAACCATGGTGGAGCACAGACTGTGGTTTATTTGAAAGTAATTTGCATTCAGTTTAGCAGATAAAATTCTGTTTTTGTTTTGTTCACATTTATTTAACAACCGTAAAGTTTACTAAAATAGCCGTGCTGAGTCCAGATACCTGTTGTGTTCGCGGCTGCACAAACCAGACCAAACTAAATCAGTGGCTACAACAACAGTGTTTTGAACAGGGACCCAAAACAAAACAAAAAAAAAAGTGTTTCTGTGAAATGCTGTATAGTTTTTATCACCTACCTACAGATGAGGAATTAAGAAGAATGTGGCTGAAAAATATTAACTTGAAGAGACCACCCAAAACGCTGTGTGTGAGCCCATTTCATTTTGTTGACAAACAGCTGATTTAGGAAAACCTGCATCCTACTTTGTGGCTGGGCTACGATAAACCACCAGAGAAGAGACGCTGGATCCTCAGAAGGACTGAAAACCGTGTGATGAGAATATCAGGTATGATTTCAAGTGTATGGAGGGCACAGCTTCATAATATTTGTTCGTCTTTGATATTATGATTTTCTCTGTAATTAACCCAAGCTCGGTGATGCGGGACTTTAAGGCTTTGGCTGGGCTCTATCTGCTTTAAGGTCATTAAGATTGTGTCCAACCGCTTTCAACAAAACACCACTGACCTTATTACTGTAGATACTGATACACCTCAGAGCTTTTCAGGTTGTTCATCGCTTCACTGTCGGAAGAACCGAGTCAAGCTAAATATGCTACAATATGTAATGTGCAGCCACTTCTTCAGCTCGTCCTCCATCCCTCATCCTCAGTAGGCAGCAGTATGATTATATTGTCAGTTAGTTAGTTAGTTAGTTAGTTAGTTAGTTAGTTAGTTAGTTAGT
>NC_056504.1:37839519-37844620 GCF_014905685.2 Nematolebias whitei
GTTAGTTAGTTAGTTAGTTAGTTAGTTAGTTAGTTAGTTAGTTAGTTTATTTGACAGGGACAGTGCACACAAACATAGAACAGAACAAGTCTGTGACTGATGCGTTGTGCAAAGAGTATATAGCTACAGCTAATTCACAACTCCAGTCCCTCGAGTCCCTGTCCTGTTTGAGCTCTGACAGGTGGTGTTCCTACATGTTTAAATTAAATCCACAATGCTTGGAGAAACTACATTAGCTCGTACTGTTCGCACATAAACAAAATGTCTGTTCGGGTCTACGCTGGAAGTCGCGCCCATAATTCACACAAGGGTATGATGGCTGGGAATAAGGTACCTCTGATTTTTATTTTTACTAATTATGGAACTAATCATCTCACATAATAATGTAAGAAACATTTCATTTAGGTAAATGCTAAAAACCACATGTTTTCGCAGTTTCTACATTTTGGATGCCATCTCCTCTGTGGTCCACACTGCGCTCAACCACCTGGAGCAGAAAAACTCTTACGTCCGTATGCTCTTTGTGGACTTCACATCTGCCTTCAACACCATGATCCCCTAAACCCTGATGGACAAACTATTCACACTAGTACTAAGCCACTCCATTTGCAACAGTACTAGACTTCTTAACAGACAGACCACAGTCAGTGAGGATCCACAACTTCTCCTCCTCCACCATAACCCTCAGCACTGGCTCTCCTCAGGGATGTGTGTTGAGCCCTCTCCTGTTTACTCTGCTCATGTATGATTGTGCAGCTACCCATCCAGGCTGTCATATTGTAAAGTTTGCAGATTATACAGCGGTGGTGGAATGCATCACAAACAATGATGAGTCCAGCTACAGGCAAGCGGTGGAACATCTGGAGAGCTGGTGCAAAGAGAATAAGCTTCACATCAATGTGAAGAAGACAAAGGAGATGATTGTGGACTTCAGAAGGAACAAAAACATCTACACCCCCCTGAACATAAGAGGATCTGTGGTGGAAGTGGTCTCCAGCTACAAGTACTTGGGTGTAAACATGAATGACAACCTCAGCTGGAGCAACAACACCACCAGCCTGATCAAGAAAGCTCATCAGAGACTCTACTTCCTCAGACGACTGAGGCGAGCTGGTCTGGGAAGCTCAGTCCTCACCTCCTTCTACAGGTGTGCAGTGGAGAGAATCCTGTGCTCCAGCATCAACGTGTGGCATGGAGGCTGCACAGCTGCAGAAAGAAAAGCTTTGCAGCGCGTGGTGGAAGCTGCACAGAAGTCTGTTGGAGTCAGTCTCCCAACCATCACAGACATCTACACTTCCAGACGCAGAAAGAGAGCCACCTGCATCATGAAGGACCCCACTCACCCAGCACACACACTTTTTGCCCCCCTCCCCCTTGGAAGGAGGTTGAGTAGCATTAAGTGTAGAACCACTAGACTGAGGAACAGATTCTACCCTGAGGCTGTTAGACTCATGAATCTCTAACCAGAATAATCACTGTGAAAAAAATCACATCATGTTGCTGCTGATCTGTTTCATGTTGCTGCTGATCTGTTTCATGTTACTGCTGATCTGTTTCATGTTGATGTGTTCATGCGTGCTCATCTGCTCACACAGACTCATGCTCATGTTTGTGCTGCTGTTCAATGTAATATTTTCATGCTGTTAGTGCTCAGTGTATTTTAGTTTATGTTTTTCTTAGTTAATATCTTGAATGTTATCATTGTTTTTCTTTTACATTTTATTGTTGGATGTAACTGGGACCCTGTGCACATAATTTCGCTCCACCACATGTACCACATGTGGTGCGAATGACAATAAAAAATCTCTGACTGACTCTGGTTTTAATTTTGTTATTTAGGATGCTCACTAATGTGGTGAAACAATAAAGCCCGTTTGAACTTTTTAACATTTCTAAGAACAGTTTCATACTTATTACAACGATACACTGTTTCTTGTGTTTCGTTTTTTTCATGCTCATAAATCCTTTTAGTATTTGGAAGACTGATTGTGCTGCCCCCCCCCCCCCCCCCAGCTATTTGTGCATCATGGCAATTTTATTTTCGGTAAATAAAGATGCAAAACACAACTCTGTCAAGGAGTGTAATCAGCGGAAGTTATGGTTTACCCGAGTCATCCTGGAAGCTAAACTGAGACTGAATGAGTTTTTATCTCCCAACAGCAGCAGAGAACTTATCTTATTTTTTCCAGAAGGAACTACTGCTGTGCTGGCATAGATCTGTGACTGCTCAACCATGTTCTAATTGTTACCTTTCCACGGTTTGATGAATATTTCCAGCTCCTTATACCTGAAGATAAAGAAAACTGTTAGGCGTTGTGTTGGAACTGTTCTGGGAAATGGTAAAACATTGATAGTGTACCACATTGTGTAAAATGCAAATAAAAGCAAAATGTAATGATTTTCCAAATCTCCTGGTCGTATATTTTATTCACAGTGGAACATTGAAAACAGATCAGGTTTTTTTTTCTGACTTGCTCTCGACAAAGACGGACACTTTCTTTCCTCCTCCTGTCTCCCTCCTGCTTTTGCTCTTGTCCTGTGAATCTATCTCAGAGCCTCTCTTTACACATCTTTCGAATCCTGAAGAATATGTAATTAATAAACCTCTGCTCTGCCCTCTAACACCCCCACTCACCCCTGAGAACATCTGTGGACCCTTATCAGAGTTGAGCCGGCTGATAGACGCTGTATCATCTTTATCAGGACTATGGGGGGGGGGGGGGCAATCTCACCGCCTTTGTCTCCTTATACCTATCTATGTTGCTTTGTGCTGAGGTAGTTTTTTGTTTCTTCCTTACATCGTGCTCATTGGACACGGTATAAGATCTTGTTTTTTTTTTACACCTTCTTTCCTCATGTTTATCTTCCATATTCTTATCTAAGTGATAAGGGCAGCGCTTCACAACGAACCTGCAGCCTCCTTGCACTTTCGTCTCCCCTTGTTGGACTGCTGCACTGAAATGTATTTTCGCTGTGCTTAACTGTACAATGACAATAAAGTTTATTCTGATTCTGATCAAATGTATAAACCTATAAATTGCATTTTTTTTTTTTATAAATAAGTTTTGAATGTTATGGCAGGAACAATTCTCACAAAAAAGTGGATGCGGCAACAAAAACTATAAAGGTAAATGGTACAAGTAAGAAACAGCTGGAGGAGCATATTAAATATAATTAGGTCAACAGATCAGTAGGAGGACTGCAGAGAATACAGTCCAGATCTTAGCTGCAAATTTATAATTGTTTTAATATTTTAGGAAGAAAACAGGTAACTGCTGAACTTCATCAAACTGTTGGTAGAGTTAAGAGTACAGCAGCAAACAATTTACATTTAGATGGAAAAACTGTCAGTGAGCCATTCTAAATGCAATTTTGAGATAAATGTGCAATGATGAACTAATGGGACAATAAAAATAAACTCGGTGCCAGCAGAGGGAGACAGAGTGCCATTAAAGCCTTAACTGTAAACATTTATTTATTTTAAGTACAATAAAACACCAACACATTCTTCATTCAGCAAAATAATTTTGATCAATGTAGAATAATGCCTATTTTTTTATTAGCATCAGTGCAGCCTGTGTGACTTTGCAGTAATAATATTTTTCAGCCACTTCACCTAAACATCTTTTTATGTGGCCAATGTGAGGAACGCATCAAAATCCATTGACTGTTTCCTCCAAACAAACTGATTGCAGCCTGTTCAGCATCTGTGAAGCATTGTATAAAGAACTTTTTTGTTGGAGAGAGCAGATCGCCACTGCTTGTGTTGTAAGCAGTGGACTGAGTGGGAGCTGCAGTTGCAAGACGATGTGCAAGTTTTGCATCAGCTCTGACATCTCTGGCCAGCAAGATGTGGCCTCTTAGATGAAATGCCTTCAGTTTAGGAACAAAGCTCAGGCATGAAAGATGAGCTGCAGATAATGTCAAATGTGGCACTTGAATCCCAAATGCATGTTGTGTTTTGTGCAAAGGTTGAACATTTCATATGACATAAAAAAGGTATGACATTATCTACATCAGTCTTAGCTTTAAAATGATTGGAGGCTTCAAAACTGACACTTTGATTAACAGCATCT
Organism: Nematolebias whitei; assembly: GCF_014905685.2. Classification (NCBI taxonomy): domain Eukaryota; kingdom Metazoa; phylum Chordata; class Actinopteri; order Cyprinodontiformes; family Rivulidae; genus Nematolebias; species Nematolebias whitei. The sequence goes on from NC_056504.1 coordinate 37,843,596, forward strand.
TATACGTTGCAAAGGCAGTCAGAGCAGAAATGTTTTATTTACCAAATCCCGGTGTGTTTATCTGGTTTTTTAGACAAACTGGCTGTTGGCTGAAATATTGACTCATTTTGACATTTAGGAGCAGAAACCATTATCAGACTGTCCAAGCTGTAAATCTTCATTAGGACAGAAGACTGAACAACGTTGTGACTGAATAAAGCTGTTTTCTCTTTATTTTACTTGCTTTTTGGCGCTCTTGTAGTTTTAGCACAGCTGCAAGATTATCCACTAAAAATATACAAGTGATTAATAATTCATAAGTTTAAATATTACTTCCAGTGCTTTTATGTGTCTTACATTAATATATTTTGACAACTGTCACTAATTCAATAAAAGAAATGAAGCACCATGCTGAGACAACATGTCCGCTTCGAAAAAAAAAGGAAATAAATTCTCAAATCATGCTCCACGTATCGACTTTTTTTTTTTTCAACTCAGTCTTGTCAGTTTTCACAGATCTTAGCCAGGGTTCATTATTTGATCTGTGGTGGGTTTGGGTTTGTGTGACATCATCATGTTTCTAAAGTTTGAAATACTTTGTACAAAAGTAGTTTGAATTAAATGTATCAATGGACAACTGATAAATATGAGAAAGCCTGCTTTGTATTCGGTGTTGGTCTTCAACAAAAGGTCCTATGAAATAAAATAATTGCATGGGACAGTTATTTTTTTTTTAAATTTTATATTCAGTGATCTTCACTGCAGGATTTTCTGACAAAATGATAAATGGATTTAACGATTTTCTCAAATTTCTCACTTATTCTAACGCTTGTTGGGAATTTTCCCCTTTTCTGTTGTTTTTATTGGTAATGTTAAAACTTTTGTGAGTTTGTTGTGGGCTCAGTTTTGATCAGTTCACATTCAACTGCACATAAAAGATCCCTTGATGTTGACAATACTGCAAAAAGGACTCTAGAATAAAGTTTCTACTCATGGCACGTAATCAGAATAGTTTGTCGCTGCTGCTGTTGTTGAAGTTTTATATA
>NC_056504.1:37845020-37872631 GCF_014905685.2 Nematolebias whitei
ATAGTATTGTAGATGTAAAATACCAGATCTAAGCCCGAGCCGAAATGAACAGATTTCAATATATATATATATATATATTATTGTAAAAGGTAGAACCCTGTCCTGAACTTTAACCTAGCTGTACTCCATTTCACTTACTTGAACCACCAAAAAAAGCTTAAAATGTATAAAAATTACATAAAATTTGCCAACATTTGGTCCTCTTTACAAAAAAAGGTTTGTAGGCTCAATCATCCAGATATATAACAATAAAAAGGTTAAATCATGTCATCTGGACTGGTTACAAGCATCACTTATGAAAAAGTGAGACATGTCCTCCCAGAGTTCCACTGTCTATTGTAAAGTATTGTAGATGTAAAATACAAAGTATTCCTGCCACTCCACTTGAAGAGTTATGTGGGAATACTTGCACTGAAACTCATATAAAATATAATGATAAACACAGTAAAGGCAAGGCTGCAGTACAGGGTTGTGCAGGTCAAGTGTAGGAAAAAGTAGCTAGTGCAACTGTATAAAAATATCTGCTGGTACACACAAGTTCTTGTCTCAATTATTTTGTCTATTAACTTTATTCTCAATCATATTATTGATAACTTGCACTTGTAGTTATGAAAAAAGCTGATGTCAGCTCAGTTAATCTTCAGCTTTTCACTCTTCAGGGTCACCACAGCGAGTCATCCTCCATCTCTCGCTGTCCTCTGTCCTCACTCCAACTGCATGTCCTCTCTAACTGCATCCATATATCTCCTCTTTGTCTTTTTCCTGGCAGCTGCATTTCTAACATCCTTCTACCAGTATACCCACTGGACATGTCCAAACCATCTCAGTCTGGCCTCTCTAACTTTATCTCCCAGTTGTTCAACCTGTGCTGTACCTCTGATGATGTCATTCCTAATCTTATCCATCCTTGTCGCTCCTTAGGAGAACCTCAACACCTTCATTTCTGCCACTTCCAGTTCTTTCTCCTGTCTTTTTGTCAGTGCCACTGTCTCCAGTCTGCTCAGTTAGTAATATAAATAAATTATCTAGAATCGATGCAATAAAGTGCAGCATGCATTCTTGTTCTCTTTCATTTTATCTTTAATTAAATTTGTACAAATCTTGGTACATTATCAGGTTTTCTATAAAGGATTTTCAGTCCAAACAGGTGGACTGAACTACATGTAAATCCTTATACTGTTTAAAGTATTAAATATTGTAGGGTTTTAGGGCCACATACCAGGAAGTAAACAATCCTATGCAGAGAATAAAAATCCCTTCATAGATAAAATCCGCATTTCCTTATGGTGACCTTCAGTGTTTAAAGTTCAATCAGTTCAGTTAAAGTAATCTTATCCACCTGATCTGTGCAAGCTGTGAAAAGCAGGAGCCGTCGTCTCACACCAACATCAAAAAGCCACATCCTGACATTTAAATAAAAGATGGTGTAATTTAAAAGAAAAGCACGGCCTCCTAGAAAATCTGATAACACAGAATAGCTTTTACTCTGATTTCATAAAGAAGCCCCCACTTGAAGGAAGCATTATTTTTATCTACCAGGCTGCATCGCTGAGAAATTAAACATTCATTGGCTGCTTTCCTCATATTTACATCCATTGTATTTTATCTTTGAGGCCAGTCTTTCTTCAAGGGCAGCGTTTTTATTCACCGTGATTCACTAACCTCTCATTTAACGGTGGTGTCGAATTCTAAGTGTCTGTTTTGCTTTGGCACTTCAGCGCTGAATAAAACAAGCAGAAATTATGTCAGGTAAGTTCCCCTTTGGATTTGAGCACCTCAGACATTTGAAAGTGAGACCATTGTCATGTAGCTTCATTGTCAAAGGACAGCAGCTGATGAATATTTCATCCCTCCTGCCGATCCTCTCCTGCCTGCATACAGATGTTCACCGCCTTCAAACACAGCTGTAGCCTGCGGTGTTTGTTGGTCATAAGGCTTTTTTACTATTTGTTTGTCTCACAATGCTTGGCTGTGCATAAAAAATGAGATGAGATTTTGAACAGAGCTGAAAAACCTTGAGAGGCCTCGAGTGAAAAGCAAGATTAAAATGTATTGATCAACCTAAAACTGCAATAAGTTGTGAAAATAGAAACTGCATGAAGTATTTATTCATATACAAGTACTTTGAAGATGTAACGTTGGTTGTTTGGTTGTTAGAGAAAATCCATCTGATAAAACATGCACAGTAACGCTGAAGGCGGAGACGGAGCGATACAGCCTGTGTCTGTATGTGCATGTGTTTGCAATCAATTTCATTAAAGATGGCCGCCACTGGTAAGCAACATCAGCAACCACCTAAATGTCTTTACCTTTACAGATATAGAGCTCAATTTCGGTGTGGAAGTAGCTGAGACTCAACCCCAACACATAGTCTAAGGGAGCGCTATTCAACTGGTGGCACGGGGACCAAATCAGGCCCAAGGGTGAGCTTAGTTCGGCCCACCAATAAGTTCATTTTTAAACAAAATTTGAGTTTAACCCGTAAAATAAACGTATTTAATGACAATAACTGCTGTATGTTTGGCTATGACAATAACTGCTGTACGTTCGGCCCCTGAGCTCTTGGCTTTCAGTAACTGTGGCCCCCTGAGCAATCTAGTTGAATAGCCCTGGTCTAAGCTCAAATCAAGATCTGTTTAAAACTTTGCATTCACTATTTGAGTCAACTATGTCTGTTGTTAGCAAAATATCTAATGAACCACTGCACAAATTGTATTTAAACATTCAGAAAGTAGAACATCTACCAGTGATTAGCTTGGGAGTCACATCAAGTCAAATTGGTTTACCAAGGCTTTTCATCATTAACCAAAACTCGACAGGCTATAACTCAATCAGTCTGTCAGATATTGAGGTAAGATTGGTGTGGTAGTTGGACTTGGAGTTGGAGTTAGCCTCCCCACCATCACAGACATCTACACCTCCAGATGCAGGAAGAGGTCCATCTGCATCATGAAGGACCCCACTCACCCAGCACACACACTTTTTGCCCTGCTCCCCTCAGGCAGGAGGTTAAGGAGCATTAAGTGTAGACACACTAGACTGAGGAACAGCTTCTACCCTGAAGCTGTTAGACTCATGAGTCTCTAATCAGACAAATCACTGTAATGACACATTAATTGGACATTTGACATGTTTTCCATGCTGCTGATTTCTTACCCATAAGCTACTATATTCATACTCATCTGCTCACAAAAGACTCATGTTCAGGCTGCTGTTTAATACACCATATTGTATTTAAAAAAAGAAACAGTACACACGAATCTAAGATACATGCTAAATTAATATTATAATATAATACGGTGCATTAAACAGCAGCTTGAACATGAGTCTTTTGTGAGCAGATGAATATTTTATATTATTGCTTTTTTTTAGGTGTAACTGGGACCTTGAGTGCACAATTTTGTTCCACCTCATGTACCACATGTGATGCAAATGACAATAAAGTCTCCTTGAACCTTGAGTCGTGTTCCAAACATTAACAAATCTCTCAAGGTGTGGCTCTGGCCCCATTGTGACTTAAATCTCTGTCATGAAAGGCAGTGGGCAATATGGAGTCCTTCAAGAAATGCCAGGCCTTTAAATGATTATTTCATTGCATCCATTAATGTACACAAAAAAATGAGTTAAAGCACTGAAGAGGATGTTTGGTTGTGATGACAACCTATTGAAAATGATTTGTGATACTTGGCACACTCTTTGTAGAAGCTTCTCTCATTTTGGGGGGGCAGAAATTAAGAGATCGGATGGGGCGCATCATAATGCAGCCGTGTTCATTTCTTTAAATTTGATGCTCTGAGCTCAGATTTGGATTTTTGTTTTGTTTGTGAAGGCACTGTCTTGTTGGAGGATGAAACTTCAATACAGCATAATATATCCTAAAAACAACTCTGTAAGAAGTTACTTACAACCCTTTTTTATTGCTTTATTAATCTATTTCTTAATCCTGCTCTCATCAGCCTGTTTGTTGTATTAGCATTAAAAAGGTTACACTGAACATTTGACATGAACCATGTTAGAACATTTTAGTAGATGCTTTAACCTTTACTTTGTCAGATAAGTTTTTTTTTTTTTTTTGCTTTATTATGGTCTGTTTCCTTCATGTGCATTTATTGACTAATACCTTCCTGTGTGATCAAGCATAAATGATGGATTGGTGGAGTTCGGCAATTTCATAGGGTTTTGCTCCTTCACTCTCTTTCATCGAGCATAGGTTTTTGGAGGTGGTTGTAAACACAAAAAATACAATCACAAAACATCTTAAAGACCCGTCATATTCACCTCCACAGCTGTCGACGTCTCAGCTGCTCCCCTATGGCACACAGGAAAGTGTTAGAAAAACAAATGATGTCTCTTTGCTCCAGTTCAGCCATGACAAGTTGATAATGCTTTATCTTTTAGACACAATCCTGTCACCAACTGTGTGTTGACGCTCTGAAAATATTTTACCAGAATCTCCCTTGTAACATAATCCTGTGTCACACCTCTAATGATAATATTCTTGACTCAAAGTTTATGTTTTGCTCGACTTCAGCTGGTCTCAGCTGGATTAATGTCAATTTACAGAAGCAGTGTCAGGATCCGCTGAAGGATGCATCAGATTTATTTAATGTCTTAACAAAATAAGCAAAGCAACATTTTGGAAACCTTCTTTTTTCATTCAACCTTTATTTGGACAGGTAAATCCCATTGAGCCTCGAGGACTCATTTACAAGAGAGACCTGATTTCAACAAAGAATGATGACAACAATGGACAACAGCGACAACAATAAACAGTTATAAAAAGTCATACAATTTTTTTTGTTTTTACAAATAAGATGGCTGAAAAAAAGTAAAAAGAAAAGTAACAAGAGAACAGCTAGATTCTAAGGTGAATGTAAAAAACTAAAAACAGGAACATGTCTGCATTGGTCCCTGCCAGGAATCCAACACATTGTTAAAGCCACTTAGAGAGGTCAAGGTTGAGAGCTTCAGATCTTTTTGTAAGATATTCCAGGAAACAGGAGCGGAATAGGAGAAGGCCCTTTTGCCTAGTTCAGTCCGCACTGAGGGATCACTGCAGGTAATAATATCCTGATGCATGCTCAATAATCCAGGTAGAAAAATCCAAAAAAGTTCAATCTGGTCCTCTGGACATTCAAAAAAACAAAAAACAAAACAAAGCAAAAAAAATAGAATGCAGGTAATAATGTCCTGAGTGCGCACGCTGTAGCTGTACTCACGCAGAGACATGTAGGAGGAGATGTATGAAGTAGGGGTTGAACGAGTATATAATTTTTAAAGTCGACATTAACATAATAAAACCCGAGTAGAACTCGAGTATTTGATGACGTCATAGATCTCAAGATACAAAAATAAATAAATAAAACTGCAAAAAAAGGTAATTATTTACACAAAAAAAAGACCAACAAAACATTGGGAGCGTATATTATGCTCCTACCATTTATCATACTGCAAATAAGTCACAGGAAAAACTAAACTATTAGTTATTATTATTAAACTGCAAACGTGAAGAAGCATGCAGAACGTCAAAAACGAAACTTTAAACAGTGTGTCTGTGTGTGTGTGTGGTGGGGGGGGGGGTCGACCACCCCGCACCACCGCCAGCTGTGGTGCGCATTAAGTTTAATTTTAGAGATTAATTTGTTTATAGATTTTTTTATAGGTTTAGAGATTAATATTTTTTGCTTTTTGTTTGTGAAACAAGGTCAGAGGAAGCTGATTCTGGTTCGATGGATTGGACCTGGTGTTACACCATACTCTGTGACCTGCAACAGTGCAACACCGCCCCCTACGGTCATACGGTGGTCACATAATATGATGTCACTACGGATACTCGACATTACATTTTTAACCTCGATAGATATCCTAGCAATCGATGTGTAGATTACTCGAGTACTCTGTTAATGCCCTAGTATGAAGGCAGCAGACCAAGAAGTGATTTAAAGATGAAAATGTACCAGTGAGAGAGTCTGCGTGATGTTAATGATGTCCAGTTAACCAGTGAATACAGGGTGCAGTGGTGGGTACGATAATCACAGCCAGTTATGAATCTTAGTGCACCATGATAGACAGCATCCAACATCTGCAGGGTTCTTGTAGGAGTGTTCATGTAAATAATGTCACCATAATCAATGGAGGGAAGGAAAGTCACAGATACAAGGCGTTTCTTAGCATTCAGAGTTAAACAGGATCTGTTTCTGAAAAAGAAACCCAGTTTAACTTTCAGTTTCTTTACCAAGTTTTCCACATGGAGCTTTAAAGAGATGCGAGTCGACCAAGATACCCAAATATTTATAAGAATCAACAAACTCAATGGGGACACCATTTGAGGATGAGATCAGTGGAAGAACTGTTGGGACCAACTTCCTATTTGAAAAAAGCATCCCTTTGGTTTTGTCGGCATTTAGGACAAGTTTGAGGCAGAACAAATCAGTCTGGACGATGTTGAATGCAGATTTCAAAAGCTGGAAAGCCTTATCAACTGTTTTAGCTCAACAATAAACAACTGTGTCATCAGCATAGAAATGTATGGATGCATTAGGGATGCTTTTACCTACATTATGTATGTGGATTGTAAAGAGGGTGGGTCCTAAGACTGAGCCTTGTGGTACACCATTGTTGACTGTTAAATAACTGGAGGAAGTACCATTATGTTGAACACATTGCTTCCGGTCTGAAAGATAGTTAGCGAACCAACCAATGGTGTGATCTGAGAAACCAATTTCTGAGAGTTTATGACACAAGATGTTATGATCCACAGTGTCAAAAGCTTTAGACAGGTCTAAGAAAAGTGCAGCACAATAATCCGCAGCATCCAGTGCTTCAACAAAGTCATTAAGAACCTTCAGTAAAGCAGTTGTTGTGCTGTGTTGTTTCCTGAAACCAGATTGATGTGGAGGTAAGATGTTAAATGAGTCCAGGTAATTTTTGATTTGAGAGTTTATCAGTTTTTCTAGAACCTTGGCTAAAATGCAGAGTTTAGAGATTTGTCGATAGTTGTTCAGTGAGGTGGGGTCACCTCCCTTCAGCAAAGGAAGAACAAAGGCTGTTTTCCAAGCATCTGGAATGGAATTTTGTCTTATGGAGAGATTGAAGATGTGGATCACAGGGACTGTGATGATATGAGCAGCCAGCTTTAAAAAATAAGGTGGAATCCAAAAAAGTTCAATCTGGTCCTCTGGACATGAATGTCCAGAGGACCAGATTGAACTTTTTTGGATTTTTCTACCTGGATTATTGAGCATGCATCAGGAAATAAGGTGGAAATTCATCTGGACCTGCAGATGTTTTAGGATCAAGATCTTTTAACAGTTTATTAACCTCACTGACTGAGAATGGAGAAAAAGAGGTGTGATTAACTGAGGATTGACTTGTAGGAGGGATTTGATTAGTAGAAGTTTGATTATTAAGTGAAGTGGCTGATTTTCCATTAGTAACTGTGTCAAATAAAGAACTAGAAGCAACAAAATGCTTGTTGAAACAGTTCAGGATCTTGTGCTTATTTGACACAGGAACAGAGTTAACGAGAAGTTGTGATGGGAGATCAGATGATCGGGGGGTGCCTGAGAGAGATTTGATGGTTTTCCAGAATCTGTTAGGGTCATTTAGATTTTTGGAGGTCTGAGATAAAAAATAGTTACGTTTTGCAGCTTTGACAGCAGTTGTGCATTTATTCCTCATCTGCCGAAAACTCAACTAATCAGTGTCTGAGTCAGATTTTCTCGCTGCGGCCCAAAGATGATCTCTCCTGTTCAGGAGGTCAGCTAGCTCTGGAGTAAACCAGGGGCTGTCTCGTCCCTTTATTCTGAACTGACGAAAAGGAGCATGTTTGTTCACAAAATAAATGAAAATAAATAAAATAAATAATAAAATAAACAAATAAATAATAAAATAAATAAAATGTTGGCTTAATATATTTAAGATGGCAATGATTTAGAAACTTAGTTATATGGGATGAATAAACCTAAGAATATAGAAATGACACGGTGTTCAAACATTTCAAAAATAGTGTTTATTTTGCATGCAGAACATGAGGTATGTTCACTGCATCCCTGCTTTGTACCACCATTCTGAGGCCATACTCCCTGGAGGCTATTGTGGCATTACAAGGCATGAGAGGAGCTCTTCTCAAGCCTTTTGGCCTTTTGCAGAAAGGTTGCCACAAATCGGCAATACACAGACTGGAGAAACTGTAAAGCATGCCAGGATTTCACAACACATTTGTTGATGTCATTGTTGTATTATTCTCCAAATAAATCCTTGGGCTATGAGCTGTGCTCCCATACATCCTTTCTCTGATGAATATTGCATGATTCCAACTTGACTGGGCAGCCAGCACAGGCCTCCATTAAAATCACAGTGAATAGAGGAGGTAAATTACACTCTAACTGCAGAAGCACCAATTAATTATTCATTAGGCACTTTGAGACAATTCATGCCTGCGTATCTTTAGGGACAAAGGTTCTGATGGCAAGGCAGAATAAGTAATTTGACAAAGTTTTTTAAAGCAAAATTAAAATATTGTACATAGCTGTCATGTGACCAGGATGTATGAAACTCCAATGAAAATGTATCACAAGCTGCTGTGTTTTGTTAAATATTTGTTTGTCCAGTGTTTGACCTCCAGTTGGCTAGTTTTTAATGATAAAGTTATTGTTGTGTGAACGCTGATTCACACAGTATCTATTGTTTCCCTGCTTTTGTTTTTCAGCACATTTTGACGCATTCTAACAACTTCTACAAACTTAGCGTGTTTCTAGCCGTTCAAACATTTCAGCTCATTCAATAATTGATTGCTATGAATTCATTTATTTGGGAATGTAATAAAATATTTTACTTTATTTAAAAAATATTTCCTTGTAGAGATAACTTAGAGCTCTTTGGTTACTTCCAATTTTTTTTTTTAATCTGCTTAAGCAAACTTGCATTTTTTTTTTTTGGGGGGGGGGGGGGGTATGCTAGTTCTAGTTTTTTGCAATCATTCTGCCACGTTTAGCCTTTAGCTGACTTTTTACTACTTTAGTCTTTTGGTTAGGATAATGTTATTTTCTTGTAGCTTTTTGCTACTTACAGCTTTTATCAACCTTTCTTTTTTTTTTTTTTTTTTTTCAAGGTTCAAGGTGACTTTATTATCATTCACTTCACATGTGGTACATAAGGTGGAATGAAATTGTGCACTCGAAGTCCCAGTTGCACCCAAAAATATCAATAATAAAAAGTATAACAAATAGAAACAGTATACAAGAATCTAAGATATATGCAAAACAATAATAATATAATATAATGAGGTGTATTAAACAGCAGCCTGAACATGAGTGTGTTGTGAGCAGATGGGTATGAATATAGCAGCTTATAGGTAATAAATCAGCAGCATGGATAATCAGCAGCACAGATAAAGTATCAAATGTCCAACTAAAGTGACATTACGGTGTTTTTCCTGGTTAGGTATTCATGAGTCTAACAGCCTCAGGGTAGAAGCTGTTCTTCAGACTAGTGGTTCTACACTTAACTCTCCAAATCCTCCTGCCTGTGGGCAGTGGGGCAAAAAGTGTGTGTGTGCTGGGTGAGTGGGGTCCTTCATGATGCAGGTGGCTCTCTTACTGCATCTGGAGATGTAGATGTCTGTGATGGTGGGGAGACTGACTCCAACAGACTTCTGTGCAGCCTTCACCACTCTCTGCAAAGCTTTTCTTTCTGCAGCTGTGCAGCCTCCATGTCACACATTGATGCTGGAGCACAGGATGCTCTCTACTGCACACCTGTAGAAGGAGGTGAGGACTGAGCTTCACAGACCAGCTCGTCTCAGCCGCCTGAGGAAGTAGAGTTTCTGATGTCATTTCTTGATCAGACTGGTAGTGTTGTTGCTCAGGTTCACACCCAGGTACTTGAAGCTGGAGATCATTTCCACTGCAGATTTTGGCTTGTGTTGTCAAATTTTAGCTAGCTGTTTTGGTTATTTTAGTTAGCCTGTTTTATGAGGGGCTGTGGTAGCTTGGTGGTCAGTCCTGCAATCCTAAGGTTGCAAGTTCAATCCCAGGTTGTGTCTGTATGGGCATCTGGCACAAAACAAATTGCCAAATCTTTCATGTGCATTTGCTTGCTCTGGTCACCCCTGAAGAAGGGAGCAGGCAAAATAATTGTACTTTAGCCTGTTGTAGCCTATTGTTATATGTTTAGCTTTTAAATAGCATATTGCTACTTTTAACTTGTAACTACCTTTTCCTTTTCCTATACAGACCAGTATCTTCTGTTTGACTCCCACCATCCACAAGAACACAAACTCTCTGTCATCAGGACTTTACAGCATCGGGCCGAACGCATCCCCACAAAGACAGAAGGGAAGGAAAAGGAACAGAAACACATCCAAGAAGCTCTCCAAACGTGGATATCCTAACTGGGCTTTTGTCAAGTCAACGAGGAAATCTACAAAACACACTAATAAACAGGAAAAGGAGAACAGCAGACGTAAAAACATTGTCATCCCTTATGTTGCTGGAGTATCAGAGAAATTCAGAAGGATCTTCAACAAACACAAGATCCCAGTACATTTCAAACCCAGCAGGACTCTCAGACAGAGGCTGGTCCACCCTAAGGACAAAACACCCATACACAAACAGAGTGGTGTAGTGTATGCGGTCCAGTGCAGCGAGGACTGTCCAGACCTCTACATTGGAGAAACTAAACAGCCTCTTCACAGATGCATGGCTCAACACAAGAGAGCCACCTCCTCTGGACAAGATTCAGCTGTTCACCTCCACCTCACAGATAAGGGACACTCTTTTGAGGACCAAAATGTGCAAATTTTGGACCGAGAACACAGATGGTTTGAGAGGGGGGTGAAGGAAGCAATTTATGTAAAAAGAGAAAAGCCGTCTCTTAACAGAGGAGGAGGCCTCAGATTTTCACTTTCAAAAACATATAATGCAACTTTAAGACACATTCCCAGCCGGTTTTCACACCTGATGGAAACAGAAGGGCCTCATCTGTGAATTAGAGGAACAAAAGACTCTTATCGTTAAGGTGTTTAGGTGTGAATTGCCAATTTACATATGTGATATGTGTGTGTATCTTATCTCACTCAGCCTTATAAACTGAATCTCTCACTCTCTGCTCTTTGAATTGAGAAAGCTCCTCGGATGAGGAGCGAAACATCTTCTGTTACAAATAAAGTCCAGTTGTTTTTGTATTGAACGCTTTTTTGAATTCATCATGTCCTGGATGACTGATAATCTTCACCAGCATACCTTTTCCTACATTTAGCTTTTAGCTAAATGAACTTTGATGTCTAATCTTTTGCTACTTTTAGCTTTATGTTAGCCTTTTGTTCATTTAAATTTTAAGCTAGTGTTCTTTTTTAGCTTTTAGCTGTTGTTCTATTTCTTTTTAGCTTTAATGACTAATTTTCAGCTTCTTTTTCATATTTCAGTAAAATAATTTAGCACTCATTATTCTTTCTGCATTTTTACAGAAAATCATTTTTCCCTGATTCTGGGTGTTTTGTTGCACAACAGCTTTTTATTCAGAGAAGACAAAGACATCAGCTAAGTTTTTTTTTTTTTTTTTTTTTAATAATGGCTGTAGTTGTGAACACTGACGGTTTTGATTAAAAGACAAGGGATATGTTCATAAATGAAGAGTTATTTAAAACAACAAGAACTAAAAGGAGAAAAGGCTCCAAAGAAAGTCACAGTGTCCCTTTTACTAAATAATTCTGTTTTTCTTGCCAAAAGTTTTTTTGTTGGTTTTTCTCAAATGGAAAAATTTCATCCAGAACTTCTTCCATTTGCTTCAAAACTTCAATGAGATCTGAATGCTGATGACTTTATTTTCCTTTATTGATGCTTGTGGTCTTTTGCTTTGCTGAAAACGATGCATTACCTGCGCTGCACTCTGATGTTCTGTGTCTAACATTTTGAGTGGAAAGCACAGCTACTTTGCATGGAGCGTTTCTAAGTCAATTTCCCCAACTTTCTCAAGCGGAAAATGAGCAGAGCGCAGATAAGATGCAAAAATTCATTGTCGACTGTGTAGTGTATCTGCTTTTTGATTGCATGTGGTGAAAATCCTGTAGACTACCAGAGAACTGTAACTTGAGTCATGTTGCATGAATATTGTCCTCCCATTTCCATGGTAATAAATCAGATTTTCCTGGCTATTTCTTGCTCCAATTAAGTTTTGTTGGGGTTGATAGTTAGTCTCCCACCATATAAATGCATAATCCAGGCAGTGCTATATAGTTATGGATTCATTTGGATTTACTAAAGCCTGGATAAATGCTTGTGAATCAGCCATGGGATTGCAAACAACCTAATAGAGAGAGTTAAACCAGCGCATGACAAGAATAAACGAGTTATTGACCCAAGCTCCCACTCAATGGTGGCATTTGAATACTAATTGAATCGCTTTCTGATGTCTGTGTTGACAATAAAATGTATAATAAAAGATCTAGCGTTCCTTGAAGGAATGTGAATCTCGCTCTTTTGTCATGTCAGAGCTTTATATGAAGAAAAAGAGTTGCAGCTGTTTTAGTCAAACCTTTGAAATTTTATAGAGAATCCCATGCAGTATTGTAAGGTGTCACACTTAGTGTATGTTTATGTGAATGACTTTTTGCTACTATAGCTATGTTTGTGTTTTTTAGGTTTGTTTGATTTTTGGTAGCCATCTTGAATTGGGTCTGCTCCAAAAGTTATTCAGTTGCAGATGTGCATCCAATAAATACTTACAGGAAGTTTAATTAAAATCTCTTTGAGGGTTCATGAGATATTTTGCTAACAGACAGAGTTGACTATGAATATTCAGTCTGTTTGTGCTCAGAAAATGTAGTGGCGATTCAATTATATATTCTCACACAAAAGTTTAGATCTGTAGCTGTGAAACATCTGTTTTGTAGCCAATTTTGTGCTTTTTAAGGCAAGTTGGCTGCAGCTGCCATCTTGAATGAGGTTGACCCCAAAATTTAAACTAGTTGTAAAATTACTTTCTGCAAATTTCATTAAAAGTTGTCCTGTAATTCACAAAGTATTTTGATAACAGACATGCACACACACAAAATAAATTCAAATTATTGTCACAATGTTTGAAGTGTTTTTTTTAACTTTCACTGGAAGGACCACAAAGATGGCAAAGTTTGAAAGTAAATTATTGTAAAAACGGAAAAATACCCAATAGTTGACTATTTATTAGGGACTTTTACACGCTGCCACCAGCAGATTGTCATTCTTCCCACTGCGATAACTTTTCGTGAACAAAAGTTTGACAATTCCTAAAATGAAACCAATATAATCTGCACGCAGGAGTATTAAAAATAAAACCTAAGAAGGCGAACGCTACTTTCAGTGAAGTTTAATTTTTATTTTACACCTTCATGTTCTGTGTTTAAAAGCTAAAAATGATGAATGAATCATTTTCTCCACCACATAGTTCTCAGAGTGCACATTATGTTTTAGCATCTCTTAAAGGTTGAAAAAAAATCTATTAGGAAAATTGTGTCTCTCATAGAACCCATTTAATTTGAATGCATGTGCATGGTGACATCCTCCAACCTCATCATCTCCGCTTTACTGTCGCCCTGCCTTTCTGTAATGACTGCAAAACATCTGAAGTGGGCTGTGTTTGTTGGTCAAGCAGGAGAGCAAAGCAATTAAAGGGGAATTTAAATGTTGTGCTGGAGTGATGAGCTCATCACGAGCTCCACCGGTGCTGGGGTGTGAGCCAAAAACGTCTTGCGGTGTAATAGTGCTCTTGTCTCTCAAATTGTATCACTCAGTAGACCCACCATCTGGTCAGGCCCAGAGGTGCAGAGCGAATGATTCAAAATAGAAGCAGTAACAGATAAGGTCAGACGCTCAGTAAAGGCATGTGTAACATTACCACTACGCTCTTGGCATTGCACCATGGAATGTGGCACAGTGACAGATTTAGTACAGAGCTTTTATATCTTCTCTATATATTGAATGAATATGCTTTGGTGGCAAATGAGGATATCTATTTTTACTGCTGGTAATAATAATGACAATAATGCCTGGATCGTCCAGGGAATCCCCTCTTTTATATGTAAAGTAATTGAAAGGAACATTATTAAATCGCCTCCTAAAGTAGATTTGATTGGGACCAGAGCCAAAGTGACAAGGACACAGAAAGATGTAGATAAATCTGCTGATGCACGTTTCCCTGGCTCACAAGTCTTCTTGATTACCTCGCTGCTGTATGTTTTTGTGTAAATGATTTGTGGGAGCTTCATCAGCGGCTCAGTCATTCAGAAATGGATCCAGCCTCACCTCTCCGCATGACGGCACACTCAAGCTGGAAAACTCTGATCTATGGTGCTGCAGCAGGAATTGACCCTCATCGGATAAACCATTCCAAATTGCCTCCCTGATATATAGCTACCCCTTGTTACGGCGCTCCCCCTGTCAATTTCCCACATTCCCCTCAAGGTCAGCTCTCCGTGCTGTTGGACAAAGCATCAGAGCAGCTCTCCTGTTACTGCCTGCCTGCTTTGCATCCAACTCTACAGCTCTGGAGCGTCCACCCCCTCCACACAGCGCGCTCCAATAACACGTCAGACACGCTAATCACCACCACCACCTTTGCATCGCACCAAAGGGGTTAGCAGAAAGAAAAACAAGTTTGCAACACAACATGGCTCCGAATCCATCCATCCATTATCTTTTACCCACTTCTTCCATTTTGGGTCACGGGGATCACTGGTGCCCATGTCCAGCAGTCAATGTGCGAGGGGCAGGGTACACCCTGGACAGGTCGCAAGTCCTTTTTTTTTTTTTCTCCATTTACCCTTTATTTGGTAGTCTCATTGAGCCACGAGAACTCATTTTCAAGAGAGACCTGTTTAGGAAGCAGATGGTGGGGGTTGAGGGTCTTGCTCAGGGGACCAGAGTGGGGCAATTGAGGGTGGAGGCAGGTGTGAGTTTTTCACCTTTTCCACCCACATTTTGATGTTGACAATATCGGGAGTTGAACCTGTGACTTTCCGATCACAGGCCCACCTTCTCTAACCTCTGCGCCACCACTCCCCCATCACACGACCACATAGAGACAAACATTCACTCTCTCACTCACTTGACAATTTAGAGTTACTAATCAGCCTAACATGCATGTTTTTGGTCTGTGGGAGGAAACCGAAGTACCCGGAGTAAACCCACGCATGCACAGAGAGAACATGCAAACTCCACCCAGAAAGGCCCCTGGACCAGGATTTGAACCAGGGACCTGCTCGCAGAGAGGCAGCAGCTCTAACAGTTGCATCACCGTGCTGCCTTGGCTCCAAATCAAGGTTTAGAAATATAATGACACCCTATAGGCCAGTGGTTGTCAAACTGGGGTCCCCGGACCCCTGGGGGTCAGCGAGCTGGTGCTTGGGGGTCTGCATTATTTATTTTATTTTTTACCTAAATTTTTAACCCGGTAAAATACATAAACATGCAGGAAATCACATCTACTTTATTCAAAATTTTCAGGGAGAGGACCCCCAGACCCCCCCACCCCCGACCCGCCTGCTATTTGCATTCTGGCATCAATCGGTTCATAAATGAAGCCATGCTACTTGGTCTAACTACTGCTGTTATGATTCTGTTCACTTTTCTGTAAATATATTCGGTAATAATTTGAAGAAGTGGCAACACATTTATGTTCATTAAGTGATTAGTAAAGTTTTAAAGTAGTTTTTGATACTGTTAATTTTCTCAAAACTGTAATTTTTGGAAGTTGATATTAAAAATTGTATTAATTAAGTGTTTCTTGAATGAAAAACACCCCATGTTTAGAAGTATAAAATTTGTATTAACAATATTAAAGAACAGGTCTTAAGTATTTATGTTACACAAATATTTCCATTGCATTAAAGAGACAAATTGAAGAATATTATTTAATAAACATGAGGGTTATGAGGGGGTCCCTGAAAAGTTTTCTCCCCTGTAAGGGGTTCCTGAACCCAAAAAGTTTGAGAACCCCTGTTATAGACGTTTAGTAAAATGTGCATGATACCTTCGAAGTTACTGTAAACCAGTGGTTCCTAACCCTGATCCTTGAGGAACACCATCCTACATGTTTTAGTTGTTCCCCTGCTTTGACACACCTGATTTGAATGAATGAGTGATTTAACAGGCTTCTGCAAACCCGGATGAAGTAATCAAATCACCGAATCAGGTGTGATGGAGCAGGAAAACAACAAAAACTTGCAGGATGGTGTTCCTCAAGGACCAGGGTTGGGAACCACTGCAACACGTTTAAATACATGCCACTGTAGTATTTTCTTTTCCGTGTACTGACTGAAAGCTGTTTCCAAGGAAATCACTTAAAAACTCAACATGTTTTATAATGCAGGGACTGAAGGCTTTCACAGTATTGTCTGAAAACAGTACATTGAGGTTTTGATTTATCAATTCAGGTGCAAAGTGTTTACGATTAAGCCTGACTGGTCCTGGTAGATATGGCAAACCTGTCGCTTTAAAACTCGTGAATTAACACAATTAAGCAGCAATTTATTTGATTAATTCTCAGCTAACCTATTCCATTGTGAGTAAAAGAATGCGTTATTATTTCTCAGATGACATGCTGTTGCGTTCAGGCGTTTCATGTCACAGCCTGAGCGTGTTATTGTTGTTGTTCAAAGACACATCCCAATAATTTAAACCGCTTCATGAAAGAGCAGGAAACAACTCAAAGAGGCCTTTCTTGCCCTCTACAATTTGTTCACTCTGCATGATGGGCCATCTGTTGTGGGGGTCCTCGCATCACTTCCTAAAATGTGGCGTTGACAAACAATGCGACCCCCGCAGTGGCGGAACATGCCCCACCATAGGCACTTTATCTGTTTACACAGGGACCGACTCAACTGAGTGTTTGATGTGTGGAAAATCACCATCAGGCTGCACATAACAAAACATTAAATATGTCAAGGTTAAACATATTTTTTGTCCCTTTTCTATTTTATAGACATGTTAAAGTTTGATATGGTTGTGTGTTTGGACAGATTGTGGTTTTCTTGTGGGGGGTTTCATCCTATAAGTTTGTAAATCTCACTGGGACTTTTTCTGGAGGCCCTGCGTCCTCACTGTAAGTCACTAGGGCTCCAGGAAATCCTTCATAGATCAGACTTGATCGTAAAAAGAGCACATTAAAGATTTTATAACAATAGAACACATGAAAGATAAGGCAATAAACAACTATATGCTCTTTGTTGTTGTCTTTAGTGGTCTCTAACTTCAGTAGTCACTTTTATTTCTGCACTTAAACCAAAAAAGAATTCAAACATGGCTGCACTGTTGGGCGCCACTAAGAAATAATGTTTCATTGTTTCATGCCTTGTTTTAACAGCGGCGTAGATACACGACCCAATATTGTCCAGCGCAGGTTGGCTATAACTTGTTAACAACAGAAGTTGTTTACTAGGATTAGTAGCTATAAAAAACATGCATCATCACTTTTTTTGTGGTTGTTTGCGTAGAAGCATAAAGATGAAAAGACCCTTCTATGTGACAAAGGTCCCCCTCCAATGTTTTGTTAAAGCCTCTTTATTTTATGCCCCTTAACTATAATTACTTTCAGCTTTGAGGCACTTCCATCTTCTTTCACGTTTAAAAGTTTTTAAAGAAATGCTCATTCAAAGTATCAACTTATACAATTTGGGGGTTGCATTGATTGATTGCCTTGTTAGGATTAGTCCTTAGCAATACATGGTTAAATGTATAAATGTTGCATCTTGTAGTAAAATGGACCGTCTCAACCTTACACTGAAACACTTTTTTTTAAAGTCGCAACAAATATTTTATTTCTTTAAGAACAAATACATGAAGTTTGCTCAAGTCCTTTGATTTGATCTTTGACCTTTGGCAATGGGTGATACTATATTTTTTCACCTTATAAGTTGCGTTTTTTTGCTAAATTTGCATGTCCTGTGACTTGTACGCTGATATGACATATTTATGGATTTTTTCCCATATTTATAATCCAATTTTTGGCTGATATTTCTCATTCATTCGGACTGAAAATATTGAACACTACCATTTCCAGCCACTAGATGGCAGTCAAGTAGTATGGCATGCCGTTTCGTCATATGATAGGTAAAAGTGGCTATTAATGACGCAATCGACTTGCCATAGCCTGCCACCGTCTTCCAGCTCGCTTGGAGCAACTGTCAAATCAGTTTAATTTTTGCTGCACCACCCTGGCAAAATGCAGCTAATTTGACCATTGAAGTGCATTTATTAAGTAAAAGTTCAAATGAGACACACCTTTCTTATAATGTCGAGCAAACAAATAATTATTTTAGGTGCTTATCTTGTTAAATTTCCAAGAAATGCGTAGCGTTCTTCCTTTCTGATTTCCTCTGTCTCTGCTCTCCCGGAGCACCAAGGCAGCAGATACTTTTGATATGCAGCCGATTTGACCGTTAAAGTGCATTTATTAAGCAAATTTAGACTGAGACATACTTTTACTATAATTTTGAGCAAATAAGTAAATATCTTTTGGTGGTTATCTTCTTAAATTTCAAAGAAATGCACAGCAACTTGTCCCTATGTGCGCGCCCACTTCCGCGCATCGATTTTTGAAATGCAGCTGATTTGACCATCAAAGTGCTTTTATTAAGCCAAAGTTAGTTACTATAACTTTGAGCAAACAAATAATTGTTTTTACGTGTTAATCTTGTTAAATTCTTGTTAAAGTCCTCCAGTGCACGCTCCCGCCATTTGGCAACCAATCGATTTTTGGCACAACACCGGCCCACATTTCTGGGTTCTGCCCACATTTTCAGGTTGTCATTGGTGACGCGTAACAAACGAGATGCGTCAGTGGTGATGCATAATAGATGCGTGTTTACAGCAAAGTGACATATTTATGGATTTTTCCAATTTATTAGACATATTTGGACTGCTGCGACTTGTAGGGCGGAAAATACGGTAATTAAAATGTTAAAAACACGTTTTACTTATTTTTCCTATGTATTTTGAAATATTTTCATGTGATGATTTTGTGGTTAGAAAGTTTTACACTCAATCACGTGAAAAAAAAAGTTTGTATGGTTTTCTGTCAGTTTCCATATAATCCCAACAATAATTGAAACTTAAATAAACAGAGGTTATGGGATTATTTGGGCACTTTCACAAAATGGTCATCAATTTATTTTTAAATCAAAAATCATTTATTATTGCACCGTCTTTCAAGGAGTAGAGACGGGCTCAGAACAAAGAAACAAAGAACATCAGTTCATGCAGTGTCAAGCACAAGTGCTCACGCCCTGTGTTCGCCCAAAAACTAAGGCCTGAAGCTATTGTATACCCGGATATGTTGTCAGTACAAAGAAGTGCTTGAAGATCTTTTTTTTTTTTTTTTGAGAAAATACACTTCACATGTGCGTGATTGCATGTGTTTAATGGAGGAGAGGCTTGTGAACAAAGAAAAGATCAAAACAAAACTCATGTGACTTTGGTATTCATCAAAAACAAAGTTACTTCCGATCCTTTTAGCAGTCACTTGTTGTGACGCCCATTGTTGTGTATGATTGTGCACAATTAAAGTGTTTCTGTGAGGTAACACTCACAACTGATCTGACATGCAACACTGTACAACAAAACAATGTGCTCCCAAAGTTCCTGTAAATAATGAAGTACTTGCCCTCCAGATACAGGTTCCACGACTCATGCATACGTGTTGCTTTGTTACTAAACGTGCACATTCATCTTTATACACAATCACTTCATGTCATCTGAAGAAACAAAACAAATCATAAAGATTAAACATGAAATCTGGCAAGTAGCCCTACTATAATTCAAAGGCCTTGCATTCCTTGAAGGTTTGCATATTTGCCTTTCATGCCAGAGTTTTACACTAAGGTCAGTGTTAAGAGGGGTCGCCATGTTGGTCAAACCATGTAAACAACATTATTTAAGATCTCGCAGGATGCATTATTATTTGGAATATGTGTTGGAGGTGACTCTTGGGTATCACCACATCAAATTTTAGCTCACTATATGTAATAGGTTGAGTTATTTTCGTGTTTGCTAAGGTTGATTAGCTGTGGTGGACATCTTGAGTGTGGTTGATTCCAAAAATTAATCATTTTAAGTTGTGTATAAAATGATTACTTTCTTGGAGTTACATTAAGATTAGTCTACTGGTAATGAGATAATGGTACAATTATACAATAAGGCCCCCCTTATGTAGCTAAACGTTTATAGATATGTTATTAATTCCTCTATAAACACTTTATAAATCATTAATAACTGCTTAGTATGTATTAATTAAGGGTGACCGAGAAACAAAACTGACACGTTTCTTTCCAAATAGTGAACCAAATCTGTTCACCTATATTCAGCAATGTTCAGTCAGGTCATCTGGCCAATTTGTTTTTTTGTGCTGAGATGTTTCACCCTCCATCCAGAAGGCTTCATCAGTCTGAGGAAACACCAAATGCCTTACTACCTTGTGCTTACAAGGTAGCAACTCAGTCTGAAATGTTTAATATAACAACTCTAGATAAAATGTATAGGTGAACAGATTTGGTTCACTATTAGGCAAGAAAATGGTCAATTTTATCTCTGTCATCCTTAATTAATCAGAGTCAGAGAATATTTATTGTCGATCACATCACATGTGGTACATGTAGTGGAACAAAATTGTGTACACAGGATCCCAGTTACATCAAACAATAGCAAAAATATAAAGTGTAAATAAGGATCTGAGCTATAAACTAAGATATATGCTAAACGAACGCCAAATGGTATGCTAAAAGATCTAAGATATATGCCAGTCACTAATAGTGCAAAACAATGCACTGAACAGCAGCAACACAGTTCTCATAAGTTTTGTTCAGCTATAATTTACACCCTTAATGCAAGCACTAACAAACTAAACTAACCTAAACTGAACCAACATAAACTAGGATTTATTCAAAGTATGCAACAAAAATACAGAAAAAATGTGCCAAAAGTGAAAGAAATACATCTACAGTAGCATGGTCCTATTGGCAGAGTGGTTCTGATGACAGTGAGGTTCTCTAAGCAACATGGGCCAGTTATCAGCATGATACTGTTAGCAGTGAGGTTCGATTAGCAATGAGGTTTCTCTTAGCAACATGGTCCAGTTGGCACCATGGTTCTGTTAGCGGCGTGGTTCAGTTAGCAGTGTGATGTTGATAGCAGCATTAGCAGATCTTGTTAGCAGGTCCCTTCAACAGCTTGATGATAATAAGGACTGCAGCAGCTGCCTCCCAGATTGCCCTCCAGAACTGGGTCCAGCAGACAGAGAACATCCAAGGTTCCCCCGCAGAACCAAGCAGGGTACGCAGAGTTCGGTCCGATCAAACAGATGGAGGATCTTGTTAGCAGCATTAGCAGGTTAGCAGGTCTAGTTAGCAGGTCCCGTCAGCAACTCGATGGTAACAATGACCGAACAGGTGCCAGACAGCCCTCCAGAACCGTGTCCGGCAGACGGAGAACATCCAGGTTTCCCCGCAGAACCGAACGGGTTCGTAGAGTTCAGTCCATGCAGGCAAATGGAGGATCATGAAGGCAGCTGCCATGACAGTCCTGAGCCCGAGGCTAGAAGGACTGAACCATGATGGCACAATGGCACGATGGCACAATGGCGCGATGGCACGATGGCACGATGGCACGATGGCAAGGCAGAGACACAGAAAACTCTACAAGTGTGTCGCGGTCATACCCGTACTTTGGATGTGCATTGTAGGCGCAAAAAAAGGTTACAACTAAAACAACAGGAACAAAAAAGATTGAGTTCACCCAGAGCTTGTGAAGCTGCGACTCGGCTGAGCGCGACCATCTTGGACAACTGAATACATAATTAACAATTATTAATGATTTATAAAGTGTCTATAGAGGCATTAATAACTAATCTATAAACTATTTATTAGCCATTCATAAGGGGAGCCTTATTGTAAAGTGGTACCGCAATTTTTCGCTAACGCTAGAGACACACAAACAAAGACACAAATAAAAGTATTATCATCCTTTTTGAATGGGACACAATGAGCATGTTGAAATACCTAATTTGATAAATGTATTCAATTTTTGGACACTTTTCATTTTTAACTTAACACGTGATTTTTTTAAAAGTTAAGAATAAATGCAAAGACACAATCAGTTTTTATTTATTACTATCTAATTCTGAAGTATACAACCTTCCTTGTAACATACTGTACTTACCATTTTAATATTTATTAAACATGTTTTTTTCTTACACACAGACACTCTGTAGAATTAAAGAACGGTGAACAAACCACACGTTCAGGAGCCAAAGGCTGCACTGTATGTGATGAGTGTGTAGAGTTAAGCTTCAAGCACCTAATAAATGCATTATATCCTTTAGTGAGCCATTCTATTGATTAATATCCCCTGTGCTGCTTTCCTGAGTAAATTATGCATTGCTGTCCGAGGCAGGGCTGGGGAAATCTTTAGTCACTTTGAGAGTCACTATCTCTGTGACGCTATAGCTTGGCCTTGTCGCACCAAAACTGGGATGCAGGAAAATAAACCTTTTACTATCCTGAAAGGAAATGAGGAACACAGAGTTTGGGCTGCAGGGTGGAGGGTGCTGCAGCAAGGCGTTCATACACAATGTACCAGGTTTATGTCTCTGCAACTTGCATGTGAGAGCCAACTGGCTTTTTTGACATAATGCCCAGCCCCTGACCCACATTAAAACACTCTCAGTTTGCCATACCAGGATTTGCTTCATCTTCTTTTCCTGGCCACTGACTTTTCACCCGTGAATTCTTGGGGAGGCACATGCGGTACATTCAGTACATTCACCACAGAGTAACGTTTATCTTGTTCTTTGTTACAGTGCTACTTTCTAAAACAAATAACAATATATTGCAGCTCATTCGAAAGCTGAAAATATTAGGAACCACTGTCTTAATACATGATTTAGAATCAATGTATTACACTCTTTTTAGCATGTGAACACGTAAGATGCTAAGCTTTGTAGAATGCCCAAAACCCTCTATGTTAAGTAAATCTCTGTCTTTTCAAGCACATTGAGGATGGTAACTAAGCTAAAAGTACAAGTGTTTGAATTGATCCAGAGTTCTAATAAAATTATACAGGTCAGCAAATAAATATTGCTCACTTACAGTAACCCCTCCGGAAGAGTTGCAGTGTTTTTGTTTTTTCCTCTAGCCATGCCGCAATAAGTCTATTTTGAAGATGATGTAAACCTTTAGTCTGTCACCTTGAGAACATCTCTAGAACAGGCCTCACCTTACAGTACACGTGTGAAAATAGCTATACTGTAACATCCATGAGGTAAATCATGCCAGGGAAAGGAATCTGGGGTGTGTACTGTAACTGAGGAAAGTCCTTGTTTGATTGAGAACGTATAGTACTCTTACTGCAGCTTATTATTCTGCATTGGAGAAGGGTTTCACAAAGCTGAACTAATCAATTTTAATCCCTTTGACAAAGAATAAGGTCTTTTGTAGCGTTGGTTCCTACGGTTCTGGCACTGGGTGTCAGAGCGTGTTCTGCAAGTTGAAGGAAAGTGTTGTGACTTGACAAATGTAATCAGGGAAAACTAGATTTGCTGCTTGTCACATAAACAGAAACTATTTGGAGCTAAAGTAAGCATCCCAAGAAGTCAATACCGTCATTTATTTAAATTTAAACAACAGCAGAGAGTGAAACTGCATCCAGCACTAGTCTTATCACGGAAACAATTAGTTTCCTTCTGAGATAGTTTCACATCAGGGGAAGCAGTGATTGGCCAGGTGTGAACAGGAATGTTCAAATAAAAGGCTAAAATCTCTTCTGTATTTTACAATATCATTGACTCTGACACCTAATCTGTATTGAAGAGTCCTGAAACACCTACAGTAGATAAATTGTAGCAAGTTGAAGTATGTCACCAGTACAACACAATCATAGCCTTTCAAACTGAGCACGTTCTGGCTCAAACCTTTTTCGTTTTCTCCATGAATGCAGGATGGTGTACCCTGAACCCTGATTAGTGCACATAAACCCCTGATTAACCCCCTCTTCAGATGCAGAAATTTCTCTGGTTCTTGACTGAACACAATGGGATTAGAACAATCAACTCCTGGCCGGCAGGTCTGACACGTAGACACAGACAACCAGATATCCTAGGATGTCCGGAAAGAAGGGGTGACGTCACTGTCCCCGAGTCAGTGGAGAGCTGGCGCTGTGAGATTATGCTGATGAAACAGGCAGATTCTTTATTTCCTCTGTGCGGCTACATGACAGAAAGCACCATTTATTTCCTCAAAGGGGCTGCATAGGCAGAGGGAAATTTTGCTGATAGGATACTTTTGAAGAAACAAGTAAAAAGAATGCTTGGGAGATATTGTTCAACCTGACAGGAGCTGTCTAGTCCTCAATCTTCTTGCAGAAACAGCAGCAAAAAGTAGCTGTGCTTTCAGACACAAAGTAGTCTTCGGCTGAAAGTTTGTCTTCACCTAAGAATAGCTACTCAATGTGAGTTGCACATGCTCTGTTAAACTCAACTGTGTTAGTACATGCTGTACTCACTGTAATGATCAAATGCAAAAGGAAAGAATAAGAAAACATATTGATGTCTAAGCTAACGTGACTGATTTTTATTCCACATCAGTTTTGCAACAGCTAATTTTCTACCTGTTTGTATCTTCTTCTTTTTTTTTTGCCATATCTAGCACATGAAACATTAATGCAACAATCTGTGGACCTGTTGTAAATAACAAGGTAAAAAAAATAAACAATAAAACAATAAACGTAAAAGTGGCTGTGGTGTGCAGGGTTTTTTGTTTATTGTATATGATATGTATATGATATCACATATAGATATCATATTGTAGATGTATATTTTGTTCTAGAATTGCGCTGCTCTGGGTGGCTGCATGTTGGAGTAGCTCTTTTACATTCATTATTTGCTATTGTTTTTGAAAACTTTAATTCCTCTTTTTCTGGATGTAAATCCCTTTTTTCAGATGATTATTTACTCTGGTAACAGATGCTGCACAGCTAAGAGGATTTTTACTGAAACCTTTTTACTTTTGGACATTTGTTATGATGCATAACCATGGTAACAAGGTGTTTTTTAACAACCACAATCGGCTGATTAACATCTCAAAAGCTCAAATATCTCAACTACAGCCCCAAATCCCAAATGAGTTGAAAAGGAGGCGCTGTGGATGAATTCCCATCAACCTGGTGGCGGTGCTCGAGTACCTGACCAACGAGACTCTGGAGCTGGTGGGAAACGTGGCTCAGGACAACTGGAGGACCGGGATCGTCCCCCGGCACCTTTATCTGTCTGTCCGTGGTGACGAGGAGCTCGGCAAACTTCTGGGAGGAGTGACCATCACTCAGGGAGGAATTCTGCCCGGCATTCGGGTAGTCCTGCTACCCAGGAGGGCAGGGAGGCCTGCCGGATCTGACAGCAAGCTGGATGGGTGGACGGATCTATGGCCAGATTCTTCGGAATCGCTGCAGGAGATCCTTCCTGCCCACAGCTATCAGCATCTCAACCCTTCAATGAAACCAGGATGATGAGCTACGACAACACTTAATTTACCTCTGGGATTAATAAAGTATTTTTGAATTGAAGTTTTTTTTTTTTTTTTTAATTGAATGAGATTGGGTGGGGGCAGCACGGTGGCGCAACTGGTAGAGCTGCTGCCTCTCAGCAAGCAGGTTACCCCAGTTCAAATCCCGGTCCAGGGGCCTTTCTGGGTGGAGTTTGCATGTTCTCTCTGTGCATGTGTGTTTTTTCTCCGAGTAATCCGGTTTCCTCTCACAGATCAAAAACATGCATGTTAGGCTGATTGGTAACTCTAAATTGTCCCTAGGTGTGAGTGAGATTAAGTGGTTGTTTGTCTCTATGTGACCCTGTGATGGACTTGCGATCTGTCTAGGGTGAACCCTGCCCCTCGCACAGTGATTGCAGGACATGGGCACCGGCAACCCCGGTGACCCAAAAAGGAAAAAGCGGGTAGAGATAATGGATGGATGAATGGAATGAGATTGGAGGTGTACTAGTTGACTAAACTCTGTCATGAAATAGTCTGAAAAACTGCAAGCTTGACTCCTCATGAGAATTCCTTCCTGATTCTTCTTACAGAAGACTGTTATCTGCTGCAGGTAAGACACTAGCCACTCATAACTCCAGGACAGTTCAAGACAGGGCATAGTTGTGAGCACGACTTTTTATACAGATCAAAACTAATTAACAACATAGAGTATTTGAACATTTGTTTTTAATGAAATAAAATCTTTTTTTTTATTTCTCTGTATTCAGCAGGGTCTACGGTAGCTCAGTGGTTAAGTCCTGGAGTCTTGTATTCCTGAGGCTGCCGGTTTGAGCCCAGGTTGTGTCAGCATACGCATCCGGTGTAAAACAATTGCCAAATGTTTCATTCGAGGTCTCTTTTTGTGACAAGCCCTGCGGAAAAGAGCAGCCGAAAGAACAACTAACATTTCGTTGTGTTCCGAGTTTGCGGAAATGAAAATGAAAATCAGTGACTACAAGCAGTGTTTGTTTTAGCAAATCTATTTTTATTCTTCACACTGCTGCTGCAGAGTTAACACACAAGAACACCGAAGAGCAAGTGTTTGTCTTTTACCTTTACTTAAACACTGAAGACACTGGTAAGGACAAATAGGGAAATCAGAATGTAAAAAAAAAAAAAAATTTAATAAAATTGTTTCAGGGTGTCAGTAATTTGAAAGCACTTTATAAAAACAACTGTAAAGTTGTTGTTTTTTTTCTTTTCCAAGCCCTGACGTGAAATTATTAATAGCTCCCGAGGGAGTTTTGGGGGAAAGGCTTACACTGGGCTGACCCCTGAAGCATTCAAAGGCTTTCGTAGGGTGCTTGAGGTAAACAATGTAGTTTAGAGAACACTGATTAAATCTGCAATACTCAATTGGTGATTAATCAGCTAAAGTAAAATAACATCTCAGAAGGCATCGAATCTGAAAAGCTGTTTTGTTATATCTTCTTGCACCACACCAACTATTGTGGCGGATTACTCTGACCTTGTGTTTGAGCTTGGCACATGACAGAGGGGAGGAGAAAGCTTTGTAGGGGGCACGGCACTGATTCTCCCACGGCCAATAAGAAGTGGACCGACCCAACAGTTTAGCCTCATAGTGTCCAGATCAACAGGCTGTTTGATCTGGGCGAGCAGAAAACTACTTTTGTTAACCTCACTATATTCACTGGGAACAGATGCAAGTGGATCCTCGTGTGCCTCTGGCAACTTTTGGACTGTCACAGTAGATAGAGAACCACAGATCCCTTCTGGCAAATCTGCCCAACAGATGCAGTGATTTTGCTTTTTTTATTTAATTTTTTTTCCTGAATCCGTACTCAAATCCACTCAGTCACATTCAGTTATGTCTGCTGTGCATTAGCGTGCCTTCAAGAGCTCATTTCTTCTTGTCCAAGAGCTCCTAACAAGGTAAGATGTTGAGACACAATACATCATTTATTAGGTCTCACTTTGAAAAAGAACATTTTAAACTTTAGTCGAGGTCTTTTGAGGGGGGGTTGACTATTCTTTAATGCTGTTTTGCTTTTTTTCAGAACACATAAATATTTAATATGTGACTTTTTTTTAACAAGTATTTATTCCA
>NC_056504.1:37877631-37895054 GCF_014905685.2 Nematolebias whitei
TGGGGGTCGATAAAAACTATAAGGACCATTTCAACCTTAGAGAGCACAAATGTTTTATTGTCCAAGAGAACCTTGAACAGCAACAAGGATCCAATATTGCTCATTGTATGAAACACAAACAACCACTTAATGTTAAATAATGTTGCTGCATGTTATATATATGCAAATTCCATTACGTGTACCCAAGTGGTAACTAAATCGCTCTGAGTGAACAGATAATAAAAGGATCAAAGAGATTCTGAGAGTTCTTATTTCTCTCTCCTATCTATTGTTTCTGTAGAACAATACAGGAGGCACATTTACAGCTGCACAGCAGCAGCTAAAATCCCAGCTCAATAACAGGTTATTTTATACATTAAATATTCACTACTTGCTGCACACAACTGGCTTATCCAATAAGTTTTCAGAGCACTAAACCAATTCATCAACTAAATCAAGTCCTTCTTGGCTGAAAAACACTATATTATCACCCACTCTGGAGCACAGCCCTGGGCAATCGAGCAGTGTGAATTCAACGTGCTTTCATGATCTGATCAATGTTCTCCCTGGATAGTCTCCCCTGTGTAAACAATACAGTAAGCAGTTTGACTCTGCAGATGGACTCTTATTCATCACCTCTAAAGTGAAACTGTGGGGGATCGGTGGCTGAGAGCTCAGCGAACACACATGGAGAGCAATTCAAAGCAAAGCAGGACCAGAAGCAGAACCCCTGCTCTTAAACTCTGCTGTTATTGACTAAGTGGTAAAATCTGGTTCTTTTTCATGAATACCTGAACTCTCAGCAAATCAGGGGTACAAAGAAGTAGAGGTCAGGATAAGAAGCAGTATTATTAGTGGCATGCCGATGTTTAGTGCAACACAAGAGCCTTCACAGTTTGGTCTAACCAGTCAGAAGACTTTATATACAAAAGTCTCAGGTTTTCTTAAAGTCCAAAACTTCTTTAGCTTTTTTTTTTGTCACAGATAATAAACTAGGAAGTGTTTAAACATCTGAGCTGTTTTTAGCAAGTTCTACTAAACCATCAACTAGTTTACTATATTAATTAAAGTATTTTGATTGTTTATTTTCCCCAATGCAGGCTATCATACCTGAGGAAAAATGCCAGTTGCCATTGGTGGGCCTCAGGGATACACACCCCCTGAGGGTGGCTGGGGTTGGATGGTGGTAGTTGGGGCCTTCATTTCTATTGGCTTCTCCTATGCGAGTGCCAAGTCGATCACTGTCTTCTTCAAGGAAATTGAGGTGATCTTCAATGCCAGCAGCAGTCAAGTGTCCTGGATCTCCTCCATCATGTTAGCAGTCACGTACGGCGGAGGTGAGCTGCAACCCAAAATACAAGCGGGCCGCCACACTTGGCTTTGTTAACACGTGACATTTAGCACATCAGGGCGCTTTATAGATTGAATCAATTTCTAGCTCTTAGCATGACTGTGAAAGATTAATTCCTGCTGTTTTTAGTTAAAAATCGATCTTTTTTTCTGAAATACAGACATAGAGAGGCTCTCACTCTCATGCTGTCCTGATTGAGGCCACATATTCTCACTCGGATAGAAAAGATAACATTTATAAACATGTTTAAACAAGTACGGGACTACTGTAACCCTTTTGTAGGGCTGTTGCAACACTATCTGTCTCAGGAAGACATAAATGGGTTTCAGTTTGTATCCCTGTGGCTTGTTTTCCCTCACTCTTTGAGAGAGGACGACCACCAGGGAGTTAGGGATCTTGCAGTAATGATGAGATGAATGAGACTTCAAGTGTTACCACACACTTCTGGACGGTCAGGTGGCGATAAGTCTTCATTCATGAGCCTATAAAGAGCATCTGTTCTAAAGTCTCACCACTGTAGTTACATTTTCTTAAATGCATAGTAAACTGTAAAACTTGTCAATAAGTTATCTGAAGTATCGGAAGTTAAAAAAAGTTGTTTTATTGACAAGAATAATATATCACTATATTAAAAAAAATACTAATCCCGACAGCAGTGCACAATTTATAGCATCGACAAGCCACAAACAGTAAAAGTTAGCATAGTTGTTTAAGTTAGCTTTGCATCTGTTGCACTGCACTGTGGCGAGAGAGAAAAAGCTGAATTTGCTTCATAAATAAAAAAAATAAAAAACACAAAGCTGTCACATGTCTATTAAAAACTAAAAAGCAAGTAAAGCACCTTAGCCACGCCAAAGCCGAATTACTGTACGACGGAAGTAAAGTGCTTTAAGGAATCAATGCTGCTTAGTGTTCAGCAACTTGTTCCCCCTAACGTACATGCTGTTAAACCTGGTTGTGGAGTTTGGCTGCAAGAATAGTTGATTTGCAGATAAGTTTACAGGCTGAAGTAAAGGTTTAATACTTCCAAGAGTAAAATGATGGGCCCCACTTAGCTGTCGTCAGCTCTGCAGACATCCTGACAAGCTACAACCTGTGGTGGTCTCAATGTACAGACAGGTGACAGCAGGAACACCCGTAACCTTTTACTCATCTGGCACTCGCATGCTTTGGGTCCACTTGTCCCCTTAGAGGATATAGTCTCCACAAATCAATACAAAGTTGTTCTGAGACATCACCTTTATCCACTCATGAAGGATCTCTACCCTGAAAGGAACTGTCTCCTGCTGGATGACGATACCCACAGGATGTGAGGAGGCAACTAATGGTTTGATATGAAAATTACCGTAGAGACATGTTACGCTTTTCACAGTCAACAGATTGCAACACAACTGAATATTAGTGTGGCTATTCTTCAGGAAGAATTACGTTTTGTCATATCGGTAAAATTCCCGACTCATAAAATCAACATTAGTAGTTGCAACATCTGCTCTGGAAGCGCCGAACAACCCTTTTTAATTTGGTGCCCATCTGTACATGTTCAGGTGCAACACTGTTAATTATTGTACAAATTAAAATGCAAACAAATACGAATGGCAGCTATAGCTTCGCACGGCTCTCGAACTGAGAACGCAGCGAGGAAATGTTTTCCTTTTCTTTGCAGCGCTGTGGGATGACAGCTGAATCTGTTCCCATCTGCATGTTAACATTCTCAGCACACCAGCAGGAGAAGTTCATTAAAAACCTACTGTTGCCTACCCCTGTACTCCTTCAATTTTTGATTCATTATATTCATAATATTCTACATTGGTTTGTCTCCAACCTTTATATCCTAAGCAACCCTCCCTGCAAAGTGGAAGGAAAGAACTCATTGTTTTTCATGAAGACTGCCTGCATTACAATTTAAAAACCCTTTGTCTTGCATCGTGCTGGCAAATGAGTCTGGACAACCTCTAAACAAAAACTGTCAGTTTCCATTTAGGCTCATTGGGGACTGCAGGGATTTGGCAGGAAGGCAGAAGTGTCTTCCATGTGGAGCCTCATACTCATTTAGGCTGATGGTTATAAGTTGGAGATGAAGCCGGTGTTTTGCTACCTGAACTCTACATGCATTTTAGTCATTTGTCTGCAAGTCATAGTAATTTTCTTTTGAGCTGACGTTGAACCCCATCCTAATAAGTTGATTCACTATTGCCTCATTCACCAGGTTTCTTTCTAACTGGTGCACCAGGTGCCAAAACTGATAAAGGGAGAGAAAGAGAAATATTTCTGTTATTGTATCTTCCATGCGCACATCGGTGCCAAAAATCCACTCCTCGCCACCACAAAGCACACGCAGACACAAAAACTGCACCTTCTTTTCTGACCTGAGATTTGTTCCATTTTAATTTGAAGCGCTTCTAAGTTCATTAAAGAAAGGAAATCTCTGTATGTTTGTATGAATTACAAAATCAAAGACATAATTATTTAATTGCAGAGTTTGTGGTTCTTCTGACAGATCCCAATATTAATGGCAGGAGAGCACATCTGCTGCAGTGCACCACTGGCACAATTGATTGAAGAAGCTGTTTGAAATTGCAGAGCAACTGCTGTAGCAATGATGCCCCCTGGTGGTTAAATGCAAAACTGCATGCTGTATTTCTAAATCAAACTGTATTTGTGTTTTTGTGTGTGTGTGTGTGTGTGTGTGTGTGTGTGCAATCTTCAGGTCCAATCAGCAGCGTCCTGGTTAACAAATATGGGAGTCGTCCTGTCATGATGACAGGAGGTTGTCTGTCTGGAATAGGTTTTGTTGCTGCCTCTTTTTGTAACTCTGTGGAAGCACTCTACTTCTGTGTTGGTGTGATGGGAGGTAAGTTTAAGTTTCTATATTGTGTTTTATTTGGTTAGGTTGCAATCAAGTGTTCTTACATTTACATGCTTTTTTTTCAGGCCTGGGATTGTCCTTTAACCTCAACCCTGCACTTACTATGATTGGAAAGTACTTCTTCAAGAAGCGACCTATAGCTAACGGGATTGCTATGGCTGGGAGCCCTGTGTTTCTCTCCACCTTGGCTCCTCTTAACACCTGGTTCTATGACCAGTTTGGCTGGAGAGGAAGTTTTTTGATCCTGGGCGGCCTGCTCCTCAACTGCTGTGTTGCTGGTGCCCTCATGCGACCTATAGGACCCAAACCCAAACCTGCAGAAGCGAGCACAGAGAGGAAGACTGTAGTGCAGACCATTAACAGCTTCATTGACCTCTCTTTGTTTAAGCACCGTGGATTTTTGCTCTACATTATGGGAAATGTTGTCATGTTGTTTGGTCTTTTTGCACCACTGGTGTTCCTTTCTAATTATGCAAAGAGCAAAGATATTCCGAAGGAGAAGGCGGCTTTTTTACTCTCCGTGTTGGCCATTGTTGATATGGTTGCTCGGCCCTCGATGGGCATTGTAGCCAACACCAAGTGGGTCCGGCCCAGGATACAGTACTACTTTGCTGCCTCTGTGTTGTATAATGGTGTCTGTCACGTTCTAGCTCCACTATCAGTGGACTACAAAGGCTTTATTATTTATGCCTGCTTTTTTGGCTTTGCTTTCGGTTGGCTGAGCTCAGTGCTGTTTGAGACCTTGATGGATCTAGTGGGAGCCCAGCGCTTTTCAAGTGCCGTTGGGCTGGTCACTATTATGGAGTGTGCCCCTGTGTTGTTAGGCCCCCCGTTGCTTGGTGAGTACACAATCCACCACCTGACTACATTTAATGCCACATTAAACCAATATAGAATTGTAACCTTTTCCTTGTTTGTTTCACAGGAAAGTTCAAAGATATCTACCATGATTACAAGTACACGTACCAGGGCTGTGGGATTGTCCTCATCATTTCCAGCGTGTTCTTATTTGTGGGGATGGGAATCAACTATCGACTGTTGGACAAGGAGAAGAAGGAGGAGGAGAGGCGGGCCAGGATGGGAGTTAGGGAACCAAAGCCCAGTTCTGGTAGTGATGGTGTTGAGGTTAAGAATACAGAAGACACTGTCTAGTGCTCCACACCTTATCAGCATGTGATTCTGGACAAATAAATTCTTTAAAGTGTGGTCTGTGAAATATGCTTACCATCAGCAAGCTTCTTTATTTCATGTTATGCTCTTTCAGAAGACTGTCAGTAAATGTATTTAACAAACAAAAAAAAAAGGTTAAATCATGCCATCTGGACCAGTTTAAGTGAGAAACGTGTCCATGCAGAAG
The DNA here is from genome assembly GCF_014905685.2 of Nematolebias whitei. Lineage (NCBI taxonomy): Eukaryota > Metazoa > Chordata > Actinopteri > Cyprinodontiformes > Rivulidae > Nematolebias > Nematolebias whitei. Next base: position 37,883,185 of record NC_056504.1, read on the forward strand.
ACGTCATCAGTCTGTGGCCTGTCAACCAGATCTGTCCCATAAGTCTTCATTGCCTTTTCAAGCCAACCTCCATCTCAGAAATAGACTTTTAACACATGCAAACAGGGCCCACCCATCCACATCAATCATCATGTATAACAATAAAAAGTTTTAGACCATATGGCCAACTTGCAACTGTTTGTTAAGCATTTACACACTTATTAAAACCCTTTAGGTTCTAGTCAAAACATAACATGAAATACCTCTAATATGCAGTGAAACCAGTGAGTAACATTCACACTTGCTTGGATTTTACTAGGTAAATGGTGATAAGGCATTCCATATAGTCAAGTATGTAACAAACTCTTCTAAATCTAATGTAGTCTCCTGTTGTACTCTGTGTTTTAACATTTAGACACCTATCAGTTGTTGTTTTATTAGACAGGATTTTAGGTTTTGAAAGAAACACTTCCTGTTGTAGTGTCCACATGTTTGTATCTCACTCTGCCACAAAGACCTCACGACACAGGGCTTTTGATTTGTCACTCAGACTTTATATCTTAATGATATTAAAGCAAGTTTTAAATTTTGCTAGTTTATTTTTGTATACCTATACTTTGTCTGTTATGAATTATCCAGTGGTTAAAAAAAAAAACCCTTTATGCACAGCTTTGTGTGTTAACGTGATAGAAAACTATAACATGTATTGTGTACATATGAAACCTACAGAGACAAATAAATTCACATTTAAATAAGAGATGTTGTTGACATTCTTTTGTTCTTACTTTTTTATTATTATTTGTAAGTTTTACAGAAATGTTACAAAAACTAATGACCCATCCATCCATCCATTATCTTTTACCTGCTTCTTCCATTTTGGATCACGGGGGTCGCTGGTGCTCATGTCCAGCAATTACTGAGGTCAATTTGTCCTAAGCAACCCTAACTACAGGATTTGTCAAAAAAGAAAGTCTTGATCTGTTAAGCCAATAAACATAAAGCTTGCTGCTCAATAAGACAATGGAGTTAGATGAGCAGGGTGGTGCAGTTGGTAGAGCTGCCGCCGCCTCTCAGTGGATCAAATCCCACCCGAGGGCTTTTCAGGGTGGAGTTTGCATGTTCTCTGTGCATGCATAGGTTTTCTTCAGATACTGCGGTTTCCTCCCACAGACCAAAAACACACATGTTAGGTTTGATTGACAACTCTAAATCAGAGGTTCTCAAACTTTCGGGCTCAGGGACCCCTAACAGGTGAGAAAAAGTTTCAGGGACCCCCTCATAACCCTCATGTTTATTAAATAATTGTCTTCAATTTGTGTCTTGAATGCAATGGAAATATTTGTGTAACATAAATACTTATAATCTGTTCTTTAATAGTGTTAAAACTATTTTTATACTTTTAAACATGGGCTATTCTTCATTAATAAACAAAATGTTTAATTTCAACTTCCAAAAATTACAGTTTTAAGGAAATTAACTGTATCAAAACCCACTTTAAAACATTATTTATTCACATAATGAACACAATAAATGTATTGCCATGTCTTCAAATTATTACAGAAAACGTTTTACATAAAACTGAACAGCATCATAACAGCAGTAGTCGTACCAAGTACCGGGGCTTAATTTGTAAACTGGTCTATGCTGGAATGAAAATAGTGGGTGAGGCGGGGTGTTGGTGAGGGAGTCTGGGGTTCCCCCCAGCAAATTCTGAATGAAGTCGATACGATTTCCTGCATTTTTGTGTATTTTAATAAGTTATTAAACATCTACGTGCTTGTAAAAAAAAAAAAAAACGTTTTTCTTTTCTTTTTTTTGTGTGCGGACCCCAAGCACCGGCTCGTGGACCCAGGGTGGTCCGGGGACCCTAGATTGAGAGCCGCTGCTCTAAATTGTTCCTATTGTTCCTAGGTGTGAGTGAGAGAGTGAATGGTTGTCTCATTTGTCTCTGATCTCTGGGATGGACTGGAGACATGTCCAGGGTGTCCCCCGTCTCTCACACAGTGATGGGTGGACATGGGCACCAGTCACCCCTGCGACCTGAAAAGGAAGAAACTGGTAAAGACAATGGATGGATGGATGGATGGAAGTTAGATGATTAAAATATTTTACTTACAAATTGTAAAGTGTGCATATTTAATTAGAAATTATTTGAAGGAGAACACAAAAGCTGGCAGCCTGAGTCACCACCTCTGCCAGAACCTGTGCCCACATCCCAAGCCCATAAAATATAAAAATGAAATGAATAAGCATAAATAAAGAAGATGAATGTGTTTCATGTCAGAAATACTCCTCATTATGACTTATTATTTCAGTGGTTTTAAAGATGTTTGCTCTGTTTATTATAAAGTTGAAGGGACACATTCTGGCAGGTTCTGAGTCTGAAGCTGTGTCCTCCATTAGTCCTCTGAAATAAAATCTAGATCTGCTGCTGGGAATACAGTATCTTAATTATGGAAAAACTCGTGTACTCCACAGGCAGAATCTGGGGATCCTGCTTCTACCAGTGGAGTACTCTAGTGCCATGTGCTTAATGGAGAAAACAGAATAAACAGTAAACAGAATATGGGTTTGGAAGCTTGAAGGGGATATTTAGATTCAATGCAAATGTTATTTATGGTTCTGGAGATCTGTTTTATTTAATGCATTTAAAAAAGTTTTATCATATATAATCATACATTAATTAAAACGTGAAACTATTTTGAGGTTTAATTTGGTTGAAGTCGAGCATGCTTTCCTGATTTGTGCGCGCTCCCAAGCCTGGGGTCACGAATTATTTGGGGGATAATTAATTTGGCGCAACACCTGTTCTTCAAAGTACCGCAGGAAGTGTATATCCTGATCAGCGCAACATGCTGTACAGAGAAAAAAACAAAAAACAAAACATATACAAGGAAATAAATGCGTTTATTTCCCAATATAACAATTAACAGCTTTTGAATGCACTTTTTTAAAATTATTTATCGCTCTTGTCCGATAATGGATTTAGCCCACTCAAACCCCTTTAACAGACGTTGCGGTAGGGCTTACGTCATCGCAACTTTAAACGTTCTCTCCTCGCGCGCGCTGTTCCAGAGCATCCGTTAGTTTGAGCAGGTAAAGTGAAAACGCAGTTCAATATTTGCTTCTTATTTTTATGTTTGACTCGGTGTTTTTTTTTTTTTTTGTTATTGTGACTTATCTGGGTAATTTTAACTAATAGCTATATCTCGCGTCAACTGCAGTAAAACTGGTTAGCTAAAACCGACATTACCCACCTAGCTGGTAGGTAGCTAAACTGTCTTGACGGTTAAATTAGTCAAGAAACCACAAAATACTGAAGGTAAACCCGACTTTTTTTTCTTCTTCACATTTTTTAAGCACTTCGGGTTGTAAAGTAATTTTAAGCAACAGGCTGTCAATGCTTTTGTGTCTGTTTTAGGATGGACAGGAGCTTTAAATTCAAGCTGCTGATGCCCCCCAGAGCCAGCAACGGTCAGGTAAACGCAGTTCGACCTCAGGAAATAGCTGAAAACTCTGGTGATTTTCTGAATACCACACATCCGGTAAGTTATTGAATAAACTTGACTATAATTATCTTTAACCGTGTATTCACTTATAATGTCGTTGGAATTGTACCTGTAGCTAAACATGGCCACCAGCTCCAAATGTTCCTATAAAATAATGTTTGAACCAGAGAAACATGTTTATAGCAGCTATTATTCCTGTTAGTTTCATGGTTTAACCACGTATTTCCCAATTTTTATATTGCTATCTTTAACTTTTTGGACTTTTGTTAAAAATTCTGAATATTTCATCCCTTTTTTAAGTTAAATGCAATATAATAAAAAATAAAAAAAAACCAGCAAATTAAGTTTTAATGCTCTTTTTCAGGGTTATAATTTATGCCACAACAAAGAGCAGATCATGCCTTTTGTCAATAAAAGTGTGGTTGCACCATCTAAACCATCCATACAAGGTATATTTTATCTGACAATAACTGTAATAAAAATCCCTGTGAGTGTCATGCATATTTTGATGAACTAATTACTAATTCTTTTCTAAAGACTTCCCTAAGATGAAAGCTTTGTCACCACTGGAAAAGGAAGTGGTAATATTTTTATTCTGTCCACTTGGCCTACTTTTGGATCACAAATTGTTTATTGTTAAGTGTGTCTGTTAACTTCCTACTATTGTGAATATTCCCCAGAATAATTGCAATCCCGGTGAGCTTTATACCAAGCTGTTTGATGAAGTAGAAAAGATAAAGTGCTGGAAGTTCAAAGTTGACACTGACACAGTCCAGAAAGAAAGAAGTCTCCAAGATAATAAAAGAACAATTGAAACTCAACGCCAAGCCATTCAGGAATTGCAGGTGTGCATCTGAGAAGCTGTTTTTTTGTCTTTTCATCTCTCATCCCACATACTGTGATGATTTTTTAAGGCTCATTGATCTTAAGTATTTTATCTCTACAGTTTGGCAATGAAAGTCTTAGCATAAAGCTGGAAGAGCAAATAAGTGAAAATGAAGATCTAAGAAACAAGTATGTCTGTTTGAAATTGGAAAGCTCACACCAGACACATACTTTATGCAAAATTTATATAAACATAAAAATCTGTTTGGAAAATGCAAATACCGTGTTTCTGCAACTGCTTTTCTAACAGTAAAATTCATTGTTTCTGCTTTACATACAGAAACAATGCAACAAGGAACTTGTGTAATATTCTCAAAGAAACCTTTCAGTGGTCCACTGACAAAATGCATTTATGTAAGTAAATGTATATTTTGTTTTCTATCAGCCCCAGTATCAAAGGTATAAAAAAAATTAATGAAATAACACATAACTTTTCTGTAGTTGAATCTGAAAGAGAAGAAACTCATCGCCTCTACATGGAAAATAGTGAACGGATTCAGGTAAAACACTACTAAATTTACATCCATCCATTATTTTACCATCTTTTTCCTTTGTTTGGGTCGTGGGGGTCACTGTTGCCCATATCCAGGAGAAACTTTGTGAGAGGCGGGGTACGCCCTGGACAGGTCTCCAGTCCATCAAAGGGACACATAGAGACAAACAACCATTTGCACCTAGAGACTAGGCCTGTCATAATAAACAATAAATCAATTAATCGCATGATGAATGAAAATTATCTACCTCATTTTCATTTACCGGCTTTATCATTTGTTCGTGTCTCTTTTCTGCTGATGACAGCTCAACTCCAGTGCTCTTCACTGATCCCTCCCTTTCTCTTTAAAATCAATTTTAACCGTCCAAAATCTTGTTTTTGGATCGTTAAAAGCAGCTAAGCTGAGAAGCTAAGCTAACAGGCCAACCTCGGGAATAAACCTTCATCTTGTCGAGCTCCAAAATTCACGGTTGAAACCCGTGCCTTTGTGTAAAAAGTTGTTTTTCTCTGCAAAAAGAAGCTGAGAAGTTGTTTTCTGATTTTTAATTAAAAGCTTTGTGTGAAAAATTCTATGCTAAAGAGCGCAAATCACCGAGCGTCCGCCATGTCAGCCCATGTCAGCCCATGTCAGCCCATGTCACGTCAAAGGCCCTCCCTCCCTTTTTTCTTAAAGAGACATGCTGCTCAACTATCCATCCTTTAATAATAATAATAATACTTTATTTATAAAGCACTTTAAAACAACCACAGCTGCCACAAAGTGCTGTACATATAAAATCAGGAACATTTAAACACATAAAACAGTTGTTAAAACATTAAGATCAATAAAAAATAATAAAAACAGTGCAGAGCAAAATTCAGTCTGTGCTGAAAGCCAGGGAGTAAAAGTGTGTTTTTAAAAGAGTTTTAAAACTGGACAGTGAAGGGGCTTGTCTGATGGGAGGAGGAAGATCGTTCCACAGTCTTGGAGCAGCAACAGAAAAAGCTTTGTCCCCTCTGAGCCTCCGTTTAGACCTCGGCACCTCCAGGAGCAGCTGATCAGCTGATCTGAGGCACCGCAGGTTTGGTTCAAACAGTCTTATACTGCCATCAGGGAGTCAAAAATGGTACTACACTCCAAACAACTCAACATTTCTTCTAAAATTTGCCAATTAATCATTGTTAAATTTCAAACAATATTATCGTTTATCGCAATAATTTCTGAGACAATTAATCGCCCAGCAAAATTTGTTATCTTGACAGGCCTACTAGAGACAATTTAGTGTTACCAGTTAGCCTAACATGAATGTTTTTGGTCTTTGGGAGAAAACCGAAGAAAAAGTTTACTAAGAGAACATGCAAACTCTACCCAGAAACTAAATTACCAACTTTCATTCAACCTTTAACCTTGAACAGGTTAGTCTCATTGAGCCTCGAGGACTCGTTTACAAGAGAGACCTGTTTCAAAGATCTCATGGTTCATTCTGCTGCATGTCTCCAGTCAGAACACAAGCCTATGAGCCCAATCGTTGCTGCTCATGCACACACAACCTCTCCTCTGCTCCCTCCATCCTCCTCCCCCCAGCTGTGGGTTGGGAGGGGGTGCGAGCACACAGGATGTGCTGCCTCACAGAGGCCTCTGCTCAGCTCGGCCTCCCCGGCTAAGTCCTGCTGAGGTTGAACAGCAGCTCTTTGGATCCGAGCCACCCCAGGGGTGACCCAGAGAAAAACTTGTATGTGGGTGATGGCAGCAGGGGCTCCACGATGACCACAGCACAGAGTACATGCTCGCCCGCTCTCAGAGCGCTGCTCAGCTGCACAGATTAATGACACATAAAAACACGAGTCTGAAGCTGAATTTGGACTGTTCAGTGGGGGTGGGGGATTAAACTAATTTACGGTATATTTTGTTAAATGTGTTAATAATGCTTTTGGTTTAGAGGCTGTGCTCATAAATGACTTTGTCTTATAGAAATTAATTGAAGAATTTGAGAGCCTTCGGATTCGAGTAGAAGCTGATCAACAAGAGATGCAAAAAGGTACAAACATATTGTACGGTACACTGAAACAATATACTCACACATTACTTTTGCATTTTTACTATATATTATGGTTATTGTTTTCAATTATATAGTAATTATTTCTTTAAACCTTAAAATGTTTTTTTATGATGTAAGTGAAGTGGTTGAAGTGGAAGACTTTATGCACAAGATTTGATCATTGAATGTTTGTTTCAGTCAAAGAGGGCTTGCTGGAGTTTGAAGACCTGAAAGAAACATACAAACAAGAGCATGCTATGAAAAATGAAGAGGTTAGTATTTTAAACTCCTTTCATTTTTAAGGACTTTTAGCATTAAACTTGTTACCAAAAGTTTTTAAACCAATATTAAGAATTAGGGATATTCCAATTATTTCTTTCTTTCCAAGCCATTTAAGCTACGTTAGTGTTAAAGCGTTAGCTGGGTGAGTGAGTATTTCATTCAAAGTGCTAGGATTTTATAGCTCTGACACTACTACCATAAGAAATACCTGAATGTCAAATGTTTAAAGTAGCTAGTGAACTGCTCTCATTTTATATTTTAAAAGACTTCCATTCTGCAGACATGTTGGCACTTTACATCACAATGTTTTACAGCAGCAGTATTACAACACAGAACCAAACCATGAACTAAACCATAAAACTATGGATCAAAGACAGAGATCGAGTATTTTCAGCTACTGCAGTACCAATCAGTGAAAAATGGCTTGATCAGAACCCCAGTTCAGAGGTTGAGATCAGCTTAGGTCAGTCTTAATACGAATTTTTATTGTGTTCACAGATTACGAAGCTTCAAACAAAAGTTAAGGATAAGAAGGAGGAGCTACACAAAGTCCTGTTTGACCTCAATGAAGCTCAGAAGAACTGTGGGCAGCTTCAAGACTTAACAAGTGAGATTCTGGCTACATTTTGAGTTGACTGAGTACATCCATCCATCCATTATCTTTTACCCGCTTCTTCCATTTTGGGTCACGGGGGTCGCCGGTGCCCATGTCCAGCAATCACAGTGCGAGAGGCGGGGTACATCCTGGATGGGTCGCAAGTCCATCACAGTTTTTTTTAGAACTAACACTTTACATTTACATTGTTCTGTGCTGTGTTGCCAGATAGAGTCGAGGTTTTCTAGCACAAAAATCTGTTAAAAACTACCACATCACACAAAAATCTGCCCAATCAATATATTATTACAGTATATTTACTGTTTGTACATGAACACACATCAGTACAAGCCAAGGTAATTCAACAATATGTGGCAAAACGTAACAATCCAACAAAAATCTTCCCAGAGTTCCCAGCAAAATCATAATGAAAACTGCCCAATTGGCAGTAACTTGCCCAGTCTGGCAACACTGATTCTATGTAAGGTTTGGGTGCAAATTTCCACATTTTTTTGTCACTATAGTGTACATTTAGGCCTTAATTGATGACATTTATTACTTTATTCTAGGGACTTGATTAAAGAAATAGAAGCTGTCTTAATTACATTTAAAATTTTCAGTCACTTGTCTTTTTTCAACAAACAGGCATTTTGAAATGATCAAATTTATCAACAAATACTTGTATTATTTATCTATTTTTTCAGTAACGCAATGAGTTTACTTTTCATTCCTAAAACAACATTTCATATTTACTACTTTACAGATCAACAAGTAGAACTCCTCACAAGCTTGAGAGCTGAAAAAGAATCCCTTCTTCAAAAACTGTACACTGCTGAGCAGCACTGTGCAGAAACTGAGGTGAGTATGTAAAAGGTTTTACTGTTCTTAATGAGCTTGGGCTCTCAAGCATTAACTTGCCTCCAAAAAAGAAAACACAGGAAACTATTGCTGCAGCCATGGAACAAAGTAAAAGGGAATATGAGGAGATCGTTCAAAGCAAAGATCTCAACATGCTGGAGCTCAGCAGAGCAAAGATTCAGCTGGCAGAGAAACTAGAGAAGACTGAAACAGTTCTTCAAGAGCTAAAGAACTCCCATGCTCTAGGGACACAGAGGTAGAATTAACTCAGGAACATTCTGTTTTTGTTCCAGACTAAATTTAAAGTTTTATTTATGTGTAAATTTTATTATTTTTTTCATTCTAAAGTGCCATGGATCTTAAAGCTCAACTAATGACAAACAGCGATGAACTTGAAAAGAGAACTAAACTTTTAGGTAGGTTCTTCTCTGAATTATAACACGTTTATTTGATGCTCCTCAAGACTAAAATGAGACTTTCACTCAACAGAAGAGATCAAGGAACAGACGGCAAAGCAAAGTGAAAATATCAAAATCCTTGAAGACAAATTGGTAAAATACATTTAATATCCTTGAGAGGTGTCTTTTTCATAATTTTTATTTTTTTTACTAAACTTTTCAGTCAAAAAACTACAGTTAATGACTCATGAACACTAAATGTTCCTGTTGTTTTAGGACACCAGATCAAAAGCTATTGAGTCTTTTAAGAGCAAGCTTGATGTCTATCAGGTTAGAATCACAGAACTTGTTGCTGAGCTTTCAGAGAAAACTGAAGAGATTGAGATGTTTAAGGTAATACAGACACTTCTTCCATCAATGAAATGGTTTGTTGTCAGCAATTCTTTGTTTCAACTCATTCTTTGTGGTTAAACAAGATCAAAACACAGGAGCTTGAAGGACAGTTTTCTGCTGAAATAAAGAAAAATAAAAAATTCACCTCTGAGATGGAGCAACTAAAGAGAGACATCTTGCAGCATGAGTAACTTTTGTTATTTATTTTAGTATTAATAATGTCATATTATGTTTGTGTTTCTTGATGTATTTTTTATGTCATCTTTAAGAGTCAAATATGAAGAGCTACTGGTCAATTTTGGCAAGATTCAGTCTGAGAAGACATTCGGTCAACAGGAGTTCAGCGGAGAAATTCAAAGACTGGAAGACGAAAACCAATGCTTAAGGTTTGTTTGTGTTCTGAGAGAATTAAGAGACTTGGCAATATTCAACTCCAATGTTACTACTTTATATTTCATTTAAATAGAAACGATGTCAAGAGCATTAAAAGCAAAATCCAAGGAAAATGTCAAGAAATTGAAATTGTGCAGAAACAAATTGAAGTAAAGGTAAGTTTTGTTGTTTAAAGTAGCAGTAATCACTAAAAACACGAGTTTAGAAAGCTGAACCCAGATAAATGATCAGTTTGTCCTTTTTTTGAACAGTGTGAGGATTTGCTGGAGAAAATCACACAAAAAGAGAAACAGATAAAATCTGTTGAAGCAAAGGTGAAAGAACTAAAACTGAAAATTAACAGTGCTGTCATCTACTACACATCCTATTAAATTAACATGAATTCACTGGTCTTTTAGCTTTGCAATCTCAGGAAGAAATTTGAAAATAAATTTCAAGTGCAAGAGGAGTACAAGAAAGAGGTTTTGATTTTTTTGTTGTTTTTCAAAATTAATGCCACTGAGTTATTTCATGATTTTATATTGAGCGGCCCTTTTATTCACTTGATCTTAAACTTCATTTTCAGAATAAACTGCTTAAAAAACAAATCACAAAGGAGACGGCTAAATCCAGTCATCTGGAAGTACTGGTAGGGAGGTTTTGCTTTTGTAGTTCTTGCAGTCGATATATTATGTAAAACATTTACCAGTAAGCTAACAGCAACTGTCTCATGTTTTTATTAAGATCGACAAGCTTCAGGAGGAGTCACAGAACCTGAAGAAACGAAAAGATGAAGAATGTCAAAAATTGCTTAAAGATCTTGATTCTAAATCAACTTCAACAGCAAACCTTGAAAATGAGGTAACTTTTCTGACATTACTCTGTTAATTGATCTTTTTTCACTGATGAACATAAAATAAGGACATTTTGTTTGGCAGATTCAAAAGCTCAGATTAACAGTAGCAGAATCCATTAGGAACAAGGAAGATGCAGAAATCAAGTGTCAGCACAAGATAGCAGATATGGTTGCACTGATGGAAAAACATAAAGTGGGTTAAAATAATTTACCTTTGTCATTATAAACAATGTGTTATTGCTGCATTCAAAGAGTTTATTTTTTCCTAGAGCCAATATGATCGTATGGTTGAAGAGAAGGATGCAGAGCTTAATGAAAACAAGAACAAAGAGATGGAGGCAGTTGCCAATGCAAAATCAATGGTGTGTCACCCCAAAACAATAACCAAACCAAAATAAAATTCATGAAAAGGTCATAATCTAATATTTCCATTCTATAGGAGGTGGACCTGTTAAAACAGAAAACAGAAAATGAACAGTTGAGGAAGCAGTTAAAGACCGAGGCAACAGAGAAGGTGTGTTCTGATTTAACATGTTTATTATATTTTGTTTGTTTCTTTGTGCTTTTATTTAGAAGAAGATTGTATAATGTCTTATAGACCATTCAGTGTTTCTAAAATGCTTTGCTTTTAGGAAACTCTACAGAAAGAACTCACTGATTTGAAGAATGAATTAACTACTGCTAAAATGAAACAGTTGTCCCAAGCTAGGAGCAAGCAGGTAAACTCAGCTGGCACAGTTAGCTTGAGCTGTCATCTTTTGTTTTTAACTAAGAAGTCTTTTTTTTTACATTCTACAGTCACCTGCCTCAAATTATATGTGGGGAAAAGGTCCCGAAACTCTTGAGAAATACAAGTTTGACTTCCAGACCAGAAAACCCAACAACAGCAGCAGTGCTGAGAGCACTGCAATAAGTAGGAAAGCTGTGAGTTTCTCTGTCAAATCCATCGAGTCTGATAAAACAGTTTTGTTTCAGACGGTCATAGTTGCTGATCTGGGTTTGAAAAAAAATTGTTACACTAACAAATTACATTCTTAAAAGGTATTACTTAAATACAGTAATAACTGAAAGGTTTTTTTTTTTACCTTTACAGAACTTTAAATAAACTTTTGGCTTTTTACATTAGCTCTTGGTAACTTTTCAACAACACTGGTTTCTTTTATTTATACCTACTGTTTCCAGGGCATGCAAGAAATGAAAAACAAAAAAGGATTTTTTAAATATAAATATAT
>NC_056504.1:37905054-37921537 GCF_014905685.2 Nematolebias whitei
TATATTTGTCATACAACAAGTGACACGTACCCACGTGACTCACTACACTATTAAATTTTACAGTATTTAAATTTTTATTGTTCAGATGTCTGCCACGAGCCGGATCTCAACACCATGTAAAACAACAAAAAAGACAAAGGTAGTTCATTGTATTTGTACTGTTTATGGCTACTGAATATACAGAGCAATACGTGCTTTTGTTTTCTGTTAAATTTATTGTCAAGTCAAACAGAAACTGATTTTGCTTTATAGCACATCCTCAGTGGAAGTATAAAAACACCGGGAGGTGATACTAACAAGCTCAGTGGAACATCAAAGATCAAAGTAATATACTGTATCATTTTGACATTTTCCACAATGAAGAAAACACACATGGCTTTTCCTGACATTTACCCTGTGAAATCTCACAGTCCTACAGAATAAAGACTCCCCCCTCTACTGAAAAGGTGTCAGGATGTTGGGGAAAGCATGTCATTGAGCTTGACCCCAAGTCTGACAGTTCTGATCATATTGATCTCTTGGTGAGTGCTGCTCATCATTGTTAATGTTTATTTGTCACACATTTCTTATAAACCTGGTTGGTTTTACTATTTCTTTCGTTTATAGTTTAGGTCAAATTTGTTAAATGGATTATTTGACTATTTACTTGTTTTTCTGACAGACCCGTTCAGAAACACCAGCACTAGCTCTTTCTGTTCCGCAGTGCAAATTAAACCTCCTCAAAAAGGTACGAGTGTCACTGTGTAGTGCTACATTTGATACATAATGAATCTGAGTGGGATTCATGACAAAGAGGATGATTTGGACGTTTTTGTTGATGCTTTTGTTTTCCAGATTCAAAGCCCAATCTCTCTTTATTCACCTGGGACCTCTTCAAAGATGGCTGCAATAAAGAGAATCAGAGACGCCGGCTGGACTGCTGTGACTGGTTGTGACAAAAAGAAGAAAAAAAACGACGAGAAGATATTTGCCTGAGTATTGCCATAACAGGTCAAAGTAACAGTGATAACACCTGTAGACAGGTGCAGGTGTCTTAAGTAATCCTGCACAGTGAGAACTCGATGAACATATATAGTTTTGTAGGTTAGCCACATGGTTAACTAACAGATGGTTTCAAAGTACATATTACAAGTGTTGTATGTTTGTTTTCTTTATTCTTGAGGGTAAACTTTAAATACCAGTAGATGCACTTTATTTGAACATTTTAGAGGATGTTTGCTTTTCACTCTAACTAGACCCAAAGTAACCACAATTACATACTTTGAAGATTTCAGACTTTATTACATGGATATTTTTGGTAGTTTTTTTCTATTGTTAAGGTAAAAGGGTAAGATAAGGTTAAGGTAAGATAAAGTATCTGCAGATACACTTTTCGAGCTTTTCAGAATTTATAAGATATAAGATTTGTAGGTAAAATAAACTTGTAGGAACCACAAGCACCTTTTTTTAAAGGTACATTTTGTACTGTTGTTAGGAATAACAACGAAAAGTAACTTAACTATTTAGTTGCATTGTCACTGTTGTAAAAGCTGTAGTTTAAGATTTAATCCTAATATATTTAAGTATTTAAGTATTTGTAGTATTGACAGTGTTAAAAGTAAAAGTATTGATAAATGTTTAAATGAAGCATTATTCTATGTTATCCTTCAATATTGCTGTTCAGTGTTTTCCTTCTCAACATGATGATTGTGACAAAATTATATTGTACAACTTTGAATTTTCAGTCTCAAAAATACCTGAGTATGTAAAAATTGGGTTTGGCTATTGAATACTAAGTATCAAAAACGACACTTTAAATTGTAGGACTAAATATATCTGTTTATTGAAGAAACTCGAGGCGAAATTGAGATGGTTGTGAAGGGACTGGTGGTACATTATCGTAGATCGGGTGGCCATCATAAAGTCCTCCAGAAATCACTAGTGTGTCGTTGTCTGCCACAAGTCCATCTGTTGAAATTTAAGTTTAGATGTTTATCTGCTATTAATAAATAAATACTCGGCATTTACCAAATAATGAAAGAGTCTTACCTGTTTCATTTGTGTTGTCGAGTGTTTGATGCATGTATTGAATTTTGTATCTGTATTTGCATAATGTGATCGTAAGCAATGCCAAAAGGATTACTCCAAGCACAACACTGAAGATTATTGTCAAATTCTTTTCAGATCCATTAAGGTTCAAACCTAGCAGCACAAAATGACAGAAGGTTAAAATCATCAATAGGACAGACACCTACAATGTGCTGAAACTGCTAATTGGAACATGGTCCCTGATGCTTACCATGTGTGGTTGTGTTTGTTGTATTCACAGTTGTAAAGACAATGGGAGGTGAATTTTCAGTTGGACTCGGTGTAGGTGTGGTATAGACTGTGTGTGCTGTTGAAGTGAACATTGGAGTTCCAGTGCTCGGTGGTATGGTTTTCAGTGATGCACTATCCGTCAGAGAAGTCGAGGTGGACTGAGACGTCTGAAATGCACTTGTGTTTTCAGTCGTAGCTGCTGCGCTGCTGAATTGTTCATTGTCTGTTTTGCTGCTGGTATACTGCGTTGAGCCTTCAGTAAAATCAGATGATGTGGTTCCCAGGGTCAGGGAGTTTGTTGAAGTTGGTACTTTAGATGCTTGTTTCAGGCTTAGACCTGGGTTTTCCGTAGCTTTGTTGACTAAATGCTGGTTTTGTGTTTGCACCCCATCAAAGGAAAGCACCAGAAGGCAACAAACCAAGGAAGTCGAGACTGTTTCCATAGCTATTAAATCCTGTATAGGAAAACAAAACTTGAGCTAAACATATGCATAAAACACGGGGAACTACTTTGTAGATGAAACCATATATTTTCCCCTCATCTTCATAATGTTCATTTTCAACCGTAAGAAACCGTTTTAATCTCTAGCAATGATTTGGGCAATATTTATAAAGATTGTATTTTAAAGATGCAGATACTTTTTAGTATATAAATGCAAGAAGAAAGGCTTTTAGGAACACGGATCGTGACTATAAACAAAATATACATAACTGACCACCAGCTGTTACTTGTCATTTCTTGATCAAGATAGTTTACTTGCACATTGTTACAATTGAAGTCCAAAGCCAACTTAAAAATGTATAAATTAACTTTATAAAAGGGCATCTCACCTTGTTGGCGCCTCGCTTAAGAATTAGTGAAAAAGTAAGTTTTGTTTCTTGTTTGTGAATCTGTCTCTATCATGACTGACTTTTGACTTTCTTCCTGGAACAGATAAAAGGCTAATGTGTGGCATGGAGTCAGGTAGAAGTGGGCAGGGCAGTCCTTTGTAAACTTCCTCATTTCTTTGTTACCAAGGAGACAAAGGACTTTGTTACTTCCTGTCCAAAGCTCAATCTGCCTGTTACACAAAGTACATTTTACACACACAGTACATTAAACTGCTGCCTGAGCAGTGACTAGTGCGTAAAATATAAAAAGTGTCTTTTTTAAGTCTGTGCTGCATTTAAATTTAGTACAAAATATTTATTTCCAGGTAAAATGTCTTAACATTTTGAACAAATTATGAGTGCACACTTTACTTTCTACATATAAAAACGAACAAAGGGCCAGTGTTTAAAACGTTTTTTTTTTTATTGTAAAACAAATGCAACATTCAGTGGATCTCACTACCTTTGCGTGAAATGAAGGTGGCATGTTTATATAAAGATAATATCTGATATCACTAAGAACAAACAAACAGGTCAATAAATGCAACACAATGTTGACAAAACTATTATTAATAATCTTTTGTTAATGACGTAGAAAAGGTTTTATTGTTTTCCTTCAGTTTTACATTTCCATTTGTTTCTAACTTTAATGCACCCTTAAATGTAAAACGTAAGCAACACAAAGCATTTGAAACTTATGACATTAAGTTTAAAACATAATTATACAGGGACTCAGTTACTTGTTTATACAAAAGGTTGTGCATTTTATGCATTTATAGAATGAAAGTAATTACAACGGTGTTACAACTTTGTGGCCTTTTCAAATTCTTTGCTTGTCGCGTCGATGTCCGTAAACGCTGAGTTGTCCACTCCCATGTGAAGGTCTGCTGAAGCTTTTTGTATGTCGTTTGATCCCTGTAGTGGGTTTACAACATAGCATTAGTTTTATATTGTTACAGACACTTAGTTACTAATTATCTAACAAATCGACGGGGTCAGCATCTTACCTTTGATTTACTGGAACAGGTGAAGCATAGCAAATCACTCTTCTTGACAAACAGATCAGAGTTCAGCTTTTCTTGCTTGCATCCACCTATAAAACACATTTTAAATCTCTTTTGTTATTTTAATGGAAATCAAGCCTTTATATGAAGTGTTTTTGTAATTGTACAGCTGATCTTTTTTTACGCTACGGTAACAAATTACCTGTGATCATGCTTAACAGCAGGCCAGATATCATTGTGGTCAGCATGCCGAGCAAAGAAAAGTAGACGTATGACAGAGAGTACCAGGAGTCTGCTATAGGAGGCCTGAAACTGACACAGAAATAGATTTAATTTAGTAAATCTGACAATATTTAACACTTACATCTACTGGAACTCCTTTTGATGGTAAGTTAGATGACTATAGACTCAAAGTTTGGTCCACAGATAGAAAATAGTAACAATGATCTGAGTTATAACGTAGTTTACAATCATTTAAAACAGGTAAGACAAAAACAAATGAGCCAAGGATATTTAGTCTTTTTTTTTTTTTTGTTCTATGCAGTGACTTTACCATTTTATTCATTTTTAAAATAACTGCTGAGGTGTACAAATTTGTCATTTTAGTGATTAGGCATTAAACTAAAAAAGATAACTGTATAAAATTATTTAAAAAAAACGTAAAGCTCTTGTAGAGTCACAGTTTCCTAACGGCTTGTTACATCCTCTTCACAGTTCCTGTTAATCTTAACATTCATGTAAAAAGAAGCAAATGTTTTCAAAGGAACAGACTAACGCAGGTTGTGCAGTGGTCCAGGGTGTCGCTGTTGTGCTTTGCTCCAATGTTTTGTTGCAGCCTGCAGTGCTGAGGGGCAGAGGATTCGTCTTGTCATCTGTCGGTGGGTAAATCTGGCCTCCGATCCCCACCCACAAAGTCAACACAAGGCCGATGATCATTCCTGAAAGTCCTCCCTGAAAGGTGAGGGTGACTCTGGTAAATTCTTTCCTCAGTGAGTCAGTGACTTGAGCGTAACATGTTGATTTAGCACATTTTGTTTCTTAGCAGCATTTATTGACTTTGTGAAAAGGTGTGCTTTAAGAAGCTGCAGGAATGAGAAGTACTCACTATTGAATTTGATGTGCGGAAAAGCATGCCTAGTAGATAGAGACCAAGAAGAGGACCACTGATCATACCAAATATGGACAGAGCTGCCTGAAAAAAGAAGAGTGGGTTCAGGAGA
The DNA here is from genome assembly GCF_014905685.2 of Nematolebias whitei. NCBI lineage: Eukaryota > Metazoa > Chordata > Actinopteri > Cyprinodontiformes > Rivulidae > Nematolebias > Nematolebias whitei. Next base: position 37,910,447 of record NC_056504.1, read on the forward strand.
CCTGCAGTTCTTCTTATTCAACACTTGGTGGGGATGGAGAGTAATAAATGGCAACAGTGGCTTTTAACACTTTTACCTGCAGAACACTTCCCATCACTGAAGCAACCCCAGCCATGCCAATACACAACGCTCCAAAGAACACACCTAAGATTTAATTACATAAAATATCATTAAAAGCCTTGTTATAATTTGCAAAGTACATATTGTTGCAAACAAGTACAATTCCCATGATTGTAAAATGTAAATGCTTCCAAACCACAGATTCTCAGTAGTGTTTGACCTATTAAAGGAAACAGGCGAAGTGATTGAGCCGTGGAATTCCTTTCACTTCAAAATCCACACCCTCTAATTTAGACTCCACAGAGGTTCTGAGAACTGCTCCTCTCCTGCACCTACAAGTTTTTCTAAGAAAAACTGAGTAATGAAGTAATGCATGTTCTAACTTTAACCCAGTTTTTGTGAAGTCTGCTTGTACTGAAAGATAGATGGTGATTTTTAGAGTTGAATCAGCATTATTTTCTTTGTTCTCAGTTATAAAATGATTTATGTCCATATCTGCAACTCATTTTTAATCATGATTATTATCGCTGGCTTGCAAGCGAACTGTCAAAGATATTAGATAATGACGCGGCTTCCACTTTTATCTCATGACCTTTAGGGAGTCTGAGGATAAAACAGGAATCTTGTGTATTGCTGCGTAATAAAACCACATTTTTGCACAACTTACTCAGACCCATGTTCATCCAGGTCACTTGCTTGGCTGTGAGATTTTTGCACAGAGGAAAAATGAAGTCTTCCACAGTGACGGCAACAAGAGCGTTAATGCTGGAGGACACCGTGCTGAGAAAACGTGCAAAGGTTAGATTAGTTTCAAAGTTAGTTTACATTTTAACTAATTTTTTTATTTAGCTTGTTTCTTTTGCAAAGGGTGCAATTTGCATTTAAAAGTAAAACATTTTGCAAAGAATGGGATTTTTTTTTTATGACGGCAAACTCCAGATGTTACAAGTTTATTCTATAACCAAAATTACATCTTTTCTGATTGAAGCATTTTTTTTTTTTTTTATTACAACAATGTATTAAAGTTGACTTTATGTTTGTGTGACGTCTCACCTCAGGGTACCACTATATGCTGCAGCCACAAACAGCCCTGGGATTCCAGGATAGTCTGCCAGAATATCCATCACAAGGTAGGGCAGCAGCTGGTTTACAAATACAAACCAACTTTACTTTAAATCACACGGTTTTGTTACATCGCTAAAAGCATTCTTTGTGTGTGACGGAAGGGTAGAAGCACCTGGTCTGGGGTCGTTATATCACCATTTGAAAGTGGGTCACAGTTCTTGTAAATAGAGTACATGGTGAGGCCTGAAAAAACAGCCAGACTCACGGTGACCCACAAACCAACCATGTTCACATACAAAGACCTGAAAGATGAAGGAGGACATGTCAGGACGTGAAACTGCTCACAGCCAGAAAGCCTTTCGGCGTTGCGTTACAGTTCTGCTCACATCTTGGCATGTCCTAAGGTTTTGCAGGAGATGTAGCGCTGCACCTGAGACTGATTGATTGAGTAAATAGACACCCACATTATGCTTCCACCAACTACAATGGTCCAGAAAGTATGTCGCTTCAGAGGATCTGGGTCAAAGCTGTGAACAACAGAAAGTTAAAAGATTTGAAGACAACACTTTTCATTGACATGCACAATGAATGTTATGTGGAAGATAATTCCTTTGGTATTCAATTGAAACTAAGTCACACAAATTACTTCTATGAAATCTATTGGGTTTTTCCTGCGCTTGTACATTCAACACTAATCAAATTCCTTTGATGGACAAAACACTAATTTGGTATCAAAATTTGTCTTCTTGTTTACGCACTCAAAAGCATCCAGTCGGCCTCCTTCACCAGCGTCTTCCCAAATCCTCGTCAGACCTCCCTGTATCACAGCTCCTCTGGCAATAACAGCCACAAATCCTGCCAGCATGATTACCATCTGCAGCACATCTGTCCAGATGACCGCCTTCAGACCACCCTGGGACAAAATACACACGATACACAGGAATATTTAAAGGAACATTTCAGATTTTTTTTAAAGTGGAGTTCTGTGGAATTATGATGTCAGTATTTTACCTGCAGTCGAAACCAGTAGGAGTGAAGTCGCTTTGGAGAATCAGAGAGATGCTCTCATGGAAGAGGCAAGCTTTACTCCTCCATGAGAACGTTCCTCTGGTTCTTCAAACTGAGATCATTCAGCCTGCTGTCTGCTGCAGGTAAGATACTAGCTGCTGATAACTCTACAGAACTCCTCTTTGAACTGGTTCACTATCTCGTTTATCTTGTTGCTATTTTAGGAAAATCTTCAGAAAGCTTTATTTACTTGAAACTCAATATAAATTTGATTTAAAAAGAACATGACTTTAACACATCAAATCTGTTTTGCCCCAAAATGTAATATTAGAAAAAAAAAAAAGTATTTATTAGATCATACCAACCAAAGTACAGTAAACAATGCACACTGCTCCTGTAGCCACCAGCACTCCCCACAGATCCAGCCCAGTGACTTAAAGTGGGGAACAAAAGTTTTTAGATTCAGAAATATAATAAATCGATTTAAAATATATCGCTGTGAGCATATTAGGCCAGACTTTCTACAACTAGTTTAGAATTTAGTCAAATCAAAAATAATTTTTGATTTATGTGTGAATTTTGACTTACTTTGGTTTAGTGCAAGAGCTGGAGCATAGATAACTAAGCCGGTGTACAGAGCCTGAAAAAGATATCCCCATTAGATAATTAGATGGAAACAACAAAACTGGTATCTTGAATCATCTGTACATAAAGTCAAAAAGAACAGATGCTGATAATCATATTACAATAACTACCTGAATATTTATTTAGTTTTTGTTTTGCTTTTTTTTAATACAATGAGTTACCGTCTGCACGATGTACATTGATGTTCCAATTAGCCGTATAAGCCGGTTGAATCGCAGCTCCAGGTACTATAATGAAAGAGGAATAGACAATCAGACAATAAAATAAAACTTTATAGCCATATTATAGGCATAAACGTTGTGATGAAAAATCTGCTGCTGCTTTTGATTTCTTTACATTGTGTTTCAAAAGGATCAATTATTTTCTGCTCAGTTTTGAAAGTTATTTTAACAGTGTTCTTTCAGTTCAAACCACTCCAACACCAGGAAGATGAAGCCTACAAGCCTAAACCCTGGATTAGATGAACGTTCTCTCTGATCTTGTGTCTGGTCTTAGCTAGCATTTTCCCACAAGTTTTCTATGATTTTTAGATAATGTTCTTCTTTCATAGATAAATCTTTAAGACCTAATACTTTTTTCTTTGGTCTTTCTTCATATGTTCTCTTTAAAAAAAATAACAACATCGAGCTTTGTCAGTGTTTTTAGTGAATACTGTTTAGGACTCACTTAATGTTATATTTTTGTATTTTCCTGTAGATTCAACAAATAAATGGAATTCAAAATGTGTCTTCATAGCCAGCTGCTACTAAAATAAACTACAAAAATAAGCCCCTAATTTAAAATGGCTGTTTTAGTGTCAACACCACACCGGTTGCTACTTGTAACTAATAACTAGTTTATAGCGGGTGTTGTTTGCTCAGAACAAAGCACCTGAAGACGTCATTCCAACTGGCTCTGCGTCAGGTTGTATGTTGTGTGTTTCACAGCACTGGTTCATCCCTTGAGTTAATAAATGCCTTTTTAAACTTGAGTGATTTAAACATCACTGTTAAATGAATTAGTCAACAATGACAAATTAAGTCATAAAAATATTAAACTGAAAATTCAAAACAGCAGTCAATTAAAAAATATATACTTTTTTTTTTAAACACACAACATAAAGCAAATTTTGCATTTTGCCCAGAAAGTGTAGCTCCACTAAAGAATATTCTTGCAAAAATTAAAAAAAAGAAAGAGGCTCAACTCTTCTGCAAAGTCTCAGTTTTATACATTATCAGCACTGGTTTCTTTTATACCCACTTATTATGAAAGAGATGAACCAGTGATGCATCATTATATGGACACTATGTGTCCCGTTTGTTGACCATACACAAACATGTTGCCTGCTTTATTTAAAGATTGAACTGAAGATCACCAATAAAGCATATCAGTTCCAGTGATCTTTTTTAATAGCTGAAGACATTTCATAATCACCAAGTCATTTCTTTCTGTATAATAATTAACAGTTTTTCTTCTGTTCCTACCTCATAGGCACTGGTGATCCCCAGTCGGTAGAAAAGAGGAACGAAGATTTCAGCGGTGATGGCAGACATGATGGCGTACGCGAAACCAAAGAGCCAGAAGGCAGTACCAAACCGGTAAGCCTCAGCAGGTGTGCCAATGACTGTGATGCCAGACATGAAGCTGGCTGTTAGCGACATGGCCACTGGTACGGCTGTCATTTGTCGTCCCCCTAACAAAAACTCGGCACTGCTGGTCTCCTTGCGACCCCGGATGGCTTGGAAAAGGCCAATTCCAGCAGCAAACAGAATTGTTCCGGCAAACACCACATAATCCCAGACAGAGAAAGTGGCCACTGGGCCGCCTGTTCCAGCCATCTTTAATTAGACACAAAGAGTAAACGAAGTTCTACGGTTGCTATTCTCTGACCTTTGGTTACAGTGAAAAATGCACTCGTACCATTCAGGCTTGCTAATGTTTGATGTTTGTTACCAGTCCATTTATGCAAATTCCATTTTCTAAAAAAAAAAAAAAAAAAAAAATAGATGCACTAAATATGGTACAAAAATACTCTACCAATAGTTAGATCTATTCAAATTTGACACATCTGTAAGTTTCCCTTCAAACCTTCAGCAGCACGTAGATAATCCAAAGATTTCCAGCTTTCAGTTCTCCATTGCTCCCAGCTGTCACATCAACAAACAGCAGTTCAGTGAAATATATTAACCATCTCCCGTGCAACTGAAGTCTAGTCAGCTCTGATCCATTCAGCAGACAATAAAGATTAGTTCACTTTAGTTAATGATCCATCAAGGACACAAGGCAGTGAAGCTTGTCATAATTGTTGTGATTATAAAACAAAATGATCTTTTACTAGGTTGCTGGTTGCAATCTCATGGCGAGGAAAAAGCTGCTTGTTGTCAATAAATCTATTTTCCTCTGGAAATGGAATGATGGAGTGACACTCTTAAAGACAGGTCTGTTTATATGTCCAGGTTACTCAGTACCCTTTGGTTAAATAAGGAAGTCCAAAAGGAGGGAGTGTAAAATCTTCAGGGTTTGGTCATTACTCCTGCTTCTGAATTGTTGTCACGTGTGATTATTTTTTCATCACCTGTTTTTATCATTTACTATTTTCGGATACGAATTTCACTTCAAAGTCAAAACAATCATCAAGAAAAAAGCAGGCTTAAGTAAAAAAACTAAATCTAGAAGAGAAAGTTTACATTTTTGCCAAGAATCTTTGTTAAAAGCATACCAAGTATTGAACCTAAAAATTATTATTTTGCCTTCTTTCGGCTTCTGCTTTCTTCAGGGGTTGCCACAGTGAACCGAGTCGCACGAAGATTTGGCAATTGCTTTTACGCCGGATGCCCTTCCTGACCACTGAGCTACCACAGCCCTCTGTGTGGAGCATACAGCAGCTATGTAGGGTGCCCAGGGGAGCAGATGATGGGGTTTAAGAGCCTTGCTCAAGGGCACAGAGTGGGGCAAATGAGGGTGGAGGCAGGTGTGGGTGCTTCACCTATCCCACTCACATTTTGATGTCGTAGGTATCTGGAGTTGAACCTGTGATCTTCTGATCACAGGCCCGCCTTCTCTGCACCACCATTCCCCACCTAAAAATGTCTAAAAATGTTATAAGTTAGCAAAAAGTCAGGTTTTTTAACCAGGAATGAAATAACAAGAAAGTTTAGAAATACATTAACAAAAAATATTCACACATCAATATATTTTTCAAGTAAATAAAAAAAAAGAAACAAATACTTAATGCACAAATTGACAGACTTTTCAGTATTATTCTGACTTTTTGATAAAGGATAGGAAATCAAGCGTGGTGGAGACAAATAAACTGTTGATTTAAAAAAAAAAAAAAGCTTTAAAAGGAGAGAAATATCAGTGCATTGTGTATTCTGACATGAGAGCACATTTAATTTAATCAGGATGAATTCTCATGAAAAAACAAAACGCCAAACCAACACAGCGATTTTAAATAGTCTAATAATTACTTAATGTGTTCACAAGAATTTTACTATTCTGACTAATCATTAAATGAATGAATAGATAATAACGCTCTGTACAATGGATGTGTAGGGTGGGGATCTTTCATTTTAGACCGTTTTTTTATTGTCCCTGACGAGTTCACCAATGGCATAAAAACTGACGTCTACTGCTGCCGGTTTTACCTACTTTGAAAACAGATTAGATAAACCTGCAGTCGATGTTTCTTTTTAGAATGGTTGGTACAAATATGTGCTGAGACAGATTTTTTTTTTTTTCCTGCTTATGCTGCTGCTCATATTAGTGTAAATTTTTAACTCAACAGAAACTTCCTTTGAACACGCTCTGACACTTTCACAGCCATTGTGAAAACCTTTCAGTTAACTTTTAATCAAAACAGTGACAGACGGGTTTGTTATGAGAAAGTATAGTAAACTTAAGTTAAAATTTATGTATTTTCTTAGTAAAATGTGTATTCTTTCAAGCATAAGTAAAGCTTCATGGTGTTTCCTGACATCTAGTGGACACTGGCCCAGAGGCTACTTTGGTTATAATTGCATGGTTGTTGCATGAGCTTCCATTATGAAGAATATTATTATTTATGTCATCTAGAAAATGGACTAAAAGTTCACTGCATCTTTTTTCGTCATTGATCGTAGATAAGAGTTATCTTGGATTAAGATGGATTATATAATTGTGTATAAATACTATTGAGCAAAGTTCTTCAGACAGAATCTTGTCGGGTCTTTAAGAAGTCGGGTCTCTCAAGGTGATTTTCACGTTGAGAGAAAACTTGTTCAAGAAAACAAACTTCTTTTATCCGTGTTCATTTGTCTATTTGTCTTTTATTTTATGTTGCAGGGCCAAAAATAATTGGAGGAAAAAGCACATTTAGACAAAAATGGACACAACAGTTTTAAGCTGCTGGCTCCTTTTTCTGCTGTTTTGTCCAGCTGTCCCCATGTGTCTCCCAACGGACTTCACGCTGTATGTGGAAAAGCCAGAATGTGACTACTGTGTGGCAGTCAACACCACCATCTGTACTGGATTTTGCTTCTCAAGGGTATGCACTTCATTCTGATAGAACTAAAAGCTGCCTTTTATTTTTAGTTTAAAAAAAATGGACAGTTAGTCTCATTACCGTTTTGACTGGGAGATTTCATTACATTTACTACCCTTAAAAAAAAAACAATGAAATATGAAAAAATATAATTTCAGTTTTTAAAAATGTAATATAAAACCTTTAAGACATTGGTGTAAAACTAAACATTTAGAAAAATAATATTATAAATAATAATCGTCACTAACGTAAATACTTTTGTGTTGTTAAGATAATTAGACAAAATTAAACTAAATTTAAGTTAGTTTACGTTTTCTGTATAGAAACGGGGCGGCACAGTGGAGCAGTGGTAGACCTGCCGCTCCTCGGTGAGAAGGTTGCCGGATCAAACCCCGGACAGGGGGACATCCTGGCTGGAGTCTGCATGTTCTCTCTGTGCATGCATGGGTTTTCTCCGGGTACTCCGGTTTCCTCCCCCATACCAAAAACATGCATGCTAGGCTGACTGGTAACTCTAAATTGTCCTTAGGTGTGAGTGAGAGAGTGAATGGTTGTCTCATTTGTCTCTATTTGTCCCTGTGATGGACTGGAGACCTGTCCAGGGTGTCCCCCTCTTCTCACACTGTGACTGCTGGATATGGGCACCAGTGACCCTCACGACCTGAAAAGGACGAAACGAGTAAAGATGGCTGGATGGATGGCTGGATGGATGGCTTGATGGATGGATGGATGGATGGATGGATGGATGGATGGAAATGTTCAATGTATTTAATATATTGTCAGTTTAAAATAATTCTTACACAAGTTTGATCGTAGACTTTCTGATCCACAAATATTTGTATCAACAGTTTTTATAGCAGTAACTTGTAAAGCAACCTTTTAACCACCAACTATTTTGTTCTAAAGTAAAAACGTCACCACAAAAACCAAACTGTACCAGTCGCATAACATTTTTGTAGGAGTTTGACATTGATTTATTTTCAGCCACCCCAATCATTTTAGTAAACTATACTTTTAAGCAATATAAACACTAGAAAGCAATTTTTGATCGGTACTGTTCTTTCACCTAGATCCAGACACACACCAAATTGGAAGCCTCTCTTATGTTTCAAGTTAGCATGCTCACACAGCATGCATGGTATTTTTGTCCTCTTCGCTCCACAACGGGGGACAAAAATAATCATGTCTGATCTACAGTTCTTAAAATATAATCTTGTACTTCCAGTTTTGATATATATACTTGTGTTTTATATTTTTACGTGTGCAGTTCTGTTTAATTTGTTCAGAAACACAAGAAGTCAACTTTATTTATAGAGCACATTTTAAAACAGAATCAACATAAACTTATTTGTTACATTTACTGAACAACAGTATTTATTCTTACATGTTGAAGCGTGAAGAAAGAATATTTAAACAGACATACTGACACAGTATGAACATCACAAAGAGATGAACTTTGGCACGCCTGCTGTGTTTCTTTCATCGGTCTCGGAAAGATGCGCTCAAGCGATCAGAATGTGTTCCGAGATCATTCATCGGTTGTTTCCCATTGGTCTGTGCATCATTCAGGACAGCAACATGCGAGATGTTCTCCGCCCACGCTTCCTTATCCAGAGAGGCTGCACCTACGACAGGATGGAGTACCGCACAACCATTCTGCCCGGCTGCTCCATTCACGCCAACCCTGTGTTTACCTTTCCAGTGGCTCTCAGCTGCCACTGTGGTGCCTGCAGGACGGACAGCGATGAGTGCACACACAGAGCCGGCATGAGTGGAGCCAGGTGTAGTAAACCTGTCAGACGAGTTTATCCTTACCCTGGACAAAGCAACTACTTGATCCCATTTTAAATCCTCTGCATTTCCTGAATGGTGCTTTGTTTAAAACTACTTAACTATTTTAAGAGAATACAGTCCTTTTGTTAGCTTCGAATGAACACAATACTTGCTTTATTACGTATTGGGTCTTGTTTTAACTTGTTTCTGCTGCAGCTCTTCTTCTAAGTTTACAGTAAAGACTCATTTTAATATTTTCGTCAATGATGTGAGCATAACTCTCTAACTTGTAATGTTTACTTTGAAAGACAACAAAGTCCATCCAGGTATTCAATCCTATAATACTTTGAAAGACATTTTCTGAAAACAACCCATTAAAGTTTAATGTCTATAGCTTCCTGACTGTTGTGTTTGACTTAATCACATCCTGGTTTGTAGCTGTTTGTTTACTACACAACAAACTTGTTGTGTTTTTCCAAAATACCACATCCACATACTATATTTACCTGGGATGGCTTTCTGGAAAGCACATGATTGTTGACACACCCAAACACTAAACTCTGAGTTTGTTAGCTGTGACTGTGCGTCATCCTAAGCAGGGTTTTAAAGACAGCCGGAGAACATAAATAGCTTCGATGTTTCAGAGAGGGAGAATGTTTGATAATATCATCATGTGACCTACTGTGACTGCTTCTTTATCTTTTATGTATCCTTTACATATTCTCTTTTCAATCATTCGTGTTTTATTCTTGTACAACAAATAAAAATTTAAAGTCAAACTGAATTAAACATCAGAAGAAACTTGAGGATTTTTATTTTATTTTTTTCTGTTGCGACATTTGTCATGTCAAGAGTTAAAGTCAAACCTTGACTCAACTTTGAGTTGTTTGTTTTGGGAACAGAGGTGGAACTCACAGGACGTGGGTCAGTGAACAATATGAAAGGAAAATAAACGCTTAAAAGTGACTTACAAAGTGATGACGATAAACGAAACCTAATAACCTGCTCAGACTTCCTGTCAGCTACCTACAGAACATCACATCCATGTAATCTCCTGACAGGCCGAATCACAATATACAAATTCATCCTTTGATGGAAATTTACAACCAATTTAAACTAGTGTTAACTTCTAATAGATTTTTGAGTACAACTAATATATTGCACTTGTCAGTACGAGTTTACCTCCCGGTAAATATAATTAAAGAATAGGCTGGTTTATTGGTTATTTGTATTGGTTTTGTTGCTTTTTTTATCATCAGGATGTCACTGAAATTCGCTGTAAACCAATCCAAAATACTGTAGCAAGAGTTCTGATAAAAGAAAAAGTCGTGTAAAAGTATGTATTCGATTTTAGCTTTTCAGTTTTGGTTACTTTTTTATGTAGCACCTTTCAAACATAAGAGTAACCTTTACAGATCAAAGCAGACTTTAAGTATTTTTAAAAGGCATAGTATGAAACAAAATAAGATCATTTTGACAAGTTACAACATGACAATTCTAATAAAAAGCAATTTAGCTCTAATCTTGATTCTATATAATTATTTTCCATTTGAAGTAATCCAAAAACAAGTTTAGTTAAGGTATTCTTGAATTTGGATACTATTGCTCTCAGTGGGTTTGTATTTTTCTTGGCAGCTCTTTGTGAGTGTTTTAGTGCTTGTTTTGTCAGTTCTGGCCTCACCCTAACAGCAGCTGCTGGTGTTCTGGCATTAGACATGAAACTCTCATTGTTAAGCACTTTGGTAACAGGTACTGTTTTAAATGTGCTTTATAGATAAACTTGACTTGACATTTCTAAACATTAAGAAACCCAATCTAATATTTGGACTGAAGTAGTTAATGTTGATATTAAACTGAACTGAAGAAGACTAATTTGTTGGCTGTAAATTAGATATTTATGTATTTATGTTTGCCCGGAGATTAATTTTGTTTTGCATCCATGCATTAGGAGATGAGTGAACCTAATGCAACGAAAGTGATTCATAGTATGAGAATTCTACAATGAAGTTAAATTCAAAGCAGTCTGCTCCTCAGATAAA
>NC_056504.1:37921637-37943228 GCF_014905685.2 Nematolebias whitei
TATATATATATATATATATATATATATATATAGGGGTCGGGTGCAATGTGGGATGGGTGAAGGCCGAGGGCGGGGACCCTGGCGGTCTGATCCTCGGCTACAGAAGCTGGCTATTGGGACGTGGAATGTCACCTCACTGGTGGGGAAGGAGCCTGAGCTGGTGTGTGAGGCTGAGAGGTTCCGGCTAGAAATAGTCGGACTCACCTCTACGCATGGCTCGGGCTCTGGAACCAGTTTCCTTGAGAGGGGCTGGACACTCTTCCACTCTGGAGTTGCCCCTGGTGAGAGGCGCCGAGCAGGCGTACTAATTGCCCCCCAACTTGGTGCCTGTGTATTGGGGTTCCCCCCGGTGAATGAGAGGGTGGCCTCCCTCCGCCTACGTGTGGGGGGACGGGTTCTGACTGTCGTTTGTGCTTATGCACCAAACGGCAGTTCAGATTATCCACCCTTTCTGGAGTCCTTAGAGGGGGTACTGGAAAGTGCACCTTCTGGGGACTCCCTCTTTCTGCTGGGGGACTTCAATGCTCATGTGGGCAATGACAGTGAGACCTGGAGGGGTGTGGTTGGGAGGAACGGCCCCCCCTGATCTGAACCAGAGTGGTGTTCTGTTGTTGGACTTCTGTGCTTGTCATGGATTGTCAATAACGAACACCTTGTTCAAGCATAAGAGTGTCCATATGTGCTCTTGGCACCAGGACACCCTAGGCCGCAGTTCGATGATCGACTTTGTCATCGTCTCATCTGATCTGCGGCCACATGTCTTGGACACTCGGGTGAAGAGAGGGGCGGAGCTGTCAACTGATCACTACCTGGTGGTGAGTTGGCTCCGATGGTGGGGGAGGATGCCGGTCAGACCTGGCAGGCCCAAACGTATTGTGAGGGTTTGCTGGGAACGTCTGGCAGAGTCTCCTGTGAGACGGAGTTTCAACTCCCACCTCCGGGAGAACTTTGAACATGTTCCAAGGGAGGTGGGGGACATTGAGTCTGAGTGGACCATGTTTCGTGCCTCTATTGTCGAGGCGGCTTACCAGAGCTGCGGCCGCAAGGTTGTCGGTGCCTGTCGTGGCGGCAACCCTCGAACCCGATGGTGGACACCGTCGGTGAGGGATGCTGTCAGGCTGAAGAAGGAGTCCTATCGGGCCTTTTTGGCCTGTGGGACCCCGGAAGCAGCTGATGGGTACCGGCAGTCCAAGCGACATGCGGCTCGGGTGGTTGCTGAGGCAAAAACTCGGGCATGGGAGGAGTTCGGAGAGGCCATGGAGAACGACTTCCGCACGGCTTTGAGACGATTCTGGTCCACCATCCGGCGTCTCAGGGGGGGAAAGCGGTATGCCACCAACACTGTTTATAGTGGGAGTGTTGTGCTGCTGACCTCAACTCGGGATGTTGTGGGTCGGTGGGCGGAATACTTTGAAGACCTCCTCAATCCCACCGGCACGTCTTCCACTGAGGAAGTGGAGCCTGGGGACTCTGGGTCGGGCCCTCCAATCTCTGGTGCTGAGGTCACCGAGGTGGTTAAAAAGCTCCTCGGTGGCAGGGCCCCTGGGGTGGATGAGATCCGCCCAGAGTTCCTTAAGGCTCTGGATGTTGTAGGGTTGTGTTGGCTTATGCGACTCTGCAATATTGCGTGGACATCGGGGGAAGTTCCCCTGGATTGGCAGACCGGGGTGGTGGTCCCCCTATTCAAAAAGGGGGACCGTAGAGTGTGTTCCAACTACAGGGGAATCACGCTCTTAAGCCTCCCTGGTAAGGTCTATTCGGGGGTTCTGGAGAGGAGGGTCCGTCGGATAGTCGAACCTCAGATTCAGGAGGAACAGTACGGTTTTCGTCCTGGCCGTGGAACACTGGACCAGCTCTACACTCTCAGCAGGGTCCTGGAGGGTGCGTGGGAGTTTGCCCAACCAGTCTACATGTGCTTTGTGGACTTGGAGAAGGCATTCGACCGCGTCCCTCGGGGGGCCCTGTGGGGGGTACTCTGGGAGTATGGGGTACCAGGCCCTTTGATACAGGCTGTTAGGTCCCTGTATGACCGGTGTCAGAGCCTGGTCCGCATCGCCGGCAGTAAGTCGGGCTTGTTCCCGGTGAGAGTTGGACTCCGCCAAGGTTGCCCTTTGTCACCGATTCTGTTCATAACTTTTATGGACAGAATTTCTAGGCGCAGCCAAGGTGTTGAGAGGATCCGTTTTGGTGGCCTCAGGATTGCATCTCTGCTTTTTGCAGATGATGTGGTCTTATTGGCTTCATCAGATCGTGATCTACAGCTTTCGCTGGAGCGGTTCGCAGCCGAATGCGATGCGGCCGGGATGAAGATCAGTTCCTCCAAATCCGAGGCCATAGTCTTGAGCCGGAAAAGGGTAGAGTGCCCTCTCCGGGTCAGGGAGGAGGTCCTACCCCAAGTGGAGGAGTTCAAGTATCTTGGGGTCTTGTTCACGAATGAGGGAAAAATGGAGCGTGAGATCGATAGGCGGATAGGTGCAGCGTCTGCAGTGAAGCGGGCGCTGTACAGGTCTGTCGTGGTGAAGAGAGAGCTGAGTCAAAAGGCGAAGCTCTCAATTTACCGATCGATCTACGTTCCCACCCTCATCTATGGTCACGAGCTTTGGGTTGTGACCGAAAGAAAGATCTCGGATACAAGCGGCCGAAATGAGTTTTCTCCGCAGGGTGTCTGGGCTCTCCCTTAGAGACAGGGTGAGAAGCTCGATCATCCGGGAGGGACTCGGAGTAGAGCTGCTGCTTCTCCACGTCGAGAGGAGCCAGTTGAGGTGGCTTGGGCATCTGTTTAGGATGCCTTCTGGACGCCTCCCTGGTGAGGTGTTCCGGACACGTCCCACCAGAAGGAGGCCCAGGGGAAGACCCAGGACACGCTGGAGGGACTACGTTTCTCGGCTGGCCTGGGAACGCCTCGGGATTCCCCCGGAAGAGCTGGCCCAAGTGGCTGGGGAGAGGGAAGTCTGGGCCTCCCTACTTAGGCTGCTACCCCCGCGACCCGACCCCGGATAAGCGGAAGAAAATGGATGGATGGATATATATGCCCTGAGATGACTTGTGATGTGACTTGGCGCTATAAAAATAAACTGAATTGAATTGAATAGTGACTTTGGTATGATGTCAAAATCCTAAATATAATAGAGCTTAAAAGCTTAATTTGCCTGGGGAAGATTATGTTTTGTAAATAATAATGCCCTAAAGCATGAAACAGAAAATTAAAAGGAATTTGTCTTCGTCAGCAATTCATAGAAACCAGCTATGTAGCACATACTGTACCATTCACGTTTTCAGTCAGTTGTCATGCAGCTTTGTCAAACTAAAACTACAGATTTACTGCCTTTAATGTTTTTTGTACAATTTTTTATAGTTTTTAAAGACATGCCATTGTTACAAGATGGATTACTGTACAGCAAATTTAATTTCACAAATTAAAATGTCTCTCTTCGATCCAAATGAACATAAATGAAATATTGACACTTTAACCTGTTTTTAAGGTTACCATTACCTGTATATCTTTTGTTGTTGTTGTTGTTGTTGTTGTTGTTGTTGTTGTTGTCGTCTTTGGTGCAAGATATCTTCTCAGCAAATTATCAAATAAAAATGTTTAGTTGCAAACTCAAATAGATTTATCTTCCACTAAAACTTGACTAAGTTGCCAAAGATTTTTGAGCTTATCTCTTTTATTAGTTTGTGTTTCTCAAAGTCTTGCCAGTAAAACACCTTAAGAATATTTGTTGCATGTAGTTTACCTCACAGGTCACAATTTAAGCATGACAATATTTTAAACAAGTGTGCACTTGTCCAAAGTTAAAGCTTATGAAACAGAATATTGCATTAAGTGATATCGCTTTTGCTTTTAATTGCACAGCCTGCAGGATCCATCAGTTTCTGCATTTTTCTCACTTGTGTCAGCAGGTTTTAATTATTGTGAATGTATCTCATGAAAAGGTTAGACCCACCTGTTTTAAAGAAAGGTCACAGCAGGTAAACAATGTCAGCAGTGACAAAATGTATGAACTGAACAATTGGAATAATTACCAGGTAGTTACAAAATGCTACCCTTTCCAAAACTGCATACCTGACTTGCAGATACTGTACAGTGTCCCACCCAGTGTTACATGAAATTCAGCCCCAAGTCAAATGTTTGCAAAGAACTAGTTCCAACAACCTAGAATCTCTCAACTTTTAAAACCTTTAACTCTCCTGCCTTAGGCATATGGCTTAAAACTTTCCATGTCATTTTGTCAGATGCAACTAAAACCTTTCTAGAAAGTTCCATATCCTGGTACTCTGACGCAGGTAACAACTACAGAATTATTAGAATGCTTTCTGGTCTTTTGCCAGATGCAACTAAACCATTTCTAGAAAGTTCCACATATGGTGCTTTAATTGCCACAACTCTCATCGTTCAGTGAACATCTATGGAATAGGATGCTTTCTGTTGTTTCGGTGATGTTTGCCTGACCACAGGAATAGATTTTTTATTTTATGTAGCATTTACTTGGCACCTTTTTGGTAAAATTGTGCCAATGTTCCAAACAACAACATTGAGAACAACTTGTAAATGCATTCACTATTCAGCTGTAAAGTAGCTGTAAACTAATATTGAGTTCAGTATTCAAATGTAGTTTATTGAAAGTACTGACATACTTTTATCACTTGCCAGAAAAAAATAGAATAAACTAGAACAGAAGATTGAAATTTATTTTACTTCTGACCACACCTTAATGACCTCAAAGCCTTTATAGGATACAGATAATCTAGATGGTTTAGAGAAATCGAGCCTATAAAGTCTATTGCAAACAGCAGATCAGTCTTAGAACATATAGTTAAAAAGTTTTATTCATAAGTAGTTTTTTATATAATTTAACTTAGATTTTGCAGCTAAACTCTGCACAATATGTTCTTTGTACATGACCCTATTGCATGAGATCATGTGATTGGACAATACGAATTGATTGATGGGTCTGTAGTCCAATAGAAAACGTAAAATTTCTGATTGGTTGGTGGTAAAAGAGAGGGAGGGGCTTTCTTCATGATTTTTAAGCCCAATGGAAATTTCCACTCGTTCCATTCATTGCTGTTAGCGGACCTGTCGAGCAGCCGAAGTCCCTTCTGTCTTAAAGACAATACAAAGCAATAATTACCGGTAAGTAAGCTCTACATTTAATAAATATTTCAGTAATAAAACGATCGATTTAATTTTAGTTAGTTGTTTAAAGCTAGCTTGTTTACTTTTGGGGACGATATTGTGTTCTTCGGTTTGCTTCACACAGTCACCGCCTGTAAGTTTGATCCGAACTTTGTTTTTTGCTTTGTATTTAATTGGGCCATGCACTATAAATAGTAGTTGGACGTTTATAAAATTAAAATCATTTAACTATATCTTTTGTTAATTGTAGATGAAATTTGATGGGGTTTGTTTCATATAGCATAGAGATGAAGTCGTGTATTCGGTCATAAATCGTGTGAATGTGTCCAATTAAACTAAGTTACAAAGAAATCTATCTGCTAAGGCCCGCTGTCTGTAGCGGCTAGATTCTATCAAATTTCTATGGTATGTGAGATGCCCATGTAGGGCGTTCCGGTGGTGATCACGCCCACTGGCTACACAACTCAAATTACCGTAGCTAAGCGACCAGTGGCTGACGATAAGTCAGGAGGTTCAGCTGTGGTTTGGATAAGCTTTAGTGAACATCAGTGAACATTCATAGAACTGTTGGGTATTCTTGGTAACTTTCAGTGACCCCCCCCCTTCTCTCTCTAGGACCTTCTTGAACACTTGAATCCACATCACTTCTTGACATCTTCTGTCTTCATTTGGAACAAAAAAGTCATCATGTCTCAGCAACAGCTCAGGTATGTTTCATTATTTTTTATTTATTTATTTTCACATTTAGAGAAATTGCATAATGGTTTTTACTTCAGAATTCATTGCTGAAATATTTCCCAGCGTCAAACCAAAAGCTTCTGAAGCTCCTTTTTTAATAATGAAAATAAAAAGTTGGAAATTGTGCAAGAAACGTAAAACTTTATTTCTCTCTCTTTCCTTTCAGCCTCCCAGCCAAGCTCATTAATGGCGGTATCGCTGGCATTGTTGGAGTGACTTGTGTCTTTCCCATTGACTTGGCAAAGACCAGATTGCAGAACCAGAGAAGTGGGCAGCAGGTCTACAAGAGCATGTGAGTATTTATAACGCAGGTCATCATGGATGACTCACGGCACCATTCTCCCAGTCCAGTCTCTGGGCATTTTACCTGCTCTTTGTGTGTGTGAGATCCAGCATTATCTCTTAAATCCACTGTGACTCACGCATAGCTAACCTGATGAACCGCTCATTTTTGTCATTCCTCTTTTCTGAGAAGGTTTTTGAGTGGAGGGATGGAAATTTACAACCAAATCTTCTATTGTTGTATTTGTTTTTGTCCTTGTAGCTACTTGTCTTCCGAGGCAGCTTACAGTGTTGTTTAACATTGTTGCATGTATTTCTTTTGTACTGCCTTGTAGGAATGTGCGATATCACGATATTTATTGTGAAGGGTGGCGATAACAATATATATCGCGATATGTTTTTGGTATAAAACTTCCAATAGGAATAAAAAAAGCATAGGGTGACTTTTTGCCATCATATATTTTGAAGTAAGAAAATTCCACTACTAGGTCCAGAGAGTTTTAAAATAATAAACAAATCAAGTATTAGGCTCCTTTATTGTAGTGCAAAACAGTGCAAAAGATATCAAATGTAGTTTTAGCCATATGTTTTAAGATAAAGAAAATTATGATAACTCTAACAGTTTCCAGTTTTCGCACTTAAGAAATGAACAGAGCAGCATTTCACACTGAAACACTTCACCCTCCAAACCTCTAGTGGGTGCCTCTTTCTGCTTTAACGGAGAGCTGGCACAAAATGAGTCTGTGGCTTTGACCAGAGGGTCTTGTAGTAAAAACACACAACACGGCGTTCTTTTACAGATCAGAGAGCAGGTTTCTCTGAAGCTGACCAACGCTGACTAACTTTCGATGGAAAAAAATAATAATAATACTTTTGACGGAACACAGTGTTTTAAGCATGCGTCCGGATACGGCAAAACTACGGCAAGCCGGCTGTAGTTGGCGTGTAGCTTCGCTACTCAGCTCTTGAAGAAAAGACTTTAACACCACTTGCGCACAGTTTTCAACTAAAAAAAAGTAATGATTAAATCTGACGGGTCTGATTTTTACATCAGATACTACAGATTTCTATCGTAGGCTAAATTTCTATCGTTTCTACAGTGTACCATTTTTTTATATCGCGCATTCCTACTGCCTTGTATTGTAACATTGTTACTACTTGTTTTTAAATGGGTTTTTAAAGGTTTTATATTTTTCTTTCTGTAGGATGGACTGCCTTATTAAAACTGTTCGAGCAGAGGGATACTTTGGCATGTACAGAGGTAAGAGTTGACACATCTATATTTTAGGAGGCAATAGGCTTTCACTTAAAGTTTACCTTAATGAGAAGATTTATATGGAAAGGGTAAGGTATATGTGGATAGACTAAACAGTTCAGTGTTACAAAAGTTATATTTTTTTTATTTTAACTGATGACTTGGTTACCAGTAGTTTTTTTTTAGTTTTTTTTTATTGCATGAGATATTTGATTTACATTAAAATCAAAATTAATCTCTGACAATCTTGTTTTAAATGTAGTGTCATGCATTCAGTTATTTTTGAAAAAAATAAAAAATAGTACTTTTTGTTGGTAAAAATTGAAAATCTGCACAAAAAAAAAAAATGGGAGGCCGTTAGTCGAGGTCTCTGCCTTTTTATGAGGAATGCTGTTGTTTGCATCTGTGTTTTTCATATTACAGACTTGGGTCCCCCTGGGATATTGAAGGCTAGCCGATAAGGCGCAGCCACGCTGGAGGCAAATCATTTAATGGTTCTTACTATATTGCTCTATTTAAAACTACTGTATAGGCACAAGTCTTTGTTTTGCCATTTGTTTGTTCTGTAATTTGACTTCCTATCAGTAACTTTGTCTCCTGTCAAGTCACTTTGTTGTGAACTGCCTTTTTTTTTTTTTTCCTCTCTGTCTGCCTTTTGTCTTTGTCTCTCTGGGCTGTAATGTGTACTTACAGACTTTGGCTGATCTTGCAGATGTCTGTAATTTTGCTCAAAGTCTGCTCACATTCTATAGTCTGTCTTCACTAAGATTTCTTTATTCCTCCATTTTTTTTTTTTCCGTCATTAACAACCTGCAGCCTTTGAATAGATACGATTCCTTCCCCTTTCTCCCTCAAGTCAGCCTTCTTTACAAATTATAGACTTCATAAACCTAATCCTCACTTGGTGTCATTTTTCCATTTTATCTATTTCTTGTATCACGTCTTAAAATACTTTTTTAAAAGTAATTTTTCTTTAAGAAGCTTTTTTCTGAAGCTTCTTTTTAGTTAAACATTTGTTTTGTCTTTGTGATAAAACTATACAACTGATAACTTTCTTTCTGATGTTATGTATAATATAGTGTCAGGAAACGTTTTTTTGTTCTGAAAATTAAATTTCATTATGGCTTCAAGTGCTAACTGTATCGTTTGTTTTCTCAGGTGCCGCAGTAAACCTGACTCTGGTTACCCCTGAGAAGGCCATCAAGCTGGCTGCTAATGACTTCTTCCGCCATCACCTCTCCAAGAATGGGTGAGCACAGTTGTGTAAAATAATACTTTTTAATATGCACGGTTCGTGGGTTTACTTGTTTTCTGTTAACAGAAAGGGGTTGACAGTTTTCAAAGAAATGCTGGCAGGTTGCGGTGCAGGCATGTGCCAAGTTATTATCACTACCCCTATGGAAATGCTAAAGATACAGCTACAGGATGCAGGACGGCTGGGTAAGAATACAAACTTCTGATGAGCATATTTCTGTGGTTGGCTATTATAAATCTGTATTTAATATGCTTTGTTTTCTTTCTCCTCAAAGCGGTTCAACAACAAAAAACAGTCGTGGTGTCTCCCACAAAGCTTGTTGTCACAAATGGTCTTCTCGCCCGCTCCTACAACTCTGGCACCGTGATGTCGACACCGAGAGTTGTGTCAGCCACACAAATCGCAAAGCAGCTTCTCCACACCCAGGGCATCCAGGGTCTCTACAAAGGTCTGGGAGCAACGCTGATGAGGTAAATCTTGTTTTTTTGTTATGAAGAAAATCTGAACTTGCCATTGTAGTTGCTCTGTATAATATCATTGTTATAACAATAACCCTTTTGCTTCATTTCTTCCAGAGATGTTCCCTTTTCTGTTGTTTACTTCCCATTGTTTGCTAACTTGAACCGCCTGGGCAAACCTAGTCCTGAGGACCAGTCTCCCTTCTACTGGGCATTCCTCTCAGGCTGTGCTGCTGGATCTATTGCTGCTGTTGCTGTTAACCCCTGTGATGGGAGGGGCCCCCCCCCCCCCCCCCCCCATTTTGTCATTCTGCATTTTTAATAGCATCACAGTTAACAAGTGTTTTGATTTGCCCTTCCAGTGGTGAAGACCAGGCTGCAGTCTCTAAACAAAGGGGCAAGTGAGGAGAGTTATAATGGAGTTCTGGATTGCGTAAGGTACGACAGACATTTGTCAGTTTGTTAAATACTCGCATGCATGTGAGTTAATAAACCAATATTTCTGTCTCAACAGTAAAATAATGAGGAAAGAGGGGGCCACTGCCTTCCTGAAAGGTGCTGGCTGCAGAGCTCTGGTCATCGCACCTCTGTTTGGAATTGCACAGGTCATGTATTTTGTTGGTGTGGGTGAATATATTCTGGACAACTTCCCTCTCACCTTCATGTCTGTGTGAGTCCAAATCATCTGGCTGAAAATCTGCAGGAGCTGATGGACACCTGGCAGCTGCATCCAATCAGTTTACAAGTGCCAAAATAAAGACTGAGTCAAAGTTTGACTTTATTTGTATGGTCCAACAGCTGTGATGCACTTGAACACTTTTCCAAACTTCTCAAGTCGGCGGAGGCCGCTGTTTGCACTTAAAGCTGTCGGCCTTCTTTGGGTGGGGACTCGGAAAAGTTCATCTTTGTCCTCAAACAGTCGATTTAAGATTCCCTCTGTGAGGGCAGGAGCTCATTCAAAGACCCATTTAGTATTTTTTTCATACTTTCTGTGATACATATATCCCAGGTTGCCATTACTGTTCCATTCTGTACAGCCTTCAATAGTTGTAATGGGTAAATGTATGAGGCCTAGTTTACACAATTGAAAAGGGATTTTTAAATGTGTGTGTGTGTGTGTGTGTGTGTGTTTATATACTTTTAGACAATATCTTGTAGATGTTTTTTGACTGATCTCGAGCCTTCTGACTGGTATGGGACCACACGGCTTACCAGACCATCATGTGTGTTTGTGTGTAGTCCTGTTTGTCTGCAAACTGGACTGTTTCCATCTTTTCTGCAAAAACTTGACATCAGTTTTGCACATTGTGTGTTTGTCTACATAACCTGACTTGAAATATTTATATGTGCGTACTTGGTTTCAGTCACAAGATAATTTCTGGTTTATGCTTTAAATGGAGCAGGTTTATCTGTTTTCTAAGAAGCATTTGTATTTTGACCTAAAATGAACATTACTGATACTGTGAAAAAAAGACTGTTACAATATTGTTTGTTGGAGGGGTTGGCATTTGTATATTTAATGATTAAATTTGCATATACAGTAAATCTTTTGTTTTTATGATGGTTATTTGATGCTTTTGAATTGGTAAATCTTGTAGTTATTACAGCAGCACTTTATGTACAAAGATACATTTTACTGTTCGGAACATTTAAAACGTGGTATTGTTGAAGTCACCTTATCTACGGTAAATTAAGGAGCAATGACCGCTCCAACACGACTCAAAACTAAAGCGCTTTCACCTCGACTCTTCTAAAGTTTAAAATTATGTGACCAAGTTTATCTGGCTTTTGTCAAAATCGGCTCCATTTTCTAAAGCTGACCAATATGTTTTATCTACATAAATATGAATATTCTGGTTTAAATAAGTTATTTTAAATGGCACTAGAACTAAAGTATAACTTCTAGTACCGCTCTGATTTTATTTGTTTGAAAATCATTCTGCTTTCTGGGATCCCACAAGTCAATCCTTATTTGTTTCCAGATTATCTGGATTATACCCTGATCCCAGTCTGCTCTCATAATTGCAGATGACAGACAAAACCTAATCTTTAAAACATTTTCCAACTCAACTGTACATTTGTTTCTTAGTGGAAAACAAAATGTCCTTCATGTCAACTCCGACAAGAAAGACGTTTCTATTTGAAAATATCCATATTCCCTACTTTGGCAATATGAATTCCAATTAAGTTTATAAAACACTAAGTCACTGCAGAGGTCCTCTCGGGGCACTGAACAGAAACATTTGTATATATCAAGGTTTTTATTGTCATTTGTAGCACACGTACATGAGGTGGAACAAAATTGTGAACACACATGTATATATCTATAGATATAATTTAACACAGGAACAGACTGCTTTGAATTTAATTCCGTCACAGAACTCGTCTTGTGCAAGCAGGAAAGCGACAGTGAAATGGAAAAACTCCCCCATGAGGAAGAAACCTTTAGCAGAACCAGGCTCAGGACAAGCGGCCATCTGCTTCGACCGGCTGGGTTTGAGAGGAACAGAATGGCAGATCGAGAATCGCATGTTAAAATGGAAATGGTATCAAATGAAAACTATTCAATTTTAATAATTCATAGGAAATTTGGTCAAATTGTCCTCTAGTAGTCTGAGCCTATGGCAGCATAACAAGCCAACCCTATCTAAAGGATTTATCAAAAAGGAAAGTCTTAATCCCAGTCTTGAAACTGGACAATGTGTCAGCCTCACGGACAGAAACTGGAAGTTGGTTCTGCAAGAGAGAAGCCCAAAAGATCTTCCTCCCATTCTGCTTTTGGAAACTAGGAACCGCGAGTCAGCCTGCAGTCTGAGAGCGAAGTGCTCAGTTATTAAAATATGGAACAATACGATTTTGATTATAATCTGGAGCTAGGTTGTTGAGAGCTTTGTAGGTTAGAAGTAAGATTTTGAATTCAATTCTGGACTTGACAGGGAGCCAGTGGAGAGAAGCTAAAACTGGAGATATATCTCCTATTAACTCCAGTTAAGACTCTGGCAACAGCATTTTGGATTAACTGAAGATTTTTAAAGAAGTATTTGGACACCCGGATAATAAACCATTGCAATAGTCCAGTACTAGTACAATAATAGTACTATAGTAAAAACTCCCAACAGTCTGTTAAATGTGCACATTTCTAACCTAATATAAATTACAAAAACGTTTTAACCCTAGAAGTAGATTTAAATAACTATTGACAGGAAAAGTGCAGTCAGTAATATGAGACCTTTATAAAAGACCTCTTAGAAAATGGATGGATGGGGTGGCATCTGTGAGAAGCAATCACACTGAGCCCACCACCAAGCCACGGGCTTCATGAGCTTTATCGCTAAGGTGCTGGTGTCGCAAACCCAAAGTTCTCCACAGATATTCTTAAAGTTGCTTTGTTACCATAATGCAGGTGGTCATAATTTTTTGGCAAGTGGGTGTATGCATGGAAGTATTAGTTTCTAAGCTTAGAAAGTTAAAACTGACTGCAGTGTTCAAACTAAAAACCTGCGCAGGGCGCCAACACGTTCAGGAAACACCCCGACCACAAAATATACGTTGGTGCACTTCCCCATTCTCTTTAGATGCTGAGAGAGAAGTTGGCTGACGATACAAAAAACAGGAAACAGGTGATAAAAGCACCCAGTATTTATTTATTGTTAACAGTATGACACAAACTATATTATCCTATATTTTGCATCGTATTGGCACACCAAGAAAATGTACATCCACAGTAATTCACAGAAAATGCAGACTAACTCACTGTTAAAACATGCTCGAGATGAACTCGGTGCAGCGCACTGCCGACCTCTGACAAATTTGGAAATTTACAAAAGGGGACGTTCGTCATCAGACCGTCCTACCCGTCAGGTTAGCGTTCACGTCTACACATTATTGTGCTTTACAATAAAAACGTTTCAGTGGAGCAAGAAGCAGCACGCTCGTTATGCACGTGTTCAAATGACAAGAAATGGTCAAAATATTCAGTAGTTGACTAAAAAAAGGTCAAGTAGGCACATCATAGAAATCCACTCTGCAAAGGTAGGCTAGTCTTCAAAACACTTCAACGCACACAAAAAAATGACAAGAATTAGACCAAAAAGAGCAAAAGAATGCGTCAACGGCTACGGCTTGAACTAAGTGTCCGTATTTACAGCAGTGCTTCTTCACGCCTCGCTCCGAGGGGATTTGACAGTGTAGCATTTCATCCTCTGCACAGCAGCTGTAGCGTATTAAGAGCTAGGAATGTCACAGAGTTGTGCTAGAAGCAGAGCTTTATTCATGAAAAAGACGGAGGGGTAAATCAGTGTTTCAGTGCTGGTGGAGTCGAGACGGCGGTATGAAGATACCGATCCAGAGTACCGTGTTGAACGTGGTGGTCCCCGCCTAATCAGTCTCGTCGACGAGGAATGCCATTGAAATGTAACTTTGGCTTTGCCCTTCTTGTAAAGTTAGATATTGATTCTGGAGGGCTGTGAGTGTGTAGGGGTTTGGTTGTTGCAGGGTGGCGTGGCGGGGTTGGGGGGTGGGGGACTGCACTCTCTATATAACCTCCCTGGTGTTCCTTATAGCGCAACACAGGACCATACTGAAGATCATCCCAAGGATCTGAAAACAGATGATTGGTGACAACTTAAAGAAGTAACACAGCAACATATAAAACCTACGTATTATCAGCAACTTAAGGATAAATGTTAAGTCGTGTAAAAATGTTTGGGGTTTAACCAGTTAAAGATCGATGTTTTGGAAATTCTCACCATGACTCCAGCAATACCGATCCCTATGTACCCAATGATGTGCAGCTTTTCCTCAAAGAAGTCCTGTATTGCAGAGTAGCAGTCCTATAAACACAAAAACAACATTTATTTTTACAATGCAACACAAGAAATTAATAAATAAAGCAGGTGCTATGCTGCCACCATGTGGTAATAAAGTGTCACAGCAGGCTGGCAGGGTTTACCGGGGTGTCTTCTGGAACATCTGCGCACATCTTTTGAAATGCATCTGAAGTGGGAACTCCACAACAGTTCAGCTGCGAATAAGGAAAGGCATAAATAAGTTTTTTTTTTTTTTTTTTTTAAAGTGTACATTTGTTGGTGAGCAAAAGTTAAATTGGACTTACAGTTTTGTGGTAAAGCGTTGCTATTACGGTGCCATTTAGACTGTCGTCGTCAGCGGAGTTGTTATAAAACTTTTGGACTTCTTCAGTAATCTGTTGTGAATAAAATAATAAAGAATAAGATTGTGTTTATAACTCAGTCGACTCGTAGCTACCAGATCCTGTCGATGATCAATAACTTTACCTGTTCCCTGTTCATGAATCCAAACACGCCGGCGGTGATCTCAGCTCCAAAGATGATCAGGAGGCATGCAAAGAACTGAAGAGCCAGACAAAAGACAGGCAGATCTTCAAGCAAGGGCTGGTGTTAGTTCAATAACTAGCTTTTGATCAGCTATTTTTTTAAAGAATGTATTTAAAACTCATTGACAGCTTATTTAAATTTACATATAAATTCAATTATTTACAATGTCCACAATCAAAACGTCACCATAGTAGAACGGTGTCATTACAGAGTTTTTAATTTGTTGAACCCACCGACGCAAGAAGACACTGAGACTCCCTCACAGCCCCGAAACACCCGAAGAACCCTACGACCATCATCAACCCTCCGGCACCCAGAAGGATGTACACAGCTGTAGAGAGACAAACAGCTGGATCATTCTGTGTTACTTTGTCAAAGCAAACATGAGAAAATACACAGCTGTATTTGATGAATTATGAGTTCAGAAAACCTAATGAGACATGGAAGAATAAAAGTGCAGTTCACAGCTTTTTAATGAAGAGGGCAGCAAGAACCAAAGAGCCATCATGGCTTCAGGGAAGGAGATTTAAAAAAAGACGTCTGTTTGTTGTGTTGGAATAACAGGAGTGTAGGTGGGAACTTTTTGTGGCCTCCCACGGCTCACAATCTGATTTTCAACCTGCTCCATGTGAATTTTATAACTTTCTACCAAGCTGAATGCATCTTTAACTAAACATATCTGTGGTTTGTTTTTTTATGTGTGAATAGTGTGTGCTGTAACGTGTTATAATTGTTTATCAAAAGCCATACTGGTTACAGAGAAGACATTAGAAGGACAGTTTTTTAAAATGACAAACTATCTGGAGTTGTGCAGGAAACTAAATATTAAATGTTTTCCTCCTCTGAACACCTATAAGCTTGAAATCCTGCCCTGCAATGACAACATGTCTGCAGCTTGTTTAGAGTCGGTGCTGAATTATAATTAAATGAAAACTGAAGCTAATGTAGCAAGAAAATCTGCAGACAAACAAGGTTTCCAGTGCGCTCTTTTGATGCATTAGTGTGGTTTCCAGTTATAGACTCCCATCATTCTTGCTCCTGCACAGTGGAGCAGACGCCATCTGTCTCATAAAATGGCAAATCAAATTTGGAAGGCTCGATTGCTGCAGAACGTGATCATCTCGGCTCCCTTCAAGTCAGCCTGACGTCACCTCCCCTGCCTGCTCCCTGCCTTCACTACCGAGTCCTTTGCATCGTAACCGCACACCGGACTGGTCCCTGAGCGCCGTGCTAAGAGCCTAATCGGTGACATCGGTAGAAACCACGGCAGCAGCTTAATTAGTCCTCATGGGCCCAATGCAAGCTGTTGTTTTCCTGTTGATGAACAAAGGGACGTTAAAGATGAAGTGAACAGACGTCTGACCTGGAAGGAACTAAAAGTGAGAGATGCAAAACCTCAAGGCAAATTGTCTTGTTCTGCAATGGAAAATACAACGAGTCAAGAACGTTCCACTGTTTATAAAAAGTCATAACTGAGTCTAACAGCTTTATTATTCCATCAGTCCCTCGCTTTCATTCTTCCTCTTGGCAAATCTAAAGACAGCGCAGACAACTGTCACCCTGTGGCTCTTCAAAACCAGTATCAGTTAGAAACACACATTAGTGTATGTAAACATCTGGATTATCTCTTAGTTGAACCCTCTGCCTATCTTATACACACATAAAATGGCTGTTTACACACCGGAGAGGTGACAGCATGGAAAGTGAATCACCCACAGGGACTGCTGCCATTTTGTCTTATTATGGTATCACCGTGTTAAGTTTCTTTACCAGAGCTGTGCGAGGACACCAAACATTCGCTTACTGAGTTTAAGATGTTTGTTTTGTGAGCGCTCCTCTGCAGGATCATGCGAATAACAAGACTTATGCACCCCTTCATTAAAGAGCTGCAGTCAGCAGGGCTGCTAGAGATGGTTTTTTTTTATGTCTTGAATCAAGAAAAGTAGATCAAATTAAATTTCATCTTAGCATGTGTTTATCTGAAAATGCTGTAACCAAATTTAAAGGTTCTCTTCCATCATTTTCCTCTGTCTTGCAGAGTAAAACATCAGAAAGCAGTGACTTAGATCATCTACTTGATAAATTTACAACTGCTTTGCAAACTTCACTCGATAAAGCTGCTCCACTGAAAAAGAAAGTAATCAATCAGAGGAGATTAGCTCCTTGGTTCAATTATGAGTTACGTAGGCCTACTTTAAAACAGGCATCTAGAAAGCTGGAAAGAAAATGGTGATCCACTAACTTTGAAGAATTTTACATATCTTGGACAGATAGTCTCCTCTTTAAAGCTAGAACTTTATATTATTCATCTTTAATTGATGAGGATAAAAATAATCCCAGGTTCCTTTTCAGTAAGGGACAAATTTCAAACCAACTTTCCTACTATCGCCTCTGGTTCTGTGTCAGATGAGATAACTTTCAAAATGTCACTGGAACCTGATTTATGTTTGGTCTGTTTTTGTCCTGTTCAGCTCTCTGAATTGTCATAAATAATAGCTTCATCCAAACCATCCACATCTGCTAGATTCTATCCCAACCAAGCTATTTAAAGAGGTATTTCCCTTAATTAATACCCACATCTTGGATCTGCTTAATTTGTCTCTAATGAACGTTTATGTACCACCGTGCTTTAAGATTGCAGTAACTATTTCTTTAATTAAGAAACATAACCTTGACTCAGGAATCCTAGCCAATTATAGACCTATATCTAATCTAACGTTCATCTAAAAAAAATCCAGAGAAAATAGTTGCAGGTCAGTTGAGTGAACATCTGCAAAGAAATAATCTGTTTGAAGAGTTTCAGTCAGGGTTTAGAGCTCACCACAGCACTGAAAGTGAACTGGTGAAAGTTACTAATGATATTCTCATGGCCCCAGACAATGGACTTGTGTCTATACTGGTCCTATTAGACCTCAGTGCTGCATTTGATACAGTTGATCAGTGCCCTGAGATTACTTCTGTTTTGCCTTAGCATTATATAAATAAACTGAAATTAAATTAAATTGAATAATACATGTATTGCTGCGTGGATTTACTGACAATTTTGATTGGCGAGATCCTCCAGAGTTGAGAAAGAAGCTATTCTTGTGTGGCGACCACAACAACAAGATTTAGAAGAAACAGGGACATTGTTTTAGTATAAAATGTATCCTTGTAACGTTGCAGCATGGGGACAGCCACATCCCAGTCATCATTACATTCGCAGTGCCACACAAGCCTACATGCACATAGTGAGCAAAGGCTGAACATCTCTATTTAAAAAGAAAATACGCAGACAGACTATACAAGACTTTGTTGCCCCCACAGATTCAACGCAACAAACTGATTTTTCCATCTAATTCTACATTAGCTGCTTCGGTTAGCACAACAATTAAGTTGCCACCTGCTCGCCAGCTATGTACACGGTTGAAACTTTTCCTTATGTTTTTTTAATTTTATGCAAAGTCAGTTTGCAATACTTCAGGGACAGACTCATCACTTCCTGAGCTCTCAGCAAAGCAGAAGCTTAGTTTGCCTTTTGGCTCAAAGTTAAAACTAAATTTAGTGCCACGTGTTTCTTTATTCAAAACTGAAATTAAAAGATAAAACACAGCAGGTGGAAAGGAGTGCAAGGCTCAGTAACGGGGAGTATTGCATGTTATTTATTGTCTTTATCTCATTAAACAGACAAATCCCAGGATATTTGAATGTCAAATTAAACTGAGCAGAAATTGTCTTAACCACTTATACTTTGTAACTGTTAAAAAAAACAAAAACATTTTATTACTGCACACGTTTGATGCATGTTTAACTTAAAAGTGCTGTCATGTTTTAAGGTTGTCTTTCCGAGAAGATTGAAGGAGACTTTACTGAAGCCTCTGACACACCCATCCTGCTCGTCACGTCCTGAGAGAGAGAAGCCGTTCCATGACGGCACAGCGTGGAGCTGATGAAGTGAAGTCACCGTTTTAGGTCACGGTTCGAACGGGAGCAACGAGAACAGGCTTCGTTCTGATCATTCACTCCCACACAGAGCAGCAAATACAAGGCCTGTTGTGTTGAGCGCCCAACACTGAGGGCTGTTTGTCCTCTCTACTGTACGTTTTAATAATCTGAGGTTTGTTTTAGTGAGAGTTTCACACACAAAAATCTCTTCATTCGGTTCGAAAAAGATACCTGAGTATGAGCAAAGAGACAGAACTGCCATTCACCATTAAAAGTCTCATTTTAGACCATTTGTACGTTTGATCAAACAGTTCACGGAGTTCGCTCGGCGTTATTCCCCTCTGCTTCTGTTTGCAAAATACCATCGGTCATGGAACAATGACTTCTGCTATTATATATATATATATATATATATATATATATATATATATGAACACAGTTGTTGGGGCATTACACTCGTTTATCAACTTTTTCTAATATTCCTATCTTGATTAATAAAAGGGAATATGTGTATTTTGGATGTAAAGTGGATTTATGTCTTTATGTAACACACAGTGATTTAAAGAAGTGAAACAGCCAATGAGCCATAAAGTCTTGTGGCTAAAAGTTATTTTTACAATTTATCTTATTACAATGAAGGCAGGCGATCTTCAACATAACAGAAATCAGGCTACATAAGTTTTACATCAGTTGTAAATATATTAAACAGCCTTTAAATTGTGGATAGTTTTAACAAAAAAAAATAAAAAAATAAAATAAAAACTATAGGTAACATTTAGCTTATGTTTATATTGTCATAATAATTGAATCACCACAAACCAAACCTACCACACATTTACACTTGGAAAAATTCAACGAGTATTCCTTAAAATAAAGAATATCACCTGCTGCCTTGCAGGCCAAAGTTTTAAACAAAGAACTTGCACCCTCTGTTAGCACTTAGCATGTATGTTTGGGATTACTCTCAGCTACTACCACACCAAATTGCTGTCCTATGCATGAAAACCTGACTATATTATAGCCATATTTATGTTCAATACATTTATTAGCTGTAATGACCATCTTGGATTTGTCTGACTCTAAAAGTTAACCAGTTGAAGTTTTACATCCAATGAATGATTTCAGAGAGTTTCAATATATTCTGGTTATTGGTTCTTGTGATATATTGATAACAGACAGTGTTGACGCCAACAGTTATTGAGTTTTAAATGAAATTCTTGTGAAATTGATTAGAGCTCAAAATATATTTTGGGAATGACTCTTGGCTACTAACACACCAAATTCCAGCTCAGAGGCTGTAAAATGACCAGAGTTGTAAAGATTTTTGTGTTTCCTACAGTTGATAGGTGACCATGTTGAGCAAGACTGACAGTCAGTACAATCCCATGAACTTTCTGAGAGTTTCATTAAAAACCTGCTCACTGGTTCGTGAGATATTCTGCTCCTCACAAACCCACTCCTGTCGTTCACGTCAGCGAGTGATAAGTTTTCCAAACTAGCAATGCAGAAGTTGCTGCGTGTCAGTCCAGCTCCACGAGTCGGCTTCACGACGACTGACAGGCTTTGAGGGGGCTGTACTTTCTGAGCAGCTGCTGCCTGGTACAAAAATAGCATCCTGTTCAGCACGACTCCACCATTGAATACAGAAGTTAAGGAACGTGCACCAAACCTACATTTGTGGGTTGCCAGTGCTTAATTTGAGCCGGAGCAGGATCTGGGAACTCTCTTATTTTGACAGGTTGCGTTCCGGTAACTTGGCTCATAACTCTAATAAAGTTATGAACAAATATAACTGTCTCGAATGTATAAAACTTATATTGGATATGTAAACTGAAAATATTTACATAAACACTAATTTTAAACACAACAGCCACCTACGAGCATATGACCTGCCTCTTCAAGTAGAATTTCCTATACATAAATAAAAGTTATATAAATAATATAAATAAATAAACGTAATTGAAATTTCTGCGGGTAGCACAACCGGTAGAGCTGCTGCCTCTCAGCGAGCAGGTCCCCGGTTCAAATCCTGATCCGGAGGCCTTTCTGGGTGGAGTCTGCATGTTCTGTCCATGCATGCGTGGGTTTTCTCCGTGTGTGAGTGAGAGAGTGAATGGTTGTTTGTCTCGTTTGTCTCTATGTGGCCCTGTGATGGACTTGCAACCTGTCCAGGGTGTACCCCGCCTCTCGCACAGTGATTGCTGGACATGGGCACCGGCAACCCCCGTGACCCAAAATAGAAGATGCGGGTAAAAGATAATGGATGGACGGATGGAAATTTACGCGTCTACCCTTAAAAAAATATCCGCCCCTAAAACAGAGGTGGGGGTGAGTGCCCAGCTAACCAGGCAGTCGTATGTGAGCAGGAGCCCACAGGCAGCCGCCATGAACGCCTCCTCCATCAGGTATACTCTGATGGAGGAGGCGCCTAGAGGTTTCACATGTGGAGTCGGACAACAACGAGCAGGGATAGTGTCAGGCTCGGAACTGTCAAGTAAGTGTTGTTGGTGGTGGTGGTGTGTGTGGGTGTGTGTGTGTGTGTGGGGGGGGGAGATGCTTGACAGAAGCATAGATGTTTAACAACACGTTAAATACACCAAAATGCAGGAAATCGCATCTACTTTATTCAAATTTTTCTGGGGGAGGAACCCCAGACACCCCACCATCCCCACCTATTACTTGCATTCTGGCATCTATCAGTTTACAAATGAAGCCCTGTGGGTTGCTAAATGCTAAATATCCAAAAGTTGAAACTTCTCTGCATCTCCTGTCAGGCCAGAAACTTTAAAAGTTAAAGCCAGAGTCTAGGAGGCACATCTCAGACCTCTTATTTTAGCACTGCACATCTTTGCACGCGTGATAAAAAAATCATTACTTAAAGTCTGAGACGTTTATTCCAGGGACACTTTATTAGTGAGGATCGCCAGACATTACATAGATGTGAGGTTATGGGGGTTTAAATCTTGTGACGTACCTATGAAGAAGGTGTCGGGGGCTCCATCGCCTGTCAGGAGGTCCACTGTGCTTGGGTCAAACCTCAGCCATAATCCCACCGCCAGCACCAACAAGCCCGACAGCTGAGGATTGATTTACAACCAGTATCAGCATCAGATATCAGTGAACTAATCATTTATAGACAGTAAACATTCAGAATATTGTTCATATATATATATATATATATATAT
>NC_056504.1:37943628-37948887 GCF_014905685.2 Nematolebias whitei
GCTGATTATGTTGGTTGATAAATCTCTGAGCCTTTGTGTCTTTTTTATTACTGAGTAATTAAGATTCTGCAAGAGGCCCTGTTGTAAAGGCCCTGTTGCCTTTATCTTGTCAGTAAAGTGTCTCCTCATCTTCCCTGACTGCCTTTTGTCTTCTGTTTATTGAAAACAAGCGCCTGCCAGGAATGTTAATGCTTCACCTCTTGAGAAAGAGAAAAGTGAAAACAAAAGTTCACGAATCATTTCTTCCAGGGTAAACCTAAAATAAAACCTAAAATGTGTATTTTTTTCATCCCATCTAAATCCTGGTATTTGATGTAAATGGCTGAGAGATCCTAAACGTGTGAGGGTTCTCGTCAAGGCCTTGTGAAAAATGAACGAATGGCCCTTTTTATTTTCTTGTGCACTGTGAGGTGAAAATATATATTTCATTTTGAAATTGCCTTTAATTCTTTTCTTAAATGTTAATGACACCTGCTGGAAAATGTCTTTGAGAATGGATGACTGCAGCCTGCTTCCACACCAAGCATCACGTCTGAACATCCGTGTCTCGGCGGTCCAGCTCCCACAGTACATCTCGGCTGCTGGCTGTGCCAGCCTCACAGCGCCTGGGTGATGTAACTCACACTGGCATTGGCTGCGACTTGGCTCTGCACCCCAAAATGACAGCGCACTGTACGCCTCTTTTGGCTCCCATCACAACAGCTCTGCTTTCAGTCCCCAAAAAAACAGCGAAACAAAGAGGGTGCTGTCAGTTTGGATGACACAAGAGATCATCTTACAGAGCACCGAGTCAATGCAGCCTCTTCAAACTCATACTGTATCGTTTAACGCTAAAACACCAGCTGACAGCTGACTAAGTGCTTCGCTGTTATTGCTTTAAATCACACACACCACAATTTGAAGGAAGCTCTGGTCCTGGAGGAGTAGTTGGTTTCTAACGGGGCAAATCAAAGCTGGAACTGATCCACATAAAAACAGAGACTGGACAGCAAAGTAGATGTTTCTGCAGCTAAAACCTGATAACTCTAACTTATCTGATCATTTCACTAAAGTATGTTACTTTTATTTTGCTTCTTAAAACAAGTGCACACTACAAACCATGTGTTTTTTTATTTTTATTTTGAAAAGGACATCTATAAGTCATAAACATTGCAGGTCCATTATGGTTTGAAACTACAACCCATGTTGCAACAGAGGGATGCACATCACCCGCAGCCTTTCATGACAGGGATGTTGATTAAAGATGGCCGCCACAGCTATGTCTCGCGAGATGTATTAATGCTCAGAGTATGTGTTGAGGATAACGTATAAAACTTCACCTCATTGTGTGTAATAAGTTACAGCCATCCAAACCTAGAGTAGCTGTGGCAGCCATCTTGAACTGGGTTGAGTCCAACTGTCATTTGTAATTCATCCAATGATTTCTGACAGTTTCATTCAAATAAACAAACAAAGCACATTATCACTGCCATTAATAAAAGTATCTACCTGTCAATCATCCGAACAGGTAAACAACTGTCAGCTAACAAGTGCGAGGGAACCAAAGTGAATTTACAGCAGCTAAAAGAGGCAGTAACCTTGTCTGGGCAGGCCAGAAATAAACTACACAGCAACTTTTCCAAAACCTGCTGCCTGTATATAAAAACACAACACAATGACAAACCAGGAGAGAGGTCTGTGATGGAAAAGTGGCACCCTGCAGCTCTGATGTATGTGCTGCAGAAAACCCAGGATGGATTCAGCACCAACCATCAGGTCAAGATGCTGCTGTTGTTTTAGCTGCTGGTGAAAAACAATAAAACTTAAATAATCCTCGATTATCGTGGCTGTGAACTGGGAAGCTGTGCTGATCTGATCCAGCTTCTGAATGAACAAATACTCAAGTTTCCAAAAAAAAAAAAAACACCATTAGAAAAATTAAATTAAACAACAGCAGAATTTACTCTGAATAAGAAGGCGGAGCTGTTGTTTTAATTTAATTTAATTTAATTTAATTTAATTCAAAACCGAGCAATCAAATCAGCAGCAGCCGCCTTATTATTTATTATTTCTTTATTTATTATTTGTAGCAGAAATACATAAACAGGTGATGAGGATGCGCAGCTCGTGGAGTGAATTTCAAATCAGAACAACACGGACTCACCCAGAAGATGAAGTTGAAGACGAACAGCAGATATTTCACGCACTTCATCCCTCCCTGCACTTTGCTCATGATGCCGCCGGATTTGTCGATATTTCTGATCCGAAATGTTTGATTTTAATTTATTTTATTGAGCTAATCGTCGCTTTTAGTCGCTGGAACATCAGCAAATACACTGAGGAGGACCTGCCCCTTTACACCGCGCAGCTCACATGTGCGCATGCGCACAACGAGCTACCTCTCGCACCGCCCACTGTGAGTGTGTGTGTGTGTGTGTGTGTGTGTGTGTGCGTGCGTGCGTGTGTGTGTGTGAGACGGGGTACATGGATCATAGACTTTGAAGCTACAGTCAAAGGAGCGCAGTGGAGACTGATGTTACCACACTCGAATAAGACTTTTTAGATTCAACGGTCTGTTAGCAAAATATCTCATGAACCACTGGAAGTGTTTTAAAGAAATTTAAAGGATATCATCGCTGGATGTACAACTAAAACCCATTAACTTTTGAAAGAAACCCAATTCAAGATGACCATCATAACATGCACACTTTAGAAAACTCAAAACTACATATAAATAAGGCAAGTTTACATATATTGTGACACAGTTAAGTGAGAGTGTAGCTGAGAGCAATTCACAAGACATACTGCAAGTGCTCCTCATTGTGCAAATGCTTTGTTTAAAGTTTGTGCAATAGCTGTTGCACTCAGTCCTGTCTATCTGTTAGCAAAATATCTCATGCAACACTGTACGTATTTTAATAAAAATTTCAAGGAATAATCACTGGGTGCACATCTACAACTGATTCCCTTTGGGAGTTGATCTTCTTCAACATGGCCTCTATAGCTCATCATCTTTAGCCAACACATAAGTGGCTATATCTCAGACAGTTTACAGACTTTGAGCTTCAACTTGATGCGATCGTAGCCAAGTGCCGTTAAAAATTCTTCCTCTAAATGTGAGCTCTTGTGCTCAATGCTACGTTCAAGGTTTGACCAAAGTGGCAACAACGTTCTCATTTTTCAACATAGGATGATTTTGTGGCGTGAAAAGTGACAGGAGATATGCGCTTCCTTAACAAATGAGATGTAAATTGTGACAAAAATAGTTTGTATGACTAACCATAGAACAAGCCATGTGATTCAGGGCTTTACAGAAGTGGCATTTAGCAAATTGTGCTATGTTTAGGCTAATTTTAACTTCAGCTGTTGTAGACCTGAGCAACTAGCCGACAGGAAGCCAGAGTCTCTCATGTGACCTTTATGTTCTCCTCCTGAGATATCAGTGTTTATTCTGAAAATACAGCCTTGTCTTGTTGGTACTAGACACAGACTGAGCAAGACGACACAGCCAGATTATAAAACTACAGATAAGAATACAGATTATTAGCAGCTGAACTGGAATGATGGAGGTATTTGTAGAAGAAGAACCCTGAGATTGAAGTTTTTATAGTTAATTTTAATATAACTACTGGTTGTTGTGGTGTCAGAAGAGATGATTTATTGTGGTTGTTTGGGTGGTTTTGTTCACATGTCGTGGTTCTTTTCTCTTAGAAATGTTTTTGAGAAGAAAATGTTTTTTCTTTGGGCAGTGGGAGGAAGGTGGAGCTCCTGGGGAAAGCAACAAATGAATCATTCAAGCCCCACACAGAAACATGCCAGAAGACGTGCTGTGAGTGGAGGTCACCGTGCTGCCCCCTCCTCATTGTGCTGTTTTCACGGCTGCTTCTGGCTCCATCCATCACGCTCCCCTGTGTGGCATCAGAAGATGAGTTTTACCTCCATTCAGTTTCTGGGAACGCCGTGTTAAGAATTAATGAAAGGACGTTGATTTAATCAAAGCACAACACTTTAAAATAATATATTAAATGATAAAATTTTAGACCAAAATGTTAAAAGTTCCATTTTCTTCTGCGTCTTTGCTTTTATTTTCAACATCTCCATCTTCTACTGTTTGGTCGTTATCAGGAGGCAACAGGTTTAGGAGAGAAACCCAGTATCCTTCTCCCCAGCGACACTCTCCAGTTCCTCCTGGGGAACCCTGAGTCGTTCCCATCCCAGCAGAAATACACAGTTCCTCCAGTGACTTCTGCCTCTAGGCCTCTTACCAGTGGGACATGCCCAGAAAACCTCCACAGTGTTCAGGAGGCGTCCTAATCAGATGCCCAAACCATCATATCTACTCTTCTATGCAAAGGAGCAGCAGCTCTACACCGTTTTATTGTTCGTTATCCAAACTTCATAACCAAAAGTGAAGGTTTTAACGTAGACAAACCAGTAAAGTGAGAGCTTTGTCTTTTGATACTCGTTCTTTCTTCACACTGAGAATGAAACTCCAATCCATCAATCCATCACTCATGAACAAGACATGAGTCTCCACCTGACGAGACCAGTGTCATTTAAAGCAAATGTAATTTAAAGAATGACATTTTTGTTTGATTATTCTTTTGCATCTGATGATCAGTTTCATCATTCTGTCAGTATTTAACTGAAATCACTGCTGCAGTCGGAGTCTCATTGGACACACAGTTCTGCATCACAAATAAACAAATATTGTATACATCGTTCTGAAAGTTCCAGGTTTCTCTTCAATGTTTTCCTTATTTCCTGTTCGTGTTACTTCCGCTCCACCTGGGTGTATCTCACGTGTGATGGGTTAAATGCAGAGAACTAATCTCACCATTTCTCACCATTGTATGGGAACATACAATGGTGACAACACATAGCACTTTATTTTACTTTACTTTACTTTACTTTACTGTGTGCAAACTTCTGCTAACATCAAGAAAACATGGATTGTTTGTTGATCCCGCACTTTATTTGCAGGGAAATGTCTGAGTGTGAGGCCTTCCTCTGCCCAATATGGCTCATTACCAAAGCTCTCCTTTGTCATCTCTGGCTATGTGTGTGTGGGGGTGGGGGGGGGAGGGAGGGGGGGTCGTCATCTTGCCCCCCTCCCCCCCACTCCATGTTTGTGCTGCCTTTCTTTGCTGAGTTCATGTGGGAGGAGGAAAACAGCGACACCACTGTTTGAGATTTATCATGAGACTCACATCACCACCTACTGCCTCTATTTATAGATAGATAGATAGATAGATAGATAGATAGATAGATAGATAGATA
>NC_056504.1:37948897-37992199 GCF_014905685.2 Nematolebias whitei
TAGATAGATAGATAGATAGATAGATAGATAGATAGATAGATAGATAGCTCTGCTGACATATCAGTAATTGATGGTTCCCACGAGGCCCGTGTGTGAAATCATTGAGTGTTGACCTGACGGTCCACTCCTGTCATGTAATTATTACAGGAAAAGTACACTCAAACTGAAATCATATCTCTGGGTTATAATAGAGTCAGAATCCCATTATCCTTTCACCGCCATCCTCTCCTCTTCCTCCTCATCCTTCTTCACTGCACTTGACATGCAGATCGGGTGCAGTGGTGTAATGTGATCACCATATGGTGCAACTGTTAGACATGCTCATGATTCAAGAGGCTACAGAGGTGGAGTGTGATTGTGGCTAAATTGTTTTTGCATAAGATTTATTTAACTTTTTTTTTTAAGATAGTGCATAATGCAATGTTACTTATCAGAAAAAAAGAGGACAACGTTTTTTGTGAAGGTGTCAGAAAGCAGCTAGACTCAGAAAGAAACCTGAGTTCAGTCAGTCTCAAACGAATCCTCATGTATTACATAACCTGGAATCCCATTCATGAAGGACATTTAATGTGCAGTGGTGGTCTGTATCAATTTCTGAATCATGTAAATACACATTTGCTTCACATACGTGTGCTTTACTTATAAATCAAGGTATAAAAGTAAACCCGAACTGATGCAAAACGCATCTTTTCTTTGCATTTCAATGTCTCAGATGAGACATGTTACCTCAACAAAGTGTATTTACTGGTTTGTACCTAACCTTCTTTGTTACTTGACCTGTGTATTATTCTTACCTCCATCTCCATCTTCTACCACAGTATCTGAAGTTGGTCAGAGGCAACATGTCCAGGAAAGAACCCCATGCATCCCTCTCCCCAGAGACACTTTCTAGCTTGTTCTGGGAGACCCTGACATGTTCCCAGGCCAGAGGACATACGTAAAACCTCTTCCTACCAGTGACATGCCCAGAAAATCTCTGAAGGGAGGTATCCAGGAGACATCCTAATCAGATGCCCGACCACCTCAACTGACTCCATCGATGCAGAGGAGCATCGGCTCTGCTCTGAGCTCCCTCCGGATGATGGAGCTCCTCACCCTTTAAGGCTGAGCCTGGCCACCCTGCCATAAAAAGGCCATTTTGGAGCTTGTGTCCAAGATCTAGTTTGTTGGTCATGCCCTAAACCTCATGACCTGAGGTGAATGTTGGAACGTACCAGTAAATCGAGAGCTTTGACTTTTGAATGAGGCAACCCTCTCCCCTAAGCCAGAGGGTGCATTCATTTCTAGTGAAGAACCATGATCAGACTTTGAGGAGCTGACTCTTGACTCTTACTCTACTTGTGATTACAAACAATTTCTCTTTTTTTCCTGAGCAGACCTAAATACAAATATGTCATAAAAAGTTTTGCTTGTTTGGTATTGACACAAACTCTTTCACTTGAGACATGTTTAACTAGTCTACAATATATTATAAACATTGAAGTTTTTGTCTTGCTGCAATTTAACTTTTACTGTATAACTAATATTTTTATGGTTTCGGTGTTCAGATTACAAGCGTGAATTTATAAGGTCTAATTTTTATGATTGTACAATTGTTATATTCATGATCATCGGATATTTTGGTTTAGTTGTAAAAATCTGGAATAAAACTGGAACCACTTATCACTTTTAAAGAACATGTATGGATTTTAAACATAAAATTAGTGCCAATTTTTATTCCTTTACAGAGTTTTGTTTTTTTTAAATTCTTCTATTTTTCTTGGCGTTTATTAATTTGTGAAACGAGAATAAAAATCAATTAAATATTCCCAGTAATGTGAATGCAACACCACGCGTGCGCAGTACTTTTATCATTTTGAAGGTTCAAAAGAATCAACTGTTTACATTGAAAACGACGGGGATTATTGGATTATTGTTGTTGGAGCAAAGTTTTTTATATATAATTGTTCAAATGGTATTGGCATTACAGAATAAAGTAGCCAAATGGCTAAAACATGATAAAGGTTACAGCTAAATTCGGATAAAATGTATTTAGAAGTAACTAGTTGTTTCTGATTTTTTTCCACTAGAGGGAAGTATTGCGTTTTGATTTGAAACAACACTTGGGCTTACATTGAAACTAGGCAACATAAGATTATTTAAATTTGAAGAAAAAAAAAAGCTGCACTAAGGCTGATAAGTAGGCGCCAAAGTAGTACTATCTTAATTTAAATGATTTTCCAGAAACATAATCTTATCATCTACCCTTTTTCTTTTAAGTTCTTACCTCCCTGAGGCACACCAGACAGCTTTAGAACCCGAGCTGTGGTGCAAAACTGAGCTTTGCATCTAAAATAATTACAACTGATGACGACTGAATGCAGCAGTATAATTTGTTGTGCGCTGACAACGGTGAAAAGTCACTGCCAAAACAAAGACAATGCTAAGCTATGATACAATCACCAAGTTAGTCTCTGGCAGTTTTCATTTCCAAATGTTTGTGTTTAACCAGTTGTTTCATATTCACTGCAGAACGAGGACCAGTAGAACAAACACAAAGAGAAGCCAAAGCAATAAATTAAATTATTGGCAGCAAAAAGAAGTCACATGCAGTTTTGTCTGCATTTTTCCACACGAGCTGATCATTTGTCTTTGTTGTTGTTGAGATGCAGAAACAATGTCATAAAACACACAACACAAGTTTGTATACGTTTAATAAATAACAACATAAGCATAATTTATAACAAAAGAACCTTTTAATTAACAGGCCTGGGTCAAATTGTATTTGCAGCTTCAGTCTTTCTCATGCTTTCTGTAAGTTTCTGAGGCAGATAAACTCCAACAAGTAGCCTGACTGTGTTCTTATGCCAAAAACTTTGCTCTGTTGCCGGCTTGGCTGCTATTTATTGGTACCAGCGCAGGTTTTAGCCCGCGCTTTCTGGAAACAAGTCACATTTTCTCGTAAACTGAGTTGCTAAGTCTTTGGAAGTTGCACAGCAGTACAGCATTAGTTTTGGATTCAAAAGCCAGTTTTTGCTTTCAGATCAGCACAGACTAGTTCAAATGGGGAAATGTGTACATTCTAGTATTTAAAGGCGTCAAAGGATAGTATAACTTGTAATATTTAAAAAGAGCCATGCACATTTACAAATTACTTCAGCAGCACAAGTGAGTCAGCATGACATGGAGGCATTTTATGGTTGTTTTGTGGGTTTTTTGTACCAAAGAATGAGATCTTTAACAAGCTTTTAAAAATGATGTTACAATAAAAATCACACATGTAGCTGGAATAGGTTAAGTGTATGATAGCTTATATTCATTTTTGTTTACTTGCTTTGTTTTTTGAGCAGCCTGTAATCAAGAGAAAAAGAAAGAGTTACTCTTAGATGTCCAATTTACACTTTTTGCGTATCACTTGCCTGGTGCGCATTACTTTATGTCTTATTAAGCTGTTGCTTGAAAACAATGCATCTGATCTGAACTGTTTCTGTGATGTTGTAAAACATTTCTGAACATTTTCAAAGTAAAGATACTCATTGCAAATATCCAAGATAAAAATCAGTAACCTGAATTAAATCAAATGCTGCAGTTTGAATAAAAAAAAAAAAAAAAACTTCAGTAGTTTTACAAACATATTACACCATATTATACTGTATGCAATACTGAAGTGTGCACACTCAATGTAAACAAAGCATTTTTATCTGTATATTTTATTAAACAAATCTGAGTGTAAAATGGAGCCTAAACATCAAGATTGTCTGATTATTTTAAATCACAAATGGATCCTCTGTGGATGTTGCTACAGCTGAGTCATTTTCAGTCATTTTGGATGTTTTGTAGGTAAACATTTGTTTATGATTGTTGGCAGGCATTCACAAAATCTGCCTCTAAATTCCTAATTTAGAAACACATCAATATGAAAACAGTGCAAATTTATTTATTTTTACTTTATACCTTTTTTGACTGATCTTTATAATATTGCAATGAGTACCTTTTAAATAATTTTTAAAAAATCCTTTAATTTTAAATAAACTATAGAAAACAAGAAAATAAAAATTTAGATCCACCAAGTGTGATTTTGTGACATCTAGTGGCAAAGCTGCAGAATGCACCCAATTGTGCCTCACTTTGTATGCATGTAGGAAAAACAACTGTTACTTGAACGCATCACTGACATACAGGAAGAGAACTTCTGCTCTCTGTATATATTAATAATAAGTTTTACTAAATAACAACAATAATTTCTATTTTTAAGAGACTATATACATAAAAAACAACATTTGTGACAGTATAATCAATGGATTCTGCAAAGTAACACACTTCACTGTAGGTTATAAAAATCCTATTAAAAATGAAACAGCTGGAATACTTTTATAAATATCTAGTTGTTCACGCAAAGACATTTTCCCTCCCAAATACTTTTTTCAGTGTAATGTTTTTAAATTGTGATAAATGTGCAATAGCGAGTTTAAACCTCTTCAAGGTCAGACTTGTAAACCACAACAAAATAAACAATTTTACAGCAACAACCTTTAAATACTGAAGAAATATTAAGAAAAAAATTAACCACAAACCATATGCAGATACTCTTTGACCCAGGTCTGGCTGTGTTTACATGCAGTCCAGATACTTTTACATATACCAATAATTTACTTTGTGCAGACGGTGAGAAATCTTTGGTGATAATTTATGTGCAGAAAGACGCAACTGTCCTGGATGGCAACGTGGTCTTTGTGTTTATGGTATACTGTGTGTGAGAGAGTCCGTTTTCATTGCCACGATTTGCGGCTGAGCACACACACGCACGCCACGTTGATGCGTATGAGCCTCCATGCCACCAGGTTCTTAAACGAAGTCAGCGCTCGTACAAAAGTGTGTGTGTTGGTGCAATAGGAGTTCCAGTGTCTCGCATCGATTCCTAAACAGCCCGAGTTTCCAGATCGAGAACTGTGACACGTCGTCTCGAAGAAATACTGCTTCTTTTTGACGTTGTTGATGTTCACATCTGGCAGCACCGTCACCTCATTGCCTGAGATGTCTGTGGCTTTGGTCTTGTTTCCCACCCACACACTAATACTTTCACACACAGAGTACACCCCACGATGCTGAGAGTGCCCTGCTCTCCTACGGGTCCTTCTGCTGCCACCCTGAGCCCCCGATGGCTCGGCATCTGGGGGCTGGGAGCTGAAAAGCACCCTGGGTGAGAGGTAGTGGCGTTTGTTGAAAAGTTTGGGGTCCACAGTGGGGATGGCGTTGCTCTGCTGTGGTGTTGCGGTGCTGTTCGAGTCCCCTCTTGTGGTGGCCACAGCCTGGGCACTGAAGAAGAGGAACAGGACCAGCATGGATGACCTCATGGGCTCACAATCTGAGATTAGCAACGAGAAAAGAGGAAACTTCTGTTACAGCAGGTATCCACCACATCTAGTTAGCATCACCAGCTGCACCAATACATGTCTGTATGTGTGTATGTGTCTGTTAGCCAAATATCCAATGCACCAGTGAACAAAATTTAATGAAACTTGCAGAAACACATCAACAATTGATTTATTTATGGAATCAAACTGATTTAAGATGGCTGCCATCAGTGGTGGACAAACTGATTTAAGATGGCTGCCATCAGTGGTGGACAAAGTACTCAATTCTAGTACTTAATAGTATTTATACTCAAGGTCAAATTTTACTCAACTACAAGTAAAAGTTGCTCAGTCAAAAGTTTGCGTAAGTTAAAGTACTGAACCAAAATAGTCCATGCTCAATAATCCATGTATACAATCCAACAATTTTCAGTCAGGTCATTTGGACAGTTTTTTTTTTTTTTTGCTGAAACACACAACACAAAACTGATTCTTCCCCCAAACAGCTTACTCCAAAGTGGAACAAACCAGTTTTGTTGGTGCTAAGATGGTGTCTTTGGCACGCCCCCTCCTGTGGTGCCGGCCCTCTTCCTCGTCGACAGTCATGTCATACTGGCTCAAAACCAAAAAAGTACTGAAGTACTTTTGAAAATACTTAAGTATTCAAAAGTACATGCATTTAAAAATACTCAAGTATTTGTTAGACTGTTAGACTCTACAACCATCACTGCTCCCAACAGACTCAATAAG
This sequence comes from Nematolebias whitei, assembly GCF_014905685.2. Lineage (NCBI taxonomy): Eukaryota > Metazoa > Chordata > Actinopteri > Cyprinodontiformes > Rivulidae > Nematolebias > Nematolebias whitei. The sequence continues at coordinate 37,954,981 of NC_056504.1, forward strand.
GATTAAATACATGCTGACCTCTGCTACTCTGCCTATGATACTGTATTGTAAATAGTCTGTCCTTATCAATTTTCCAATACAAATTGAACATTATTATTGATATTGTTTATCTTATTTATTTTTATATTGTATTGTTTATTAACATTTAGGAACTTTTGTGTGAAATCTTTTTATCTGTTGCTGCTGTTACACTTGAATTCCCCATTGTCCGTGGGACAATAAAGGCTGTTTCTATTCTATTCTATTCTATTCTATTCTATTCTATTCTATTCTATTCTATTCTATTCTATTCTATTCTATTCTATTCTATTCTATTCTATTCTATTTAAAATTATATTTTCTAATATCAGTACATTGCTGTATTGTTTTGAGTGATTTTACAGAACCTTGTAACTCTGAAACCACCTGGTGATGTACTGACATGTAGAACCACTCTAACACCACATCCCTTAATAAAAACCTGCAAACTACAAATAATATCTTCACTGCATTTTACATGTTTGTGGAAAGTCATGTAAATCCTAACAGATGGTGCACATTTAGTCTTTTCCCCAGCTTCAGTATTCATACACCACACTGTTTGTGTGTAAAAGTGCATATATTGACAGCAACAATTTAACACAGGAGAGGAAACATTAACACTGATAAGTGAAAGTTCTGCCATACTTAACACAGAAGCTTACAAAACAATAAATGTTCTGCACAGATGAATCTAGTATAATACCTGAATCAACAACTGACCAATTGCATTTAAGGAAAGAAAAACAGCAACAGCAGATTATAAAGATGAGCCAAAAAGAACAAGTAACAAGAAGCTTCCTAGAAATGTAGTGGAGTCAAGTTCCCAAAAACACAAATACTCAAGTAAAGTAAACATACTCAGAAAATGTACTTAAATACAATACTCAAGTAAATCTACTTCATTACTGTCCACCACTGGCTGCCACAGCAAGCTGATAATAAAACTAAAAAACGACTATAATTCAGTCAGTTTTACAGATAATAATCTCAATTTCAGTGTGCTCCTAGCTGAGATTAACCCTTCCCATATTTTGAGCGCTAACAGAATGAATGAGAGTTGTTTTTTTAAATTGGGCATTACTTGTTGTTTTAGAGTTAAGTCTGTTTGCAAAATCAACCCCAGGATGTTTATGAATTAAACTTTTAGGAAATATTCATAGTATTTGTCTTTTGAGCCAACGCAATTCAAGACGGCCAGCCTAATCAACTGACTTAGATAAAACAAAATGGCTACAATTCAGGCAATTTTACAAACATTGTGCTAAAATGTGGTGTGATTATGGCTGGGAGTCATTTTCTACACATCCTTTGTGCGTGACTTTTGTTTCATGAGGCTGTGCAAAGTTATTTTCAAGGTTTGACTCATTTCTGAACACAAGACAATCTTGGTTTAAAGCTCAGGCGTGACGAGCAGTGGGTGAAATAAATTCTTTCAAGGAGTGCTAGGCTTTTATTTTGGCATTGTTTGGGCATTTAGAAACTTTAAAGGGAAATATATTTTATCAGCTATATATACCTGTGTTTACCAGCTTATGTTTAGTTAAAAAAAAAAAGTATATTCCTCCTATTTTTCTTCCAAATTATTCTTAATTCTGCAGCTTGCTGATTCCAGAGAAGAACTCCTTACTGATCCAGAACAAAGAACTGACAGTTAACGTGTAAACCAGAAGCACCTTCATGTTTAAAAACTAAAGCTCTTGTAACATAATTTCATGGAACAAGAGTTCGCTAAAAGTCTAAAGTCTCAAATTATTATAAAAATTGACTCTACAAGTCCCAATTAAACAGGAAGAATGCTGAAATAACACGATGCTTCAGGAGCCCAGAGGGCAGCCACGTCCCTGAACGGATTTACACACGAAAACAGGACAAAGTATGTTTGATGTCCAATTTCATAATAACAGGGATTTTGTTATAATTACATATTAAGAGAGGACTAAAAAAATGTCATTTATCATTGCTACACAAAAAAAGTAAAATAAATAAAGAACCACCTCTTGTGTTTTGGTGCCAGCTTCCACATCAGATGACCAAAGGTGAAGAGAAGTTCACGACTGTTTGGTTGACTAAAACAGGTAATAGTAAAATTATAGGTGCTCTGTGTTCTTTGTGTCAAACCATGAAGCCCTCCAGGACTCAAGTCATTTTAGAAATTTCCTCTTTAATCTTTTAAATCAGCTTATTCTATGGGCAGCGCTGTAGAGCAGTAGTTAGCATTATTCCCCCACAGAAAGAAGGTTGCAGTTTCGCCTATTCCAGTTTCCCCCCGACAAACCACAAGCGTACATGTTAAATTAACTGGTAACTTTGAATGGTTCCTTGGTGTGAGTGAGAGTGTAAATGGTTGTCTGTCTCATTTGTCTCTCATGACCCATGGACGTGCAACCGCTCCAGGGTGTCCCCAGTCCACCTGAGTCAATCTCATTCAAGACAGCTGACACTACTTATAGACCTAAGTGAACAGAACTGTCTTTCATTCAGTCAGTTTGACATTTATTGAGCTAATATTTGGTGTAATAATAGCTGACAATCACAACATGCACTCTATAGTACCAACAGCTGTTTTAAAACTTTGCCATTCATTCATTGGTACTAAATCTGCCTGTTAGCAAAATATATCATGAAGTTCAGGAAGACTTTTTATAAAACTCTCAGAAAGTAATTAACGGTTGGTTGTCTACAGTTAATTAACATTTAGAATCAACCCATTTCAAGATGGTCATCGCAGCTTTAGATAATTCAGTCTGCTTTACGGCCTCCTGCTTGCTCTCAATGAAGGTGGATACTTTCCCCTCCCGGTCCTCCATCCGTCCATCCATTTTCTTTACCCGCTTATTCCATTTTGGGTCACGGGGGTCGCCGGTGCCCATGTCCAGCCATCACTGTGCGAGGGGCGGGGTACACCCTGGACGGGTCGCAAGTCCATCACAGGGCCCCCTCCCGGTCCTGCTTCCCTTAATTTAATGAAAAAGGCAGCGCCTCCCACGAGGCCGCAGCCTCAGACATCTCCGTCTTTCTGTTTGTTTGTGTTTTCTTTGGATGGGCTGGGCTGAAATGTATTTTTGTTGCGCTTTGGTGCAATAACATTATTCAGATTTTGATTTTGCTACATTTGGTGTAGAAGCAAGTGAGGGTTATTGTCACGATCCTCAGTGTTGGAACCCAATTGCAGAGAGGCGAGCGAGGCAGGAGTTCAAAAACAAAAACAATTTATTTTTAATAACAAAACAAAAGGCTGTCGGTGCAGCAAAACTTACTTGGGCAGACAGGATCAGAAACAAGGCAGAGCAGATCATCAGGGGGGACAAAAAACAGACAAGATAGAAGAGGACTGAGATGTCTGTGAACACAGAACAATCACCGGACAAGGAGTGAAGGAGAGAAAGGCTTTTTATATAACAGAGGGAGAGTGAGTAATGAAAGCACCTGGGCAGGTGGCTGATGAGGAACAGGTGTGAATGATAAAGACTGAGTGGAGAGGCAGACTGAGGAGTGAGTGGAAAATAACAGAATCAGATAAACAGAAAATCACACACAGAGCAGAACAACAAAAACATAAAGAGCAGACAGAGACAGAACCTGTCAAACAGAACTCAGAATGTAATTAAAGTGACACATTTACAAAGCACCTTGAAAAGGAAGGAAATGATTTAGTTTGTGGGATAACAGGACCAGATACACAAAAACAGAAAACACACAAGGAGCAGAGGCTTAGGCAGATGGGGGGGCAGCGGGGGCCGCTGACCGTGACAGGTTATTTTAATTTGTAAAAAAAAAAAAAAAAAAATCTGTACGCCTCTTTTATGATTGTCTATTGTTGTCGTTGTTGTCCAACTGTTGTCATCACTCTTTGTTAAAATCAGGTCTCTCTTGTAAATGAGTCCCGGAGGCTCAATGGGATTAACCTGTCTAAATAAAGGTTGAATGAAAAAGAAAAAAACACTCTGAGCACTAACACAACACCAAGCGCTCACAAGATCTCACAGTGCTTTATTAGATCCTGCAAAACAGTGTTTTTCTCAATATAAAATGATTTTTGGTTAAATCTCTGGCACGGTTTAACCCAGAGGTGTCAAACTAATTTCCACCGAGGGCCACATCAGCATAATGGTTGCCCTCAAAGGGCCAGATGCAACTGTAAGACAGTATAAATGTAGCTAAAATTAACTAAACGTAATGTAAAATATATGCAATGACTCAATGAGATTACCTGGGTAAATAAATCAATAAACCATTACTCCATAAATCAATGATCAAACTTTCCAAGTGAAAAAGGAAAAATAACCAATTATCACATTAACTTTGTTCAAACTTTTTTGTCATATAAGTGGGGTAGAATAACTTTACAACCAACAATTGGGAGCTGCTAAGAACATGTGACAGGTGTAGCGTTTTACAGAAAACAAATGGCTGCACACAGTCTTGCAAGGGTCATACATCCAACTAATGAGAGATGGTATCATTATAGAAAACATTTGCCTGCATTAATACATAAACTTGCAATCCCAAATACATAGCTGCAAATTTAACACAAATAAAATACATTAAATAATAATAAACTCAAAATAACAGCATTAGGGTTGACGGCTCACTTTGGCATACTTAGCTCCATGTTTGGTGTCAAAAATGCAGATTGTACTCTGACGACCGCCACTTCATAACACAAAAGACATACTGGTTTCTCTCCTTGAAGCACAAGCATATATTTGCCTTCCCATCTTTCTTCAAACAGCCTTCTATCTGCATCAACTTTTCTCTTCTGGGTATTTTGTCATCATTGTTTGTATTTCTCAATTCCACTTGTCCGGAAAATGATACTGATGTGGAAAAACTGCAGTGTAGTGGTGGGATGCTGTTACTTTGCAAGTAACATGATCAGCCTGCATTATGGGAAATGTAGTTTGCTGTCAGTGCACCCTTTTAACTTATTTATTATCCAACAATCAGACCTTTTAAGCTCTTGCAGGCCACATAAAATGACGTGGCGGCCCACATCTGGCCCACGGGCCTTGAATTTGACACGTGCAGTTTAACCTGAAACAGAAAACATCCTCGATGTTAAATAAATCTTGTTGCTTCTGTAAACCAGACTAAACGAGTGTAAACTATCCCAGAAGCTTATTAGATACAGTCAAGATGAGTTCTACTTTTAGAAAATCTTTTAGGGATTATATAGTGATGGTGTAGTTGTATTTACTCATTATATATGTATATAAGTATATCACCGCTGTAACAGTAAACAGGATGTGCTGCTAGTGGCATAAATCTTTTTTCTCCTTTTCAAAGTCTGAATGAAATGTCATGTACACGTATTAAATGTTTCTAGAGTGTAGAATCACTCCTTGTTTGTCTTTTCTTGCTTGAATAAATTTGCCAGTGTTCTGTATTTAACCCAGGCGAGTTCAAACCTGCAGGCTCTGTCAGGTCGTCTTTTCAGATGCCGTGTTTGCCTCAGGTGTCAAGGTGAGATGTTACGCATTAAAGCTGTTGGCACAATACATCAAACGGAGGAGTCGTAGTCCTTACAGTGCTACATATTGTGAGCTATGATAGTAAACACTTGTGAGGTCTGTCTAATTCTCACAAGTATTTGTGACCACACCTAAAGTTTCTGTTTTCTTGTCTGAGGTACACTATTTGAACATGAAAAACAATCTTTGGTGTCATATTTTTTTAGAATCGTTTGTAAAGTTATACATCAACAGATGTGTAACAAGAAGAAAAGCACTCTGTTTTCTTTCACGTTATGTGCCATCAGAGAAGAGTTGCTTCTCTTGAGAAAAAAAATTTAAAAAATCAAGTAGAAGTGGAAAAAAAACACAATCAAATACAAAATTACATCAATCAAAATCACAAAAACAAATGCTATCAAATGAGAGAAATGCCACCCCATTTGGAATTTATTTATGATTTTCTTTAACCGTATTTTCCGCCGTACACGTCAAATCGCCTATTTTTTTTTTTAAATTTACACTTTATTTAAACAGGTAGTCTCATTGAGTCACGAGAACTCATTTTCAAGAGAGACCTGTTTTTAGGGAGCAGATGGTGGGGGTTGAGGGCCTTGCTCAGATGTTAATTGAAAAGTTATGACCGTTCTTAGTTGTTTTGTTCGTAGTAAACACGGTCATAATATTTTTGGGGACTGTGGTAGCTTGGTGGTCAGTGCAGTGAGATCACAAGTTTGAGTCCAGGTTGCATCAAGGGTTAAAAAAAAAAACCTGCTACATATTTCATTTGCATTCATTTGCTGTGGTGACCCCTGCAGAACAGAACAACCAAAAGAAAAATGGCAGTCTTAAAATATTTTTTGTTGTTGTCTAGTTTGATTATTGTAGTCTTATGTCTGTTTGTGTGTTTAAATGTATGTAGAAATCTTGAACATTTTGTGAATTGGAGGCTTTTGCATCAACCCACGATCTTTTGAAAAATAAACACCTTAACCAATAAGATGTGTTATAGCTAGAGAAAAGACTGGAATCTGGCAGTTAAATCCATGATGAACCACAATGAATGATTTACATCCCTCCACTCAATGTAAAAACTTTTTCTTTCAGCTGCTCCCTTCTTCAGGGGTCGCCACAGTGAACCAACTCAGTAAACTAAGTTGCATGAAGACTTGGCAATTGCTTTTACACCGGATGACCTTCCTGATGCAACCACAGACCACCGAGCTACCACAGCCCTCTGTGTGGAGCAGGGAGCTGCCATCTAGGCTGCCTAGGGGAGCAGGTGGTGGGGGTTAAGGGTTTTGCTCAGGGGCACAGAGTGGGGCAAATGAGGGTGCATTTCCCACTCACATTTTGATGTGAGTGGTCAGGGGGGGTCAAACCAGTGACCTTCAGATAACTGGCTCGCCTTCCCTAACCTTTGTACCACCACTCCCCCTCACTCTGTGTAAAGACCAAGAAATAAAAAATACATTTCAGAATATTTTTTTCAGTTCATGATTGTTGTTGTTTCAAGCAGCTCTTACATTGCTGCTGTATGTTCAAATATGCATTTTTGCATGCATGTTTAGTTTTACTTAGTTATCTGAAGTTTAATAAAAAGTGTCAGGTTACACCGTGATTAACAGCATGACAGCCTGTTAGTGGAGGTGGCACTTCCTGCAGAAGATGACTCCAAAGAAATGGCGAAGAAGGGCTTAAAAAACCTGAACACAGTAATTCACATCATTGATTTTATTTATTTTTCCAAGTTTCATGCCATGTCGTATAAAGGGACAACACTGCTTTGTACTTTAACATTAACCAGAGTCTGAAAGTATGCTTGCACATACAAAAATAATATCATTAACCTCCTTTATTTTCTTTTTAAACATGGGCCCAAAAAGGCATGTTTTTGGATGTTTTGAAAAATTGTTCTTGGATTATAATTATTTTTGGGTGTGGGAGATCAGAATAGTAAATAAATAAAAACACAAATAAAAACAGCACAATAACATATCTCAGGGCAGTGATAGATAATGTTTTTAGGTCTTTTTGTCATTTTGTTTTGCTTGCTGAATAATTTTTAATGGAGTACATGCAAACTGCCATCATAAAAACTGAAGCAGCAAACTGTTTGACAATTAATATTCATGCCAGCCTCACAAACCTTTGGCCAGCGTTGGAGTCTGAAAGACACTTAACACTAAGTTCATGGTCAATAATCCAGGTATAAAATCCAACAATGTTCAGTCAGGTTATATGGACGGTTTCTTTTTTAGGCTGAGATGTTTTGTCTTTCATCCAAAGGACTTCTTGGAGGCACAAAACAAAACTGATTCCCACAACAACAGCATTATCCATAGTGGAAAAAAAAACAGTTTGCACCAGCAAACTGGTGTCTTAGCACCAGCAAACTGATTTTTTTTCCACTATAGAGTATGATGTTCTTGTGGGAATCAGTTTTATTTGGCGGCTCCTCAAATTGAAGAAGTCCTTTGGATGAAGGACGAAATGTCTCAGCTTAAAAAGGAAACCGTCCAGATGAACTGACTGAACATTGTAGGACTATAGGATTAAAATAAAAATAAATGATCACATCTTGGCCTTCAGCCAAGGCAAATATCTTCACACAAATTTAACAGAGTGTTGGTGAGGTCCTGATGTGAAGGAAACAGACGTTTCAAACTTTAGGAGCAGTTAAAGCTGGATTTTTTTTCTGCTCCGCCATCTCATCACCTGACCTAATCAACCACTTTCAACAGTTTACAAACATTTTGTATTTGGTTAAAAGCCCAATGTCAAATCAAATAATAGGATCATGACATTTAATTGAAAAGGAACAGACAGGTGAGATGTAATCCTGCTCGCTCTGGCCTGTCAGGAGCTGAGCTGCAGCTTTTTGAACAAGCTGCATGAAAGAGCAGGGACTGGCTAACACCAAAGTAAAAACTTTTACCATCTTCCAATGAAAATGAGAGCCCCCCCCCCCCCCCCCCCAAAAAAAAAAAAAAAGCACAAAAAAACAACATCAGCATATACAGTATTTGTTAATAGTTTAGCAACGTGGTTGTTAAAAATGTCACCCAGTAATTTAAATGATGCAGTGTTAAAAAAGTACAAACCAAATATACCAAGCAGAACATATAATCAGAACAGGTTTAGTATTGTCTGTACCTTTCAGTGCCTTCACATGAACTGTTTCACCTCTGAGGCTCCTCGAGGATGTTATTAGAGCTCAGTGGGTTCCGGGCGCCTCCTGCCATAAGGCCTGGCTGTGGCCTCCATGCAGCACATCTCTGCCCCCCTCTGCCTCCACGCTTTGGTCCTGCTGCGAGACGAGCAGAGAAAGTGTCTCAGTCGCCTCATAAAACTCACTGTAAATACATTCTTCATGAGACAAATACAGGAAGAGAAAGTTCATAAGTTTTTCCCGCTCTTGCTCATCCAATACTCAAATAACGAAGCTGAGCTGCACAATGATGTTTTAGAGCTAAAATGTGACATGGTAATGTTGGTTTTGTTGGATGGACGAGTTTTGAGAGGTTTGTCGAGACCTAAACACTCCAGCACCCCTAAAGACAGATATATGGCCAAGCATTTAAAGTTTAAAGCCTATTAAGTAGAAACCAGATCATTGTGGAATTTTGTGTTTTATGGCGACACATAAACACAAAAGATACAAAGTGGTGTAAACATGCCGAGAAACTGGTTTAAATCTGGATATTCTCAGTGCTCAAGGTTAAACTGTTTAAAAAAAAAATGCATCAGATTTTATTTAAAGGATTGTTCAAAATTCTTTTTTTTTTTAACACTCAAACAGATCCAGGAAGTTGCAAAGAGGAAAATATAACAGTTCTAATCATCCTTGAAATACCACGTTTTATGTGATCGTTTTAAAGGTTGGCCAATGGCCTGCGTAAACCGTGACACCCTCGCAAAATGTAATGAATGTAAGCTACAGGCAACCAGAAATAAATAGGCTTTTAATTTAAATTACTGCTTCGTCCTGTACAAAATCCAGACTGAGACGGGAAGTGTTTAACTCTTCACCCAAGGTGGTCTCTGGGTGTCCAGGTGAGATTTAAATGAGAATTAAAAGTATTTGACTCATTAGTTTTGGATATTTTATTCTTTAGCTTCTTGACTGTTCCATGAGGTTGCCAAGGCTTTAAAAATAAGAACAAAACAAACAACACACAAAAAAAAGTCCCAAGTCACACTAAATCCATCAAGTGCAACATGCAGCTGTGCTCCGATTAATCCTACAGTACTTCTGTATGTGGTGTTTATGATGCTGCAGCACTTTACTAGAGTCCATTTGTGTGCAATATAATTTATTTGCACATAACTAAGAGTGTAGATAGAACCTGTCTACAGAACCCAAAGTTGATGACAGAGAGATACAAACAAGTCCTGATGAGGAGAAACTTGCTAGTTGACCAGAGAGACACAGCTGCCTGAATGCTATTATCCAAAGTGAAGGAAAATGCTAATGGAGGACTAACACAGGTGAAAAACAAAACAACCATATTTTTCAGCCTATAAGTCACAGTTTTTTTGTTTTTTTTGCATACTTTACATGCACTGTGACTTATAGGCCGAAGCGACGTATTTATGGATTTTTTTGCCATATTTATAAACCAATTTTTGGCTGAGACATGACCGTTTTCATTCATTCTGACTGAAAAATAAAGTAACAGTACCATTTTCAGCCACTAGATGGCAGCAGAGAAGTAGTAGCAGTAAGGCATGCTGTTGTATAATGTAAACGTGGCTATAATGACGAATTCAAAAAGTTCAAGACAAAAACAACTGGACATTATTTATTATACTTTATTGTTTTTGTCTTGAACTTTTTTGAAGTTCCCATGTCCTGGATGACTGAGAATCTTCACCAGCTATTAATGACACAATAGGCTTGCCATAGAACACCTACGTTCTGCTCGCTGCTTGGAGCAACCGTCAAACCAGCTGCACCGCCCTGGCAAAATACAGATAATTTGACCATTAAAGTGCATTTATTAAGTAAAAGTTAGACTGAGACACACCTTTGCTATAATTTCGAGCAAACTAATAATTGTTTTAGGTGCTTTTCTTGTTAAATTGCAAAGAAATGAGCAGCATTCCTCATTTCCTTTTTTCCCTCCCTCTGCACACTCCCAGAGCACCGAAGCAGCGAAAACAGCTGATTTGATCGTTAAAGTCCTTTTATTAAGCAAACGTTAGACCGAGACACACCTGCACTATAATTTTGAGCAAACAAATAATTGTTTTTAAGTGTTTATCTTGTTAAATTTCAAAGAAATGCGGAGGCTCATCCCTCTGTGCGCGCCCACCACTTCCGTGAATTGGGTTTTGAAATACAGATGATTTGACTGTCAAAGTGCATTTATTAAGCAAAATTTAGACTGAGACACACCTTTACTATAATTTCCAGCAAACAAAATAATTGTTTCTAAATGTTAATCTTGTTAAATTCTTGTTAAAGTCCTCCCGTGCACGCTCCCGCGGCCGCCATTTGGCAGCCCATAGATTTTTGGCACAACACCGGCCCACATTTCCACGTTGTCAGCAGTGACGCGTAACAAATGCGACGTGTCAGTGGTGAGGCATATTAGATGCAAAGTATACGGTGAACCAACATATTTATTGGTTTTTCCACTTTTTTAAACATATTGGGACTGATGCGACTTATAAGGCGGTGCAACAGGTACGGCAGAAAATACGGCACTTGCATTTTAAAAAAGGTTCAAGTGCAGTGCAGTGCTGAACAGGAAATCAAATGAGTGAAGTTTTAAAGAAACAGTTCACGTATTGTTAATATTCATTTAATTAATCCCATCGAGATTGCAGATCTCTTTTGCAGAGGAGGCCTGGGCCTGAAGGCAGCCTAACAAGCATGAGTTTTTGAAGTTTGAGAGGAAACCAGAGTAACTGGAGAACATCCATTCAAACACAGAGAATGTGCAAACTTCACACATACAAAAGCTACGGCCTAACCTGGGATTGAACCCAGAACCTTTTGCTGTGAGGCAACAGTGCTAACTAATAAGTCGACGTGTAGCCATAAAAATCAGGCACAAAAATATAAAAATCTGAGCAACATATGCCAAATTCAACATAGAACCAAACATGAAAAACAACATGTAAAAGGAAAATGGTTGTAAAACATGATGTAAAGACAGGTAGCTGAAGATATCTAGGATAAATCAAAATAAATTTTAGCATTATGACAAATTATAAACATAAATTTTTAACAAAACAATACAAAATACACTAAAATGTGCAAACGAAAGCTGCATCAGGACAATAACAATCAGTATACTAGATTTATAATTTCAAAGGAAGGATATGCTGTAATAAAAATGGAAAACCATGAAGAGTGATGGCATAAATCTGGAAACATGCGCAGCTGCTTCATTCAAAGTGGTTTCAAGAATTTCAAATACAGAAGAAAAAAAAACGTTGGAACCATCAATGACAGCTTCTTAAATCTGGCCACACATATAAACTGAATATTCTGGCAGGATGTGCTTCTGCAGATGTGCACTTGAAGGAAAAACTTAACTGCTCTGATTCATTTGTTAAAAGATGAAGATTTCAGATAGACAGCTCTTTTAATTACACAAAACAAACACAACAACAAAAAGATGCTTCTGTAATATTCAAAGTGAGCGACACGGTGGCACAGTTGGTAGAGCAGCTGCCTCTCAGTGAGGTCACCAGATCAAATCCCAGCTGGGGACCTTTCTGGAAGGAGTTTGTATGTTCTATCCGTGCACGTGTGAGTTTTCCCCGGGTTTCCTCCCACAGACCAAAAACGTATGTTAGACTGATTAGTAACTCTAAATTGTCCCTAGGTGTGAGTGAAAAATTGAATGGTTGTTTGTCTCTGTGTTCCTGTGATGGACTGGAGACCTGTCCAGGGTGTCCCCCGCCTCTTGCACAGGGACTGCTGGAAATGGGCACCAGTGACGCCCATGACCCAGATAGGAAGAAGCAGGTAAAGATAATGGATGTATGGATGGAGGTCAGAGTTTAACTAACAAAACATAATTAAATGATTAAATACTGAACTAAACAGAATGAAACAACAACAAAACAACATCCACTGTACGATTGAAAAGATTGAAATACCTTCAGAAAGCATTAAAAAAATTGAGCATAACAACCTTAAAATATTCTAAGAATGTCTGCTTAGAAGCAAAATATAAAGTAAAGGCAAGTAAGCTCAATACTTTAGCACAGTACAGGATTTGACAACCTTTGATTTTAGAGAAACTCTGCAGTAAAGACATCTCTTCCCTTCACAGTGGTGAAACCTATCATTTTGTGCTCTGTTAGTCCTGAATAGAGAGGCCACCCATAACCACCAACCTACAACACATTAGCTCTAATGGAGTCAGTTTAATGGACCCTGGCCAGGTTGAGTGACAAGCAGCCAGGGTTGGCTCACAACCCGTCTGCAGACCAGAGACAATCCACCTCCCTCTGAAAAAAAAACAGCAGTGCCTTCATTCATATGGAACAAGTCTCAGACTCCCTGTGGAAACCCGATCCACCAGATCTGGCTCTCATTCAAAGAGGAAGGGAGGTGCAGTGACTTTATCTGAAAGTCACCGGTGGGCTTTGAATGACATGTTGTTCAATACGTTGCTGTGGTCATTCGTGCAAAACTGATCATCAGGCTGAAGCTGAAGCTGTCTTTGTGCTGACTTTAGGCCCTCAACGTCCTTGGGTGTTCCCCACTGTAACACATGTGCATGCATTAAAAGTTTCTATCCTGTCCTGGAGATAATACGTGTAGTATGCTTTAAAGTAATCTTTTTTTTTTAAATATTTTTTCATTTCCTAATCTTGAGCTCGGATCCAATTCCTGTTAATTAGAAAATGTAAATGGTCCTCATATGTTCCTAATACTCAGTCGTCACCTCCTTCTACAGGTGTGCAGTGTAGAGCATCCTGAGCTCCAGCATCAATGTGTGACACGGAGGCTGCACAGTTGCAGAAAGAAAAGCTTTGCAGAGAGTGGTGAAGGCTGCACATAAGTCTGTTGGAGTCAACCTCCCCACCATCACAGACATCTACACCTCTAGATGCAGGAAGAGGGCCATCTGCATCTTGAAGGATCCCACTCATCCAGCACACACACACACACACACACACACACACACACATTTTGCCCCGCTCCCCTCTGGCAGAAGATTGAGGAGCATTAAGTGCAGAACCACTAGGCTGAGGAACAGCTTCTACCCTGAAGCTGTTAGACTCAGGAATCCCTATTCAGGATAATCACTGTGAAAATTACTGTGAAAAAATCACTGTAATGCCACTTGATTGTTGATTTTTGCTGCTGACTGTCCATGATGCTGATCTCATGCTGCTGATTTATTTCATGTTGCTGTGTTCATTCATCCTCATCTGCTCACACAGACTCATGTTTGTGCTGCTGTTGTTTTGTGCATTGTTTTGTACTATTAGTGCTTAGTGTATTCTTAGTTTAGCGCATTTCTTAGTTCATATCTTAGATTTTATTACAGTTTTTCTTTACAATTTGTATTTTTGTTGAATGTAACTGGGACCCTGCTTTCATAGTTTTATTCCACCTCATGTACCACATGTGATGTGAATGACAATAAAGACACCTTGACTTGACCTTGATATTGGTTTCAATTTTAAATGATATTTCATTGAATCAAACTTTAAACAAAAATGTAGAGTAGTTAGTAATATATATATATATATATATATATATATATATATATATATATATATATAGGTAACCAGGTTAGGTATATATATATATGAACAGGTCTCACTTGTGAATGAGTCTTTGAGGCTCAGTGTAATTTATCTGTATAAATAAAGGTTGAATGAAAAAAAGTATGTATAAAAATAACTTATTCTCAATATAGTAAAAAAAAAATTGATGCATGATCAGTGTGTAATATATATTATATCATGCACTGACATTTGATAGTACTTTAAAAAGTGTTGGGTAGACTTTATATGTAAAACATGGCTTTTGAAACATTGTTTTTGAATAATGTAAGCATAATACATTTATAAACAAGCTTTCTTTATACATTTTTTTGAATTGCATGTTTTTTTTTTTAAGTTGATTTACAGTTTTGCACAAAGTTTTTTTTCCAACCTGCAGACTAAATGCATAAACAATTTTGTTTAAGACCACATTATGTTTATTCTTTCAAAAAAATACTCAAAACTTTTGGCGGTATTTTGCAACTAGATTGCTACACTGTCATTATACCGCTGCCTGCCAAAATGTAGTTTGAGAAACCATAAAAAACCTTTTGTATCTACTAAAACATTATAATTTCTACATTGTTACAGTATGTCCTGTTCCCATCTTAATTGATGGATGGGACTCTCCTAATTGACAGGTTCAGCAACTCTTCTGTGGTCTTTTCATGGAAATACATTTAGAGGCAGGAAGATGCTGCAATGACATGATCTAAACACAGTTTGACTGGCAAAAGTAAACAAAGTATGATTTTGTTGCTATGGTAACACTATGTTTCTTCAGGATATATATATATATATATATATACATATATACATATATACATATATACATATTTGCTTTTCTTAATCCCAGAGTGAAACTCCAGCGGTATGAGAAAAAGGACACAAAACCCCTAAGTATCATAAAGTCACTTGTGATTACCTATACAACACGTTTTGGCTGAAAACAATCAAAAAAAGTGAATGAAACATGATTTGTGTTCTGTTGGAGGAATGGTTATTCTTATAGGATGCAGATCTCGGATCAGGACGCCCACGTTGTATTTAATTTGGAGCTCTTTTGACAGAAAACCCAGCACACCCACACTAACACAGAACAGCAGCAGCAAGGCTGCAGACTAAGTTTATTTGAAGTTTTAAAAGAGATTCTAAGGATTTTATTTACTGGGGATTTCCACAGTAATTGTCAAATGATGTTATTTGGCTTCATGAAAGCTGCTGTCTGTTGAGGGGTTAACTACCCATAAGACATTTTTCCTGTGTTAAATTTGGTTTTTAAGATAATTTGAAATGTCTGGTTATAGTACATTTGTTTTCATTTAAACCTTCAAACATTGCTTTTTACTCTTAAAATACTGGAAGAAAAATGTCTTATGGGTAGTTAACCCCTCAACAGACAGCAGCTTTCATGAAGCCAAATAACATCATTTGACAATTACTGTGGAAATCCCCAGTAAATAAAATCCTTAGAATCTCTTTTAAAACTTCAAATAAACTTAGCGTTATGGATTTTATTATGAAAAATCAGTAAAAAGCAAACTACTAAATGGAAACCATAACTTCTTGATATAACCAAAGTTGATAAATATGTTGGAGTACAATTTTTTCTCATATTTTTTCTTATAATTTTCTTATATTTTCCTCACATGGCCTAGAGACATGCTTTCCACATTTGCTAACCTGCCTTGGCTTGTCCACAAGTTGTAGGGAAGTGAAACATCTGATTTTACTTTTGGCAACTAGTCAAAGAAAGCATGTTAAGAAGGATAATGGCATGCAATTGAAGCTTATGATTTTCAATCTCTCCTAACTGCTGGCCTTGCTGCATCTAGCAGAAGCAATTTTCTGTTTTGCCATTACAAGACATGCAGGAAAGCATTTCCAATGCAGCACAATTTTTGTCTGACTAACGTAAGCTCTGCTGGAAGTTAGCGGTGATTTAAGGCAGATGTGTGGAAGTCTCCTCGACAGACACACTAAGGCCCCTCCAGATCCAAACTGAGCCCAAACTGAGTTGAGCCAAGGGCACAACAGGCAAGATCAGTCAGTCAGTAAGAGCTGAAAACTAGATTTTTTTTCCCTCTGAAACATCCAGTGACACCAGAAAAAATACTTTCACAATGTAAAAAAATGTGATAGTAGCTTTTCAAAAAAATATTTCTGTAACATACTCCATCTTCCAAAATTCTAGGATATCTTTATCATTCACTGCAGAAGGCGAAGGCAGAGCAGTAATGTTTTTGTTCATGTCTGTGTGTGCATGTGGAATAAATTCCATTCAAGATGGCAGACACAGCTACACAACTTTAGTATACAAAAATGACCAGAACTTGCACGTATCTTAACTGAGCTTTTGTCAAATCAGGTTGAGGAAATCTAAAAATCACAGGAGAAGAACAAATGCAAACAAAGTATCCAAGAAACTCAAATGGACTTTTTTTCCCCTAATACATTTTTCTGGTGCGTTTCAATCATAACAGATAAATCAGACTGAGGCTGATCCATCATATGGACAGAACCCCCAAACCCAAACTTTTAAACTCAGGCAAGACTGAGGTTTTGGTTATTGTACCTGAGCATTTTAGGAATGAATATTTCAGTCTTTCACCCTCTCTGGATGTCATCAATCTGGCCTCCAGCTCTAATGTTAAAAATCTTGGTGTTATTTTGAAATGTCTTTTATCTCCCACATTAAAAATGTTACTAGAACCGCCTTTTTCCACCTGCGTAATATTGCTAAAATGTGGAACACATCAAAAAATGATGCAGACAAACTGGTTCATGCATTTGTCACGTCTAGAATGGACTATTGCAATGGTTTGTTAGCTGGGTGTCCAAATACTTCTTTAAAAAGTCTTCAGTTAATCCAAAATGCTGCTGCCAGGGTCTTAATGGGAGTCAGTAGGAGAGATTACATCCAACATTTTTCAGTCAGGTCATCTGGATAATTTCTTTTTTTTGTGCTGAATCGTTTCGCCTTCGATCCGGAAGGCTTCATCAGTCAAGGAAACACACAACAAAACTGATTCTTCCCCCAACAGCTTACTCCAAAGTGGAACAAACCAGTTCTGCTTGTGATAAGATGGTCTCTTCCAGCCCCTCCTCCACTGCCGGCCCTCTTCCTCGTTGACAGTCTTGTCAAACTGGTTGAAAACTGGAGAGATCACATCTCTCCAGTTTTAGCTTCTCTCCATTGGCTCACTGTCAAATTCAGACTTGAATTCAAAATCTTACTAATAACCTACAAAGCTCTCAACAACCTAGCTCCATCTTATTACAGATCTTATTGTTCCATATTTTCCTAACGGACCACTTCACTCTCAGACTGCAGGTTTACTTGTGGTTCCTAGAGTTTTCAAAAGCAGAATGGGAGGCAGAGATTTCAGTTATCAGACTCCTCTCTTGTAGAACCAACTTCCAGTTTCTGTCCATAAGGCTGACACATTGTTCAATTTTAAGACTGGACTTAAGTTTTTCCTTTTTGATAATTCCTATAATTAGTGTTGGTTTGAGTTTCCTGACATATCCCTTAGTTATGCTGCTATAGGTTTAGATTACTAGAGGACAAATTGACCTTATTTCATTAAATTAATACAAATGAATAGTTTCTATTTGTAATGTGAATTTTTTGTTCAGTGCCCTGAGATGAATTATGTTGTGACTATAGGTGCTATATAAATAAACTGAATTGAACTGAGTTGAAATTGAAACTACATTCGTATGGCTCAACACAGGAGGGCCAGTTCTACAGAACAAGATTCAGCTCTGCACTTCAAAGATAAGAGACACTTTTGAAGACAAAAATGATCATACTTTGGACAGAGAGGACAGATGGGTTGAAAGGGGGTTGAAGGAAGCAATTTAGATCAAACAAGTAAAGGACTTTAAGCTACTTTAAACAAAAGAGGAGGTCTCAAATTCCAGATTCCTAAAACTTACAATGAAGCATTAGGTCTGATGCACAATTTTACCTCCAATACACACCTTCATGCAAATGACCACAGCATCTCTCAGTGAGTCAGACAAACAAGGACCCTAATGACTCTCTAATGGAAGGAAAGTGGGTTTAATCTGCATCTTGATCTAGTTTGCAAAACAGAGCATCTTGTATTAAATCCCAGCTGGGGGGCTTTCTGGGTGGAGTTTGCATGTTCTCTCCATGCATGTGCGGGTTTTATCCAGGTACTCCGGTTTCCTCCCACAGACCAAAAACATGCATGTTAGGCTGATTGTAACTCTAAATTGTCCCTAGGTCTGAGTGAGAGAGTGATGGTTGTTTGTCTCGTTTGTCTCCATATGTTCCTGTGACAGACTGAAGACCTGTCTAGGGTGTATCCCACTTCTCGCACAGTGATGGCTGGACATGGGCACCAGTGACCCTGCCACCTGAAAAGGAAGAAGCAGGTAAAGATAATGGATGGACAATGAAGAAAAAATATTATTCATTGACTGAACAGAACACTTACAAAGTAATCAGTAGATGTATGTATGAAAATGGGGTTACAGTAGCTTGGTGGTCAGTGCTGAGCTCTTGTAATCCTGAGTCAGCAGGTTCGAGTAGAGCATCTGACAAAAAACAATTGCTAAATTTTTTGTGCGAGTTAACTTGATGTGGTGACCCCTAAAGAAGGGCGCAGCCAAAAGAAAAGCAACAACATTTATAAATTAATACATAAAGACTCAGCCTATTTCAAAATGTCTGCTAACTAAGTTACCTTGGTCAAAACAAAACATGCTAGAAGACCTCAAAAAAACATAGACAATAAGGTCAAGTTTATGTGGTAATAGCCAAGAATCATCCTTAAGACATTGAGAATTTGTGACTTTCTGCCCCCTTCATACTTCAATTTTGTCCTGTCATGTTCATCTCCCAAGTTCTCTCCCTGCCACACCCACTTCACTCTCAGCTCAATCAGCCTTATGCTCTGCACCTGCTCTTATGTAAGAGCCTTGGTTTTACTACTCTTTGCCAGATTATCAAATCCCTTGTGGTTGTAGATGTCCAGCATCCTTGTCAAAACTTTCTTGAATCACCTTGTCTTGAGTCCTCGCCTTTTCTCTGGATTCCCCCTTTTTGCCAGCTCCTTGTCTGTTCTCGTTTTGCATTTTTGACCATGTTGATGACCTCTGCTTCTGGCCCCATTACTCTGGTTTTTGGATCACCCCTTGGAACTATTTCATGACCTCTGACTTCCTGTGTATGACCTCTGCTTCTCCTAACAGACATCATTTCTGGATAAACTCCCCTCCTTGTCAGTATTGCCACGATCCCCTGCTGCTGCTTCTCCTCCTGCTGCAGTGATTTCATCCACTCAAACTCCAACAGGTGTAGAACACCTTGCCTGCCTGAGAAGGTTAGTGGCTTTTCTTTGTTTACACACAAACCCCTGAAAACCCACAAGCCACTGTCATATCTCTGCAGATTAAGAATTAGCCTGCCACTAGAGATCATTCTTAGTCTCTTAAAGCACTAGAGGATCTGACCACATGTGTTGACCTGCACCTTATGGACAGAAGGAGGGACAAAGGAAGCAGATTTGAGAGACCTTCTTGCTCCTGGGGTGAGTCTGACCACACCACACACAAAAACTTGCCTACCACTGTGTTCATGTCTCATCAGACAGATGACCCCATGCAGCTGGGCAGGAGCTGTCTCACCCGGGAGGAGAAGGAGAGGAGGAGAAGACTAGATCTCTGCTTTTACTGCAGGAACGTGGGGAACATCACATCCGAGTGTCTGCAAAAAGACCAAACTCAGCAGAAGAGAAGAGAGTTTTGCTGAGTCATATAACGTGTCCTAAGGTCTCCTCATCCCTCACCTTTCCAGATGAGGTTCAAGTAGAAGAAGGTAAGCGCTCCTTATCTGTGTTTGACTCTAGGACAGAGACTGAGTTCATTGACAGTGGCTTTGCTGAGTCAATAGGCATAAAGATGGTTCCCTCAGAGAAGAGGCACAGAGTCATAGTGTTAGACGGGCATATGTTACATCAGTCTAACCAAGAAACTGAACCCAGTACTCTATCACTCGTGAGGAACCACCATGAGAGAATAAAGTTTCTGTTCATAAGCTTCCCCAAACTCCTGGTTATTTGAGGAGCCACTTGGTTGGCCAAGCACAATCCTCGCATTGACTGGAGGGGCAAAGAAATTGTGGGGTGGTCTGATGAAAGCTTATTGTCGTGCCCGGATAAAGTTTAGGAAACCTATCCAGACCTCTCCAAAGTTCCCACTGATTACCATGACCTCAAAGGAGTGTTTAATAAACTCAAGGCCACTTCTTTACCACCTCACAGACCTTATGACTGCGCCAATGATTTAATCCCCAGTTCCACACTTCCCAAGGGAGGTTTATACTCTTTGCCAGGCCCTGAGAATCAGGCCATGCAGAAATACATCAGTGAATCCTTGCAGGCTGGTATCATAAGGCCCACAACATCCCCCGCTGGGGCTGGTTTCTTTTTTGTAGGAAAGAAGGATGGTTCACTTAGACCCTGCATTGACTACTGAAGATTAAATAAGTTCACAATAAAAAACAAATACCCTATGCCACTCATGACCTCTGCTTTTGATCTTATTCAGGGTTCCACGATCTTCACAAAGTTGGATCTATGTAATTCCTACCATTTGGTCTGCATCAGAGATGGGGATGAGTAGAAGACGGTTTTTAACATGCCTACAGGAGATTATGAGTATCTTGTTAAGCCTTTCGGCCTGTTCACCACCCCTGCTGTGTTTCAAAATCATGTTAATGATTTTCTGAGGGACATGGTAAATTAGTTTGTTTTTGTTTATCTGGACAGCATCCTCATTTTTTCTAAGGACCTAAGCACCCACAAAAAACATGTGAGAGTAGTATCCTGATGCATGCTCAATAATCCAGGTAGAAAAATCCAAAAAAGTTCAATCTGGTCCTCTGGACATTCAAAAAAAACAAAAACAAAACAAAGCAAAAAAAATCTAGAAACGTTTTTTTTGAATGTCCAGAGGACCAGATTGAACCTTTTTGGATGTGAGAGTAGTGTTATTAAGCCTCCTACAGAAAAATATATTCATTAAAGCTGAGAAGTGTGAATTTCATCAAACAAACACTTCATTTCTGGGCTTTAACATCTCACCCAACCAAGTTTCCATGGACCTTGCCAAAGCCTCAGCAGTCTTAAACTGGCCTACACCTAAGAACAGGAAACAATTGCAGAGAATTTTAGGTTTTGCAATCACTTATCGTAAGTTTATTGAGAACTATAGTCTGATCTCTGCTCCTTTACATGCTCTCACATTGGTTAAAAACAAGTTAATGTGGAACAACCATGGCCGAGGCTTTGTTTGTAAAACTATAGAATAAGTTTGCCTCTGCTCCTATCCTTCATTCCCCAGACAATGAGAGACAATTCATTGTGGAGATGGATGCTTCCAACAAAGGGGTAGGTGCTGTTCTCAGCCAACGCTTCACCAGGAGCCTTTCAGCTGCTGATTGTAACTATGATGTTGGGGAAAGAGAACTGTAGGCCATCAAACTGGTTCTGGAGGAGTGGAGGCACTGACTGCAGAGGTCCAAGGAACCCTTTAAAGTCTGGACTGACCAAAAGAACTTGGGATGCTTAAAGACAGCTAAAAGATTGAATCCCAGGTAAGCCAGCTGGGCCTTGTTTTCTGCCATTTGATTTTGTACTTTCTTACAGACCGGGAGCCAAAACTACCCAATGTCCTGTTCTAAGTTCAGGACAGTGCTAACGAGAGGGAGTTCTGTAACCTCTTGGCCATTTCAGTCAGTCTCTCTTCTGGTTTCCACCCACATACTGATGGCCAGAGCGAGAGGGCAAACCAAGTGGATGAAACCAAGCTGCAAATATTATGTGAGGAGGACCCTACCAAGTGGTCACTCAACTTCCTCTGGGTTGAACATGTGATCAACTCCTTACCCTCCTCCACTACTGGCCTTTCACCTTTCTACGGAGTCTATGGGTTCCAATCACCGGTATTCACCATCCAGGCCAAGACTGCTGTAGTCCCTTCTGCTCACAGAGCTGTTCTCAGATACCAACGAGCCTGGAGGAGAGCCAAGAGGTCCCTAATGAGAATGTACACTGTTTATTGTAAGAGTACCAACCATCGTTGCACCCCTAACCCACCGTGCCAAGTGGGCCAGAGGGTCTGGTTATCTACTAAGAACCTCCCCCTCCATGTGGACAGTCGCAAGTTGGTACCTCGTTTTGTGGTCCCTTCCCCATCTCTAAGGTGGTGAATCCTGTGGCTGGCTGCCTACAACTTTCCCATTTTCTAAGGATCCACCCCACTTTCCACATGTCACGAGTCAAGCCATTGGTGACTTCACATTTTGACCCATCCTCCAGACCCCCTCGTCCCACCCGACTCATGGATGGGGCCTCAGTTTTCACCATCAGGAGACTCCTTCGCTCCAAATAGTGGGGTCGGGGTCTCCACTACTTGAACTGGATGGGTTATGGACCTTAGGAGTGATCATGGATTCCGGCCCGCAACATTCTTGACAAGTCCTTGATCCAGGACTTTCACAGGTCCCATCAGTACCAACTGGAGGTCCATCTGGAGGCTCTGTCTCTCTGCCACACCCACTTCACCTTCAGCTCAACCAGCCTCATGCGCTGCACCTGCCGCCTGCTCTATTTAAGAACCTTGGTTTTACTACTCTTTGCCAGATGATCAAATCCCTTGCGGTTGTAGATGTCCAGCATTCTTGTCAAAGCTTTCTTGGATCACCCTTTCTTGATCCCTTGCCTGTTCTCTGGATCCCCCTTTTTGCCAGCTCCTTGTCTACTTTTGTTCTTTTTCATTCAAACTTTTATTTATACAGGTTAATCTCATTGAGCCTCGCAATCTCATTTACAATAGAAACCTGATTTTTTTTTTTTTAACAGTTAGTGATGACAACAGTGGACAACAAAGACAACAATGGACAACCATAAAAGATGTGTACATTTATTTTTTAACGAGTTAAAATAGAGAGTTTTTTTCCTAAGGCAAAACTCTCTGTTTACCGGTCGGTCTACGTTCCTACCCTCACCTATGATCACGAGTTCTGTGTAGTGACCGAAAGAATGAGATTGCGGATACAGGCAGTTGAAATGAGTTTCCTCTGCAGGGTAGCTGGACTCTCCCTTAGAGATAGGGTGAGAAGTTCGATTATCCGGGAGAGACTCGGAGTAGAACCGCTGCTCCTCCACATCGAGAGGAGCCAGTTGAGGTGGTTCGGGCATCTGGTAGGGATGCCCCCTGGACGCCTCCCTAAGGAGGTGCTTCAGGCATGTCTGACTGGGAGGAGACCCCGGGGAAGACCCAGGACATGCTGGCGAAACTATCTCTCAGTTGGCCTGGGAACGCCTTGGAATCCTCCCAGAAGAGCTAGAAGAGGTGGCTGTGGAAAGAGATGTCTGGACTTCCCTGCTCAAGCTGCTGCCCACGCGACCCAACTTTGGAACAAGCGGAAGATAATGGATGGATGGACAAGTTAAAATTAAATGGCAACCAAAAGGACAATCAAAAGGTAAAGTAACGAAAAACAGTTAGATTGTAGGGCAGTGTAGAAGACTAAATGTTCTGCCTTTTTGACCCTGTTGACGACCTCTGCTTCTGGCCCCATGACTCTGTTTTTTGGATCACCCCTTGAAACCATTTCATGACCTCTGACTTCCTGTGTATGACCCCTGCTTCTCCCAACGGCCCTTGTCTCTAGAAAAATTCCCTCTTTGTCACTATCACCACAGTCCCCTGCTGCTGCGTCTCCTCCTGCTTCAGTGACTTCATCCACTCAAGCTCCGACAAGTGTAGAACACCTTGCCTGCCTGAGAAGGTTAGTGGCTGTTCTTTGTTTACAAGCAAACCCCTGAAAACCCACAAGCCACTAACTGTCATATCTCTGCAGATTTGTTCCTGCCTCCGGACCCTGACTCCCACAAGCAGCAGCATAAATCCTTTAAACATTTCTTGTTGTTCGGCTGAGTTTTTGAATCCTGAAAAATGTTTAATGACAGAATTTCCACATCTTGCATGCTGTGGCTGCCATCTTGAATTAAAACTCTGTCATGAAAGGCAGCGGGCGACATGCATTCCATCGAGGACTGCTGGGTCATTTATTTTGGTTTATTTCTGACTGATTTAATAGTAAATAGTAAGCATAACGAACATATGTGTTTCACCTCATAGACTTTAAAGTAGACCTCACATCTGCAATAAACACAACACACTGTAATGAAAGTTGACATCTGAGATAAGAAATTACAACATCATAATGCATCATTAGGTGTACATGAGAGCATTTCCCCCAAACTAAAAGCAGACATTTAATCAGTGACAATAACAACTATAACAATCCCCTGAGAATGACAAATGGCTGATATGAGGACAGTTTTGAAACTGATTGTGTTCAGTTAAACTGCATTGAGAGAAGACAGATCACCCCTTTTTCTATCCAGACTGTAACTAAACCCAGCAGTAAAACACAGCCTTTGTCAAAGTTTGCAAATTAGTTAAACATATTCTTACAAGACGGAGTCGGGGAGGTTGAATTGTGTGTTGTTTTCATCATCCAGTGGCTCACAATCAACAATGAGCATATGTTTTGTGATCAAACCTTGGCAGATGTTAGATGTCTGTGAAGAACTTCATCATCATCAAATTTTCTCATGACTTCACTTCAAAACATAAATAAATAAAACTTCCCCTTTGAACTAGAGCTGTCTTCAGTTTTCTTACTGATAACACTGATGTTCTGTTTTCGTCAGGAGTGAAGCTGATGTGATGATTGGAAAATGCAGAAAATTCCCCATCATAAGTGGCTTTTAGTTCTTGGACAGAAGAGCGTATTTAATTTCTCTGTTCTCTAAGGAACTGGGTTGGCCAGGCCTTAACATCCTCCTGTGTCCACACTTGGCCAGTGTTGCATCTGTCATAATAAAAATCAGAGCATTTGAAAAATCGTTTGCCAAATACATTTTTTTTTACATTTCAGATCTCTGATGGAAAACACTGAACACAGAATTCTTTCTACAAAGGAGACTAGTGTTTTTATTACTGCTTTTTGTGTCTGTCAGCAGTATTAGTCTAAAAAGGTTGATTGTTGGCCATTTTTTCACCCCCAGACTTTGCCTGGGCTTCTGCTCTGGTGTGAAACATCTGCCAAACCTGATGTTTGGATTCCAGAGCAGCAAGAAGAGCTCATACAACCCGTCCATAAACACACAGCCAGCTCGTCAGGTCAAGACTCTACGATCCACCTGCACCTTAAAGATAAGGGTCACTCTTCTGAGGACAGTGATGTTTATAATTTGGACAGAGAAGACAAAAAGGTGGGTTGAAGGAAATGATTTACTGTCAAACAGGAAAATCAACTTTAAACAGATGTCTCCAGTTGCAGCTTCCTAACACAAACAATGCAGCTTTAACTATAATGTCATCACTTTCACAGCTGTTTGCTC
The DNA here is from genome assembly GCF_014905685.2 of Nematolebias whitei. NCBI lineage: Eukaryota > Metazoa > Chordata > Actinopteri > Cyprinodontiformes > Rivulidae > Nematolebias > Nematolebias whitei. The sequence continues at coordinate 37,980,650 of NC_056504.1, forward strand.
CTGCATGCATGTAACCAATACATCTATAAAGACAAGTCCCTGACAAATTATAGGAGGGAGGGGAGTGATTTGCATGTGAGTTCAGCTTCCAGAAATGGTGAAGTTTTAAAGCTTAGAATGCCACACTTTTAGTTTGAAATGAGAAGACTATTTTGGTCAAAAAGCAAAAAATACTTAAAATAAAAATACATAAAGGATGTGCAATTGCTTAAAAAAGTAATCCCATCTACTTTGTATACTAACACCTTATTATTTTTTCTATCCATCTGTGGTAATATTTTCCTCACCATAAATTACGATTCACACTGAGCGTGACGTGCTTTTTTCTGTGTTTGATTTAATTAATTTAGTTACTGCTAAGCACCTCGTTTTCTCACCAAACTACCCTCCTTGAAGAACTTCTGAAGACCCTTCTTGAACGTCAGATCTATCAGTTATTTCTGAGAAGAATATAAACAGATTATTTATTAATTATGAACTGAGTCAAACGGTTTCCCGTCATAGCAGATTGGGTTTTAGAACTGAACCAAGTTTGTGACAATGAATTTGGGCTCAGAAGTTTTTGTGTTTGTCTCTAATTCATCATCTCAGTACAGACGTCAGGTCCATCTGGTCCTGGGATTCAGACCCCCCACCCCCACCCCCAGATAGATCATTTTTACCAGCTGTTCATGCAGTTTTTACAATTACAAATTATACACTTAGAGTCAGTAATATATTATCTTTTTGTCTGCTTGAATAAGATGAAAAACATGATAGTTTCCAACTTTGTGAAGTAAATTATACCAAACTAGTTATTTTTGTTGTTTGTGTTTAGTCTAGGATATTTAAAGAAAAGTAACTTTTATATAATCAAGCTGTATCAGTTTTAGTCGATTATATTATGAGATGAAAAAGCACCAAGTTGAGATGAAAACAAAAGAAAAATTGGCGTTAAAATGAAAAAAAAAAAATAGTGTTTGAGTGGATGACAAAATATTTATTATGATTGTCAGGAACCCTTCAAACTTATATTTTACATTCAGTAGCCTATTTCTAACAGCCAACATGCATGACCTCATGCTGTGTGTTGGCATGTAGTTTTGTGTAGTTTTAGTACACACTCGTAAAAAATTAGAAACTACAAAGTGAAAAAGGGAGTATGCATCAAAAATATTTTATAGAGGCCAAATGTTCTCCCTTTTTCCAACAATTTCTATCAAAAACAGATTGTTAAACACTTCACTCATATATATATAAAAAAAAAGCATCTAAGCTTTACAAAATATATATTTTTACTTATTTATTTTTACTGGAACATAATATAGCTACACTAATGGAGGCATAACTTTTAAAACTCCATTAATCATGATGTTAATATGAATGTTAATGCTTGTCAGAGTCATAATAAGACTGAAGGGAAGTGAAAATCTTTGCTGAAGTTCAGCTGAAAATCAATTTTTGTCACTAGAGATTTGTTAGCTTCAAATCATTGGGGGGGGGGGGGGGGGGGGGCATGCAAGTTTACCATTTATCTTTTATTTGAGCCAAAGTTCCTAAATGGATCTTTTGAGGCCAAGACATGAAGGGAGTCCATTGGATCCTCAGAGGAAGGTAACGTGCGACACTGTTTGAAGCATCCAATAATTTTCAGTCAGATCATCTGGACAGTTTCTTTTTTTTGCTGAAACGTTTCACCTTTCATCCGGAGGGCTTCATCAGTCAAGGAAACACACAAAACAAAACTGATTCTTCCCCCAAACAGCTTACTCCAAAGTGGAGTTTTTAGTTTTGAACCAGTTTGACATGACTGTCGACGAGGAAGAGGGCCGGCACAAAAGGAGGGGGGGCGTGCCAAAGACACCATCTTAGCACCAACATAACTGGTTTGTTCCACTTTGGAGTAAGCTGTTTGGGGAAGAATCTGTTTTGTGTCGTGTGTTTCCTTGACTGATGAAGCCTTCCGGATGGAAGGTGAAACGTTTCAGCAAAAAGAAACTGTCCAGATGACTTGACTGAAAATTGTTGGATTGTATACCTGGATTATTGAGCATGGACATTTTTCATTTTAATAGATATTGACCTTAAACTTTGTGCAGCAAGAAAAAAGCTGAATGAGCTTGGCTTGGACCACAACAATTATTTTGACACCTTGAGGAAATGGAGCTGTGTTTCAGTTTTTTTGGCCTTAATTTCTATTTTTGCTTTAACTTTCAGAGATGAAGTTTGTTTTACTGCATGTCTAGACCTTTAAACTTCTGGCACCTCTGTGGTTCTCTCACTGCAACCCTTGATTTTGACAGTTTTCTGCATCCTCATATTATGGTTACTCCTTTTCCAAATAAAGTCCTTCCTTTTGTTATGGGAGGCAAACAAAAGAACCCTACAAACGTTGCAGCGGGCACGTTAAAATTCATATGTGATAGCATGTTTGACTCTTTTGTTTTTTTAGCAAGCTTGGCTGTTTGTATGCTAAGGGTTCAGAGGTCATTTGTGCTGTCATCTTTATTCCTATGTAAATACTCAAATAAAATAAAAAATCCCTTAGTTTCTCTTGATTTCTGGTCAAATCCAAGCTTTGGACAAGTGGAACCGTAAGACAGAGAAAGTAAATTTCATGATTACTGTTTCTCTTAACCTTTTTCTTTCAGCTGAACAGAACCTGGAAACCGTTTGACTTCAGTATCAGCTTTGGGTGACATCCCTAAATAAATAGCAAACATTTCTTTAAGGAATGCAGATTGGCACTGCCTTTCACACCAGACTTTTAGACTAAAATTATCTTATGTTAAAATAAAAACAATTGATTTGTTTCCAGATGTTTGAATGGTCTTGCCCCACCGTACCGTTCTGAACTGCTGCGTTTCTACAAACTCACGCTCTCAGATGAGCTGACCAGCTGCTCCTGGGTGACCCTGAAACTAGATTCACGCTCAGGGGTGATCATGTTTTTGCTGCAGCAGCTTCAAATTGTGGAACAAGCTGCCCCTCCACTTCATCTAACTTTAAAACTCGTACGTCTTAAAACTCACCTCTTTTCTTTTATTTAGCACTTTGTAAAGAGTTAATTATCAAATTTTGAATTTAATAGACTTTAAAGCTTCAGCTGACTTTACTGTTTGATCTGATTTTATGTATTTTATTACTCGGTTTTAATTATTTTGTGTTTCAGCTGTATTTTGTATTGCATGGTTTTATTGTTGACTCTGAACACCATCTTGGTTAATGTGCTTTAGAAATAAAGAGCACTGGATTGAATTGGGTATGCTGAGAAATGATGGAGCTGTGGTCATTTTGGACAAACGTAGAAAATAAAACACTTGCAGTTTTATGCAGTATCACCAGATGTCGCTCAGAGTATGAGGTGAACCTTTCTCAGCCACTACCAAACCCATTCTTAGCTCAATATCTGTAAAAATGATTAAATCATAGTTATTTTTGCGTTAAGGTTAGTCAGATGTGAGGACCAACTTGACTTGGGCTGGCTACAAAAGTTAATCCGTTGTAGCTATCCATGCAGTGATTATTTCCTGATATTTTAATGAAAATCCACAGCTTTTGAGGTATTTTGGTAAAAGACAGACAATCAAATACATGCACAATCACAGGCACAGACACACACTTTGTGGAGGGTGTAATTTCCCTCTCAGATGATGAGGTACTCCAGCTTGCAGGGGCACTTCACTGGAGAGAGGCAGCGCTGCTCGGTCACAGGCTCAGACCTGCTGGGACTTCCACAGATTCACTTTTGTGATGGTTTTAATCATTTAATGCGCCCAGCAGCTTCCACCACAAGCACCGAAGTCTTTGCAGTGGTCCACATTAAAGTTCATCCAGTGTCAGAGGAGAGAATAGCCATGTCCAGGTGTACAGCAGGTTCAAACAGTGGCCCGAGCTACTCTTTGTGTTTTTAAGTCAGTATCTGGTTCACAGAACTGGGCCCGAGGCTGCAAAGATGATCCGACATGTCTTTATGGAAGGATAGATTCAGCTGCAATTATATATGAAAGGTGGATAATCAAGATTGATGCCGATGAGGGGAGGAGAAACCAAGTCTTTTGAAATGGAAAAGAAGATAATTACTGTCAGGCTCTTTTAGAGCAAAATGGAAGGCAAGGAGAAATATTTATCCCGTCTGTATTTCACCAAACTATAGGAAGATTTAGTAAACCATAAGGAGTAAACTTCATTTAGTTTCTGATATAAAAACTTAATTCTAGTCAATGATGTTGTCAGGTCATCTGGACGGTTTCTTTTTTTGCTGAGACATTTCTTCCTTCATCCAAAGCACTTCTTCAATTTGAGGATACACCAAATAAACTGATTCCCAAAAACAGCATACTCCATAGCGGGAAAAAAAAAACAGTTTGCTGGTGCTAAGATGGCCTCCGAGACCCTCCCTCTCTCCCGTCAACTACTGTGAGACAGTCATGTCAAAGTGGTTCAAAACACCAAGGTTCATATCCAATAATCTAGTTAAAAATCCTGGATTTGTTTTGTGTCTCCTCAGATTGAATAAGTCCTTTGGATGAATGACGAAACATCTCAGCAAAAAAAGAAACCGTCCAGATGACCTGACTGAACATTGTTGGTTTTATTCCTGGATTATTGAGCATGAACGTTGGTGTTTTGAACCACTTTGGCATGACTGTCTCAAAGGAGTTGACGGGGGAGAGGGCGTGTCTCAGAGGCCATCTTAGCACCAGCAAACTATTTTTTCCCACTATGGAGTATGCTGTTTGTGGGAATCAGTTTGTTTGTTGTATCCTCAAATTAAAGAAGTGCTTTGGATGAATGACGAAACATCTCAGCAAAAAAAGGAACTGTCCAGATGACCTGACTGAACATTGTTAGATTTTTACCTGGATTGCTGAGCAAGAACTTTGGTATAATTGTTGTTACTTTAAAACTATTGCATTGTTTTTCCATCTGTGAATATTTTCACATTTTGACAAAAGGACTAGAGTTCCTTGAAGTACTCCATGTCACCCACCACCTTGAGTTTTAGCCTAAGATGATGAGAAATTACGTAGTTACAGCGGTTTTGGTCAATCTTTGAAAAATAACCATGCATCCATTATCTTTACCTGCTTCTTCCTTTCTGGGTTGCAGGGTCACTGGTGCCCATATCCAGCCGTCACTGTGTGAGAGGTGGGGGGACACCCTGGACTGGTCTCCAGTCCATCACAGGGACACATAGAGACAAACAACCATTCACTCTCTCACTCACATCTAGAGACAATTTAGAGTTACCAGTCAGCCTAACATGCATGTTTTTGGTCTGTGGGAAGAAACCGGAGTACCGGAGAAAATCCATGCATGCACAGAGAGAACATGCAAACTCCACCCAGAAAGGCGGGATTTAAACAAGCGACCTTCTCTCTGAGAGACAACAATTCTACCAACTGAGCCACGGTGCCGCCCTTTGAAAAAAATGTAATGTGCAATTCAATGCAACATTACCTCTTGTCTGATCTTTAGCCCAGTTGTGAATAACTCTCATCTACTACCACACCAAGTTTAAGGTCCGTTTATTAATATTCACTGAGGCAGAGTCAAAGTCAGACATGTTGGTTTGATTAACTGCGGCAGCCATCTTGAGTTTAGTTGACTCCAAAGATGTCCAGCTGCAAATTACATTTTGGGAAATTCATCGAAATGTGTTTGCTGATTATTTAAATATTTTGCTAACAGATAAACAGGTCAGAATTTAAAAGGTATAAAGCCAACGTTTTAAGCAAATATTTCATTCAATGACTTGCAGCTTCTATCACTATACATTTCAGCACAGCTATCTTTATGATTGATTAAGTTATAACTAGCTAGTGTTTATTAAGTTCAGTTAGCAGTAGCGGCCGTCTTGAACTAGGCTGAGTCCAAAAGTCCATCAGTCATCGATGTAAAACCAGTTTCTGAAAGTTCCATATTATCCGTTTAGTGGTTTATAAGATATTTTGCTAACGAAGAGAGCTAGTTTGAGCTGTGGCACTTAATGATGGCCATAAGCAACAAAAATAAATATTAGTTTATTAGTTTATTCTTTAAAAAACTAAATTAAACCGACATAGTTAAGCTTAACCTCACATTTTAAAGCTCCTGCACAGAGAAGTTTTTTGTTCAAACATTAAACATGACTGTACAACTCCACATCCCATAAAACCATATTAAATTATGGCAAATTTCTTGTCTAAAAGGCAAACATTTGACTCATGCTTCCTCCATTATGTATTATAAGGTAAATCCAGGGCGTGCCTAAACGAACAATTACACATATTTCACGCTCAAACTTCACGTATGAGTGAAAACACGTTTTTTTAAAGAAGCGAGTCATATAAACAAGCATGGTGTAGCATTTCCAAAGATAATGATCTGTTCATTTTCACATCCTTCCCCCACAGATATCACAAACACAGGGAGTTTATTTATTTATTTACTTGACATTTTTTATACGTCCCCCCCAAAAAAGGCAATTTTCAGTACTATTTGCAAAATGAAGTTATTACATTTTCTTTCTAGAATGGACTCTGGATTTTTGCTCCTCTACTCCTGAAAAAGGTGCATGCACCTTCTTACAGCAAAACAATGGGAGTTGCATGATAAGTTTATGTTGTTGTTGCAGGGAGACCTTTAAACTCTGACTGTCTTTCTCACAGGATCTGTAGCAGGCCAGTTGAGGACAAGCTACAAGAAAAATAAAAAGTCTCACCTGTTTAATAAGCACCTTTATATTCTGTCTCTTTGGTCCTCTTTGACACTATTTCGTCTTTAAAGTTATGAAACTGCACATAAACACATGTGGCCTAAAGTGAGCCACGGTTCATAAATCAAAGATGTTGTAAAATACATAAGATCAAAACATATTGCATACTTAGCATACCTCAGATAACTCTGCACATATTAGGTTACTCACCAGGCGTCTGACCAATTTTTGCCAGTTTAGATCTGTAAGTGGATCTCATGGGTTTTGACCAATTGTTCTCCACATATTTCTTTTTCTGTGATGTAAATCCAGACATCAAGAAGTCATTTATAAAAGATGGAGTCACGCAGGATCCAGTTTTATTGTTTTGTCAGCGTAAATTCAACCACAACTATGTAGTTAATGGTATCATGTGAAAAAAAAAAAAAAAACTAGCGAAAACAAAAATAACTAAAAAAATGCAAGTTTCCTTTTCAAAGTGCTGGCTGCGGTCTGAGCGAGTGGCTGCTACTTTCTTTAAGAGACACAGGAGGATAAAATCTGCTTCTATTTACACTCAGAGACATTAAAGATTAAAGCCAACTTTAAATACCATAAATAATCAAAGGCCTGGCATTCCTTGAAGGAATGCAAATTCCCCGCCACCTTTCCAGTCAGGGTTTTAAACTAAAATCATTTTATGACAAGACGAGACGGCGTTATAGTCATTTTGGTCAAACCTCATAAACAGTCTTATTCACATTTTGATACAAGACCACACAAGATGCATTAGCTCTTGGTGTACGTTTAGGATGACTCTCAGCTACTACCACATCAAATTTTACGTCAATATTTATAAACCCAGCTGAGTTATAGATATCTGAGGGTCGGCTAAAGATGACGTACTGTGGCGGCCATCTTGAACTGACTTTTCTTAAAAGGTAAAGAGTTGTAGACGTACATCTAGAAATTATTTTCCAAGACTTCCATTAAATCTCAGTGGTACACCATATGATATTTTGCTAACAGACTAATTAACATTGCCTTCTTGCCTTCGCCTTCAACAGCAGCAAGCTATTATCTATGAGATCTTTAACAATTTTCCAATCTGCTGTTGTAGTTTCCTGTCTTTTACACGTCACTTAAAGCTTCATTAAAGCCAACATCCTACCTGCAGCGCCCCCCCACCCCACCCATATGTCCCACTTTGTCGTTGTAAACTGACTACTGCTGCTTTTGTCTACGTGCAGAGCAGGCTTCCTTTCAGCTGTGCATTTTTTTTTTTCCTTTCTTCAGACAGAAAGTGAGTCCGGTACGTAAAAGAGAAACGTTAAGTCAGAAAATGTACATGCTGTACGCATTAGCTAATGCATTTGCAGCAGGTATCCACATGTTCAGCTGATTTTCTTATCACTTTTAAGGTTTCTAAATTGAGGCAAAGAAATAGTTAAAAGCCATTCAAAGTTTCAGAGAGCACCTTCCATAAAGTCTGATAGCTGACTTTAATGCGAAGAATGCAATAATTTGTTGCAACTCTGTGGGCACACATCATTTCAGAAAACTCCCCTGCAGCTAGGTTTTTTTGTTTACAGCGGAACATACCATACAAATACACAAAGTGTGCAGGAATGTTGGAGAAGTTTGCTCCTGCAGACGGGTGCAGGTCTGCTGCTGTAACCTGATGAGGCCAAGCCTCAACAGTTTCTTAAGGGATGGAGCAGATGATCACCTCCCCGCTGGCTCTCACCTACAATCCTAAACACTCTAAAAATACCAGCTTTTAAAACAAACCTTTGGAAAGGATTCATTATAAATTCATAAAAATGAAAGGTATTAAACTAAACATGTCAGAAAATGTTAAAAATGAATGCTGTATGAGTTTAATCTTTAGCAACTACACAGCTAAAAGCTATTTAGTTAGTCGTTCTAGCAGTTCTAGTTACAAAATAAAATATTTGTGATAGATTAGTAATTTATATTAGATTCACACACTGAATAAAGTAAAAAATAGTTGTGTACCTCTGTAAAGCTCTGTCTTCTCCCGCTGATGTGACTCCTGCAGTTTTCTTGTCTTTTTAAATATATTCCAGTTTGAGTCCAATTCCACAGAGGAGAACATGCATTTATTCCAAACAGTCCTTTCTGAGTCTTGCACTTGTTTGAAAATTGTTCAGAAAGAAAGTGAGAAGCTTCTTAGAGGCTGTGGGATCAGTGTGGCTGCAGAAAGCTGCAGGTCCTAGTGCCTGCCCATATCTGTGGACTGGACGTGATCGTTCAGGTTTAGAGAAAACGTCATGGGTCAGTTTCAATACAGCTATTGTTGTCATCCAACACCAAAAGGCGAAAAGGTGGATGATAATGTCTTCGCCTGTGTCCATGTGTAGAGAATGAATGAGTGCAGTCAGGAAATGATGACTGGTACATCAACAACTGATTAATTTTACAGTCAATCCAGTTCAAGATGGCTGCACCACTGCACAAAAATGTTGGTTATTCATCATTTACTTTTTTCTTTCTTCTGCTCCTTTCTTCAGGGATTGTCATAGTGAATGAATTTGCCTATTTTTTTTTTTTTAACGCCAGATGTCTTTCCTGACACGACCACAGACCATCGAGCTACCACAGCCCACACGTGTGGAGCAGCGGGCTGCCATCTGTGATCAGATCTAGGGGTCAGGGTTCTTGCTCAAGGGGTCAGAGTGGGACAAATGAGGGTGGAAGCACATGTGGGCGCTTGACCTTTCACAAATTTAACGTAACATTTATGGGATTTGAACCAGCAAACTCCCAGTCTCAGGCTCATGTCCTTTAACTCTTCTCCACTCTCCCTCATTTGACTTCATAAATGTTGAAATAAAACTTGGTGTGGTAGCTGAGAGTTAGAGTTGCATTCAGGCCCAAAAAATCCGATCTGACGCGGCCTCAGTCTGTAGCCATAATTTCCAAACCCCACTCGACCCGACAAATTAACAGTAATTATAGGTCCGAACCCGAAACCCCCCGACATTTTTAATTAAGCTTTGACTGCTTATATAGTTATTAACGATCGGCGAACGCGCGGCTGAACAAAAGGGGGCAGAGGATCGGTTTGTCCTTTCATGGCCGTCAAAGCGCAGTAGATGCCTGCTTCTGCTGCATTCTGCATTAAGACCGTACTGACATGTCTGCTTTGGGATCTCATCTGTTTGGGTGGTCAGCCGCGAACGTCCACTGAGTGAAGCGGCTGAATGAACATCCATTTAGTCAATGGCTCGCTTCCTGGCAGTATAGTCCCATCTGAAGCTTAACTGAACTTTATTTTACCTTTCAAGGCTGGTCGGCTTGTGGTGAAAAGGCTGCGTGCGGCTGGTGTTGTATGGCAAGCCATGTTACCATATAATTGGATAGTATTGCAAGCCATGTTGCCATATAATTGGATCACAGCCAAATGCCCAACACCGACTCAGCCCGCCCATCCAGCACATTATCATGGTCCAGCCCACTCCAAATTTGAGGTGGTCCGGGCTTCGGGCCCAGGTTAGAAATGACAGCTCTGCTGAGAGTCATTCATACATACTCCAAGCAAGATATCAAAATATTGCATGAAATGCTGCTTTCAAGGCTTGTGCCATCATTTCGGGTCCCGCCAAAACATGAGATAATCTTAGTTTAATGACTTTTCCCTGTTCTTGGTCATTTTTCCTTGACATAAAGTTTGTTGTGCTCATCTGTTTGCCATTGGAAGCTAACCTACATTTTATCAACATTTAATCTATCTATGGTGGCATTACTGAGGTCAATGCACTGTTGGCTGTTTGGGGAATAGTATACATACACATCCAGTACTGCATACCCAGAGTATGTGAAACAGTAAACTCTACTTTAATCAGATGCAGGTGCCAAAAGCCTTCATTCCTCAATAAGCTGTGAGAAATTTAGTTCAGCTTCAACCAAGATGACTAAAATTCACCCATTGGTAAACTTTTTGGTTTCAAAATGTGATAGAATGAACAGGAAAATTAACAATGATGGCTACTACACTCTTTCACACAGTTTAAACATTTATCACTGGTGGAGAGGTGGCTCAGAGGCCTGTGATTGGAAGGTGGATGGTTTGACCCCTTGGACCGACATCATAAAAATGTGGGTGTGAAAAGTGAAACCCCCACACCTGCCTCCATCCTCATTTACTCCACTCTGGGCCCCTGAGCAAAGTCCTCAACCCCCACCATCTGCTCTGGCAGGCGCCCTAGTCGGCAGCTCTCTGCTCCATACAGAGAGCTGTGGTAGCTCAGTGGTCTGTGGTTGCGTCAGGAAGGATATCCGGTGTAAAAACAATTGACAAGTCTTCGTGCAAGTTAGTTTGCTGTCGCGACCCCTGAGGAAAGGAGCAGCTGAAAGAAGAAGAAAATAAATTATATTTCTGAAATTTCAATTGGAGCCAAACTGACTCTGGATTTTGTCAGCTGATACAATTTTTTAGAAACCATAAAATTCTGAAATCATTGCTTATTTATATAAATGTCAGTACAGTTGTCCCTCGCTACTTTGCGTTTCGTTTATCGCGGACTTGCTCTATCACCGTTTTTCAAAATAAGACTGGACATGACACAGAATTGGCTGAGATGCAACGCATGATCAGCATGGAATTTTTATTCAAAATAAATTATTTCAAATTATTTAGCACCTCCTGCACCTCTGTGCAGCCCATACTGCTGCAGAATAAACATCCTACTGCAGCTGATCAGCTATTATCCATGCAGAGCGGAGAAGTGGGCGTGGCCAAGAACGCTTGCAGGTGGCAAAGAGCAAGAGGCAAGGAGTTGAAATCATGACATTCTCTGCTCTTTTAGAGCGTTTAGAGTTTAGAAACATTGTTTAGAATATTGCAAGAGTGTGGGAAGGGTTTAAAA
>NC_056504.1:37997199-38000626 GCF_014905685.2 Nematolebias whitei
GGGGTATACTAAGCTTTTCCTTAGTTTACACATTTCCCATTAGAAATTGACAAGTCAGCCTGTTTCGAGGCCAACCTAGGAGTCAGATTCAGATAACCACAATTGTTGATTTATTCAGGCACACTATTTTTTTCCTTGTCAGCCTTTGAGTCTTACTGATACTTCCAAGGTCCAAAATGGCCAGATTAGGGTGCATTATACTGGTCAATGCTTATGCGCCTCTTCAAGGTTGTGTTCATGCTCATGCTAACAAGTCCCAAAGCCGCAGGTAGCCTGCGATTCAAATCACTTCCAACTTACGGTTTCGCTTGTAAATCAGCTGATTTTGAGTCCTCCAAGCACGAACCAAACCTTCACATAGGCAGTAGCCTGACAAGGTCCAAATTAGCTGTGACTGTCTTCTTTGTACGTTGATAAACCAGGATCCAGACTATTCCAAAAACAGGAAACCTGTTATCATAAATCCAATTATATGCAATTTTGGCATCCTTGATCGATAGCAGAGGTAGACACATCATCCCCAGAGATTTATCCAGCTGCATGTGTGTCATCCGAGCAGATGAGGGTTCTCCAGGACCCTGTCACTTTGTTGAAAAAAATTTGTAATTTACGTCAAAAGTCAAGTTGGTCAGATCCAAAACAGTAGTTTTCATTTTGGAAGATGTGTAAATATAGGAGCTACTCCGATACACTGACAGAGAGTAAAAAAGCAGGAAGTGAACAGGGAGCGGGGAGGAATGCGTACTCCTTGTTAGAGAGCCAGTGGAAAAAAAAAAATAAAAAAAATAAATGAAGATGTTGAGGTTCTCCTTGGGAATGAGGTCATCAGAGATACAGCACAGGTTGAACAATTGGAGATAAAGTTAGAGAGTCCAGACTGATGTGGTTTGGACATGTCCAGAGGAGGGACAGTGGGTATATTGGTAGGATGTTAGAAATGCAGCTGTCAGGAAAAAGACAAAGAGGAGATACAGTATAGTGATGCAGTTAGAGAGAACATGGAGGTAGTTTAAACACAATTTTAGTTCTTTTTAGCTTTAAGCTTGTCTTTTGATCCTTTTAGCTTGTTTTTTTTTTTTTTGCTGCTATTTTTAGCTATTAGGTAGAATTTAGCTCCTTTTCCTGCTATTATCCTATTGTGTATTTTTAATTACTAGCTAGTGTTTAGCTTTTTTTTTTTTTTAGCTTTTAGTGAGTATTCTGCTTTTTTTTTTCTTTTCTTTAACAACACAGTTTCAGCTTCAAAAGCAAATTTAACAGTCAAGTATCACTCATCATTCACACTGCAGTTTAACGGAAAATGCATTTTCCCAATTTTAATTGTCGGTTTCATATCTTTTTATAGCTTGCTCCAGTCCTCACATGCGTCTTTGTCATACAGCACCTACTGTGTGCTTCCTTCCCAGTCCTGTCTGTTTCTGTTACAGGATTTGATTCTCTGCACATCTGTGTTTACAGCTGTGAGCTGATGATCGAGGGATGTTTTCTGCCTTGTGTTTGTTTATAAAGAGTCTGGTGTGTGTGTGGTGGGGGATCACTGAGAAAAATGACTGCTGTAAAATGAGTGCTCATTTGTTTTTCATGTCACAATGATGTAGTGAATATTCAGAGTATCTCCTAAGTGTTTTCATTTTAATTAATGTTTTTTTTTTTTGTCTTCTAACAGTGAATAATCAAATGTTTGTCTCCTTTTTTATAAATTGTGCACATGCATTTAAAATAATTTCCTGGCTTAATAATCCCGATTTATATATCTTTTGTATTTTATAATCTTTGTTTATAATTATTAACCAAGCAGTTCTGCACAGGCGATTGATTTAAATCGTATGTTTTAAAGATAAAAAGGCATATTCACAACAATTTGACATTTTGTTGTAGTTCTAATTCAAGTCAATCCAGTTATATAGTTATAGTTATATAATTAGAGTTAAAGTATTTTCTCTTTCTCTCTTGCAATAAGCTTGATGATTTTAGCCTAAATAGCAAAGCTGGGTTTTTGTTCAATTGTACCAAACTGCACGTGCTGTCAGAGCAGGAATGCATTGTCCATAATAATGTAAGGAAAGTTGTCGGTTTGTGAGACATTTTAATGGTGGAGGATTTACGTCAGAGCAAGTGACATTCTGCAACAATAAGGGTTTGTGATATCGCCTGCTGTTCTTTACAGCCACTATATATGTGGGCTGGCTCGGTGCCTACCAATAATGCCCTGCAGCTGTGATCCACTGCTACTGCACAGCAATTTTGTGCTGCAGGGTGACACATAGAAAATGTAGGAAACACAGTTTGACACAAGAGAATGCTGTCATATTCACCCCAAGACTTTTCCACAGGTTTTTTTTTTCCATCCATTTGGAATGGTTCCGAGAGTCCCCATCAACTATTAACAAAAATAATACATGATGTGTATTTGTGATTATGGTAAAGACACAGCAGTTTCTGTCATCCTGCTTTCTTTTGGACTGTTTGGTGTCAAACACAATTTAAATCCAAAAACAGTAATTGCCCCTTGAAGTTTTATCATGACTACAAAATGCAGAAAGTGATACGAACATTTGTTTTATTCAACAAGTTCTACATCCTATATACATAATCACACAATAAAAATAATGGCAGAGATGTACTTTTTAAAAACTACTCCATGGGCTTATCTGTAAAGTATACAGATTCACGAATAAAGGTGTTTACCACGGGTCCTGTAGATCTTTCATTTAACAATCCACTGAGGGTGATACATGGACTGTACTTATATAGTACTATATATAGTACTTATATAGTCCTTTCTATTTAACTGAGATACTCAAAGCACTTTACACTACAATCTGTGCCCTCATTTAAAGCATTCATACAGCACTCTACTAGATCTCTACAAAGCTAATCTGAATCTGTAGAGACTAATCAGTGCTTTAGATCACATTCATACACCGATGGGACACACATTGGAGGCAATGAGGGGTTTGGTGTCTTGCCCCAACATGTGACTGCTGGTGGAATTGAACCCCCAACTCTCTTATTGGAGGACAACTGCTCACTCAGCCACAGCACCCCAAGTGATACAACACTTTACTTTTACCCTCCGAAAGCAAAAGAACAATACATTAGTCCCTCACTACCTCGCGGTTTGTTTTTCGCGGAGTCGCTCTATTGCGGTTATTCAAAGTAAGATTGGACATGATACACAATGGCTGATTGATGGATGAGGTGCATGATAGGCATGGATTTTTTTTTTTTAAAGTCAATTATTTTAAATTATTTGGCACCTGTGTGCAGCCCACAGCTGTGGGAGAAGCTGCCTCCTGCAGCTGATCAGCTGATCTCCTGCAGAGTGGAGAAGTGGGCATGGCCAATAGTGCAGCAGGAGGCAGAGAGCTGAAATCATGACATTCTGTGCTCTTTTAGAGCATTTAGAGTTTAGAAACATTATTTA
>NC_056504.1:38000726-38012574 GCF_014905685.2 Nematolebias whitei
TATACAGGTATGTATATACTAAAATAAACTATTACTAACTACTTGTACTACTATTCCTACTTCATGTTTTTCACCTATCGTGGGGCTTAAGGGTACGGATTCCCCGCGATATTTTGTATTTGTATTCATTTGTTTGCCATGTTAACAAAACATTTAATCCACTGGAGTAGTTGTATTCAAACTCTCAGAAAGTAATCAGTGTACTTCCACAAGTAGTTAACGTTTGGAACCTCTTTCAAGAAGGCTGCCACAGCGAAACAACTTTTATAAACAAATAAATGGCTGTCAATTATCCTATTTTATAAATAGTGAGCAAAATGTTTGGTGTGGTTGATCAAATATTTTGCAATGAGCAGCATGAGATCAGTTTTTAAAACATTGACATGAACTACTGCGGTTAGCAATGACTGTCTATTAGCAAAATATCTCACAAGTCACTGGATGGATTTCAATAAACCTTTCAGAAAGTAATTCTTCAATGTCTGTCTACAAGTGATTAACTTTTGGAGTCTAGCTTTTGCAAGTGACCATAAGAAATTCAGACAGCAAATCAGGCTGCACTGAAGAAGAAGAACGCTGGAGTGAGATTGAAGTCCTCTGGGACGTGCGAGCAGCTAGTCACACAGGGTGGAAATGCAACTCATTCAAGGAAAGTTATAGTAGGTATAATTTAAAAAATGAAAAACACAGTGGTTTGGTGTGATTGCTACATGTGCTAAAGTTGGACTTCATGTCATTTGAAGAGACAGATGATACCGTAGAGCAACACAGCTAATTATACAGGCTGCACATTGACTTGAATCAGTCATAAATCAAGTTCCTATCATATTAAGTGTACCAGTTTACAAGTGAACATCTTTGACACAAATTAGGTCAGCTGTTTGAATTGAATTTTAGTATTCAATGTACTCAATAGGACAAGTCATGGATATTGTTTTATTAGTATTTGTTAATTATAATTGTTGATGTCAACTGGTTTTAGCCCTTCTTTACTAATAAGAATTATGAAAATATTTGCATGCACAGTCATGAAAATATCTTTAGCACAAAATTTGGAATATAAATGTTGTTCTTGGAAACTTCTTGGATGCATGGATACTCTTATTACTGAAGTTGACTCTAATATTTCTCTGAGATTGGATTAAGTTGTCTTTAATTTGTGTTCATACCACTTACTTTAAAACGGGGCTTGTGTGGTTGTGTTGTGTTGAACGTTACTAGAACTGCCTTCTTCCACCTGCGTAACATCGCTAAAATTAGAAACATCTTATCTCAAAATGATGCAGAAAACCTGGTTCGTGCATTTGCCACGTCTAGACTGAACTATTGCAATGGTTTGTTATCTGGGTGTCCAAATACTTCTTTAAAAAGTCTTCAATTAATCTAAAATGCTGCTGCCAGAGTCTTAACTGGAGTTAGTAGGTTATATCATATTCCTCCAGTTTTAGCTTCCCTCCACTGGCTCCCTGTCAAATTCAGAATTTAATTCAAAATCTTACTTCTAACCTACAAAGCTCTCAACAACCTAGCTCCATTTTATATTTGAGATCTTATTGTTCCATATTTTCCTAACAGAGCACTACGCTCTCAGACTGCAGGCTTACTTGTGGTTCCTAGAGTTTCCAAAAGCTGAATGGAAGGAAGATATTTCAGTTATCAGGCTCCTCTCTTTTGGAACCAACTTCCAGTTTCTGTCTGTGAGACTGATACATTGTCCAGTTTCAGAGTCAGAGAGTCAGAGTCAGAGTTTCTTTATTGACATTCGCACCTCATGTGGTACATGTGGTGGAGCGAAATTATGTACACAAGGTCCCAGTTACATCCAACAATAAAATGTATAAGAAAAACAGTAATAACATCTAAGATATGAACTAAGAAAAACATCAACTAAATATACACTAAGCACTCATAACATAAAAACATTGAACATCAGCACAAACATGAACATGAGTCTGTGAGCAGATTAAAGACTGGGATTAAGACTTTCCTTTTTGATTAATCCTATAATTAGGTTTGGCTTGTTATGCTGCCTTAAACTTAGACTACTGTGGTACTAGGGGACAAATTGACCTCATTTCCTTAAATTAATTGTTAAAATTGAATAGTTTTCATTTGATATTATTTCTACCTTAACGTGTGATTCTTGACCTGCCATTGTGTATCTGTTCCTACCAAACCCAGCTGGTCGAAGCAGATGGCCGCTTGTCTTGAGCCTGGCTCTGCTAAAGGTTTCTTCCTCATGAGGGAGTCTTTCCTTTCCACTGTCGCCTTGGTGTTTGCTCAAGATGAGAGTTCTGTGATGGAGTTAAACTCAAAGCAGTCTGCTCCTCAGATAAATAATGTGAAATTATTGTTTTTATATATGCATGTTTCTGTTCAGTGCCTGAGATGACTTCTGTTGTGACTTGGTGCTATATAAACAAACTGAATTGAATTGAATTGCTATCCATGATGACTTCTCTTGTGATGATCTGAGATTGTTATTCAGCACACATGGCTGAGCCAACACTTCCTCTCATCAGAACTACACACTGACAGAAAGATACACAGCCTCTCGGCAAATTGCATGACAAATACCTAAATGTCTGTAAAACCACACACACAAAAAAACCTTCACAGTAACAGCTCTGTCAAAAAACTTATTGTTTGGATGATTTTTGGGGCAAATTTGTAAACCGCTAATACATTTGCTTGACACACAGAAAGGTAAGACTGCTTGAAATATACTTAACTGTAAACAATTAGAAAATTGAAACATTTGTAAGAAAATACTCTTGATAGAGTACTGCAAAAGCATTTTTGTGTCTATTTATATATCTTTCCAATTGTTTTTAGAGAATAATTAAAACTCTTAAGGGTAACCTGACATGATCACACACATCTAAACTTAATTGGATCTCCTTTTGGCCTAAAAACTAAACACACAGATGCCTCCCAAATATCTGACAATCTGGACACCAGATGTGTCCAGTCTGTACGGCAATAATTCCTATTGTGGCTGCTCTCCGCTCAGCTTGAATTTTATGCTCTCAAAAGAGCGAACAGAAGATAATTTATGGATAATCACCAGTTCTGTGTGAGGAATTTGTAGTTTCCCAGTGGTCATAAGTGTAAACAGACCTCAGGTTTGAAGGATGATTAAACTTTAGGAGTTTGCACCTTGCTAAATCACACATTTCTCTTCTTGAATTTCTATCTCCAAATTGTTGTTTGTTTAAACATCCCTAATGTCAGGTTGGTGGGTCAGTCAGCCACATGAGAGGGGCAGAAAATGCACGACAGTACCTAGCTTTTGCAGCCATTTTCAATTGTTTTCACTATAGTGTCTGTTTTAGTTCCTGCAGTTTTGCTCTTGATTGAAACAAGATGGTATAAACGCCTCTCTGTGCTCAAGGAGTGTGAGCAAAGTCTATCTGCTGCCCTCTTGTGGAATCAGGCTAACTGTTTATATTTTGTTAATATTTTGCATGAGCACTGATTTTTCTAACCTAGGTGTGGATGGATTAAAATCAACAAAATCAGTTCATGTAATCAAACTTTTCTTTTGTTATAATAAACCAAAAGCCTGGGAACTTTGCACAACTGCTTTAAATAAATTTAGGTCATTTCAAAATTTTCAACAAATTAGATTAGACATTAAACACAGTGGAGTGTGTGCCTTTTTATTGTATCTTCTTCTTGAAGATGTAAAACACAACACTTCCTGTTTTTTTTACATTTTTTTATTGCCTTTCTCCCCAGAGGAGCAGCAGAAGAGCAGGTATGTCCAACTGCTCATTAGAAGAAGGAGCAAATGAGTTCTCCCAGGGATATTTCACCCGGTAGGAACAACAGATGCCCAGGTCGTCTGCTGCTGAAAAATCCAGATTAATTTCTTTAATCAGGTTCTCCTTGTCAAAGAAGCATATATGGGATTGTGAAGGCTCATGCCAGAAGACAAAATGGCAGCGGGAGCAGCAGCAGAGCAGGCAGAGTCAAAGCCCCTAAGGCTCGAGCGACTTCATCTTTGTGACAGTTCAGGACTGGAGTGCCAGTCTGTTTAAACACCGACATGCTGGAGGACCGAATCAAACTGTCATTGTTGTGACCAGAACCGTTTTCAGTGAATGTTTCATGCCTGCTCATGTAAAAGATAGTCTTGCGTAATAATTAGAATTTATACAGACCTGCTATACAGAGCTTTAGAGAAGTGTAATGTAGGATGTTATGTGGGGGATGCAACAAAAATACAAACGTCTATAAATCTCCCTCTTTCACACGAACACACACCACAGAGTAGTATTCTCAGTTTTTTCTTTCAGCTGGTGTCACGGTCGGTGAGGTTTGAACCCAGGTGCACATAAACATGAGGATATTGAGTACAAATAAAAATGATTTATTAATTTAACAGAATCAAAAGGCTGACAAGGCAGCAACACTTAAAAAAACGCACGAGGGAAAAATCACAGGGAGTCACGATGGAGCACGAGGAGGAACGAAACATCTGACACATATTCAGTAATGAGGTGGAGACAAGGAACTGTATAAATACTAAACTGAGAGGGATTGAAATGGGAAGACCTGGGATGAATGTTGATTGTTGACAGGTGAAGGTGGCATGCTGACTGGGAGGACACAGAGGAGGCTCATTGAGGGTAAATGGAAGGACCCTCCAAGGACAAAAATAAACCATAAAAGGAATAAAATAAATCACAAAGAATAAAAAAAAAAAATACAGCTTAGTGCAGATCAGCTCTGTTTTCCTCTTTTGATCAAATCAAATTTGCACTCACAAAAATGTGTTTTTGTCAGATAATATTGTTGACTCTTTGACAGATTTTCTTAAAAAAGTTTATTTATTTACTCTGTGACGCTGACTTTTATGGATTTTCTGCTGTTGTTTTTCTCATGTCAAGGTGCTGCAGCCGTCAAAATTTACTCTGAATTAGAGAAAAATAAGGATGTAGATAACTGTAGTCCAGCCCAAAGTGTATGGAGGCCCTTTTCCATCCCTGAAAAAAAAAGATTTTCCAAATCATGATGTTATTTCAAAATTCTGACTTTGCATCTCAGTAAGAGATAGCACCTTCTTCTTGGGCGATCTGCTTTTCCCTCCTCAGGGGTCACCACAGTGAGTCACCGTCCGCCATCTCACTCTGTCCTCTGCATCCTTTGTCTTCACTCCAACTACCTCCATGTCTTCTCTAACTGCATCCATATATCTCCTATTTGTCTTTTTCCTGGCAGCTGCATTTCTAACATCCTTCTACCAGTATACCCACTGTCCCTCCTCTGGACATGTCCAAACCATCTCAGTCTGGCTTCTCTAACTATCTCCCAGTTGTTCAATCTGTGCTGTACCTCTGATGATCTCATTCCTAATCTTATCCATCCTTGTCACTCCTAAGGACCTCAACATCTTCATTTCTGCCACTTCCAGTTCTTTCTCCTGTCTTTGTGTCAGTGTCTCTGTCTCCAGACCATACAACATAACTGGTCTCATCACTGTCTTGTAAACTTTTCCTTTGACCTTTGCTGACATCCTTTTGTCACAAATCACTCCTGAAACTTTTCTCCATCCACTCCATTGTTCTAGAATTGCGCCGCTCAAGGTGGCTGCATGTTGGAGCAGCTCTGTTACTTTCATTCTGAGATTTTGCTTTTGGAAACTTTAATTCCTCTCTTTCTGGATGTAAATCACCTTATTTGGATGATTGTTTCCTCTGGTATCAGACGCTGTGCAGCTGGAAGGATTTTTACTGAAACTTTTTTTAGTTTTGGACATTTGTTATGATGCGTAACCATGGCAACAAGGCTGTTTTCTACAACAACGGCAGCTGAATAACGCCTCAAAAGCTGAAATAATATCTCAACTATGGCCCCAACTCTCAAATGAGTTGAAAAGGATGTTCTATGGACGCATTCTCATCTACCTGCCAGCTGTGCTCGAGTGCCTGACCACTGAGATCCTGGAACTAGCAGGAAACACGGCTCACGACAGTGGAAGGACAGGATCGTCCCTCAGCACCTACAGTTGGCTGTCCGCAGCAAGGAGGAGCTCGGCAGACTTATGGGAGGAGTGGCCATCGCTCTGGGAGGAGTTCTGCCCAGCATTTGGGCGGTCCTACAGTCCAGGGGAACCAAGAGGCCAGCCGAGTCTGGGTGGACTGATCGGACGGCATCTGCAGCCAGTTTCTCAGGATCCACTGTGAGATGGACCTTTACAAGAGATTCTTCCTGCCTACAGCCACCAGCATCTATAACATCTTTTAATGAAATGAGGATAACGAGTTACAACAACAAAATAATTTCCCTCTGGGATTAATAAAGTATTTTTGAATTGAATTTAATTGAATCCTGCCTGAACTCTCTTTTTCACTTCTTTACCACATTACCCATTTTCCTGGACAGTTGACACCAAGTACTTGAAGTCCTGCACCTTGGTGACCTCTGCTCCTTGTAGCCTCAATGCTCCACCGGCCTCCCTCTCATTCACACACGTTGTAATCTGTCTTACTACGGCTGACTTTCATTCCTCTTCTTTCAAGTGCAAACCTCCAACTCTCCAAGTTCTCCCACCTGTTCCCTTTTCTCACCACTGATCACAATGTCATCTGCAAACATCATTGTCCACAAGGATTCCTGCCTTACTTCATCTATTGTTCAGTCCATCACCAAAGCAAACAAGAAGGAGCTCAGAGCCGATCCTTGATGTGCTCCACCTCCACCTTGAAGCTATCT
Source organism: Nematolebias whitei (assembly GCF_014905685.2). Taxonomy (NCBI): domain Eukaryota; kingdom Metazoa; phylum Chordata; class Actinopteri; order Cyprinodontiformes; family Rivulidae; genus Nematolebias; species Nematolebias whitei. The sequence continues at coordinate 38,007,447 of NC_056504.1, forward strand.
GTCACCTCTACAGCACATCTCACCACTGTCCTGCTGTCTTCATACATGTCCTGTACCAATCTAACATACTTCACTGCCACTCCAGATTTCTTCATGTAATACCACACCTCCTCCTTTGGCACTCTGTCATATGCTTGTTCTAAATCCACAAAGACACAATGAAGTTCTTTCTGACCCTATCTGTACTTCTCCATCAGCATTCTCAAAGCAAAGAAGGTATCTGTGGTGCTCTTTCTCAGCGTGAAACCATACTGCTGCTCACAGTCAACTCTCATCTAAGTCTAGCTTCCACAATTCTTTTACAGAACTTCATCGTGTGGCTCATCAACTTAATTCCCCTGTAGCTACAACTCTGTACATCACCCTTGTTCTTAAAAACAGGCACCAGCACACTTCTTCTCTATTCCTCAGGTATTTTCTAGTCAAAAACCTCACTGCCATCTCTCCAAGACATTTCCAAATCTCCACTGGTATGTCATCAGATTCTATTGCCTTTCCCTTTTTCATTATTTTCAGAGCTTTCCCAACGTCACCCTCACTAATCTTTCCCACTTCCTGTTCCACAATTTATACGACCTCTACTCTTCTTTCTCTTTCATTCTCTTCATTAATTAACTCTTCAAAGTACTCCATCCATCTTCCCATCACGCTCTCCTCACTTGTTAGAACATTACCATTCCTATCTTTAACAAGCATAACCTGCTGCCCATCCTTTCCAGCCTGATCCCTCTCTCTCGCCATTTGGTACAAGCACTTCTTGCTCTCTTTAGTGTCCAGCCTCCCAAACAACTCATCATATGTCTTCTGCTTTGCCTTCGTTATCTCCATCTTTACTCTACATTGCTTCTCCTCATATTCCTGTCTACTCTCTTTAGTCCTCTCCCTGTCACATTTATTCTTGGCTAACTTCTTTCTCAGAACAGCTTCCTGCACTTCACTATCCCACCACCAGGTTTCCTTATTATCTTTTCTCTCTCAAGATTACACACCAACTTAATGCTGCTTTGCTATCTTTTAATTGTACCACACCAAAACAGTTTAAGCGCAAAGACTGAAATCAGTCTCCAAATGTAAATGTCTGTCTCTAAAATCCTCCTGTCACACAGGAGCACAACTTTGTAGAGACCAAAAAGAGACTGACCCCCTCAGGTGATTGTTTCAGCCCTCCAGTTTATCTACTGGTGTCTGAAAACAGCATGCAGTGGCAGTCTTACTGTCTGATTGATAATCCAAGCTGATGTAGGTTTGGTGTTAAAATCAATGGAACAGTATAATGAGCATTTTGCTTGTCAAGGGTTTTTCATCACAGAAAATTGCCTTTCCTTCTCCAGGGAAGCATCAGAAGAAGAAGAAGAAGAAAGAGGAGGAGTAGAGAGAGGGAAAAAAGATTCAGTGATGTGTTGGCAGCAATCTGCTGCCTGGATCAGGTGTTGGTTGTAAACAACTGTGGCTGTGTTGCTGTATAAACTTAATGGCATGCAGAGTAACAATAAAAGTACACAAGATGACAGCTATTCATCTTTAGAAAAAAAAAGTGTTTGATTAATTGCAACTGAAATAGGTAAGTGTAATTTGCCTTTTTTATGTTGCTACCTTACTCTTCAGTTCACCTGAAGCCGTAGGAGCAGAGGCTTTCTTGTAACTGGTCAGAATATTTATATCTACGACCCATCTGTGCACATATTGTTCTGCTTTTCATAAATCATTGAGCTAAGGCAATTGCACCGACAGGAAGGAGTGAGACCTCCCTTTGGTGTGGAATGAGCTGTGGCCAATGTTTCCTTGTTTGTTAAGTCAGATGTGCTGCGAGAACAAATGTGAGCAGAATCAAACGTGACACGTTTAAAGCCGGAGCGGATGTTTTTTAATAAATGTGTCACTTTCTGCTGTTTAGGTGGTGTGTGTGAGTTACTGCATGTTTCTCTGTATAAGCTCATTCTGATCATGTAAATGAGCCCAGCAACTAACATTATATTACAAAAACATATGTGCACGCTCCATTCTAAAACATTTGGGATGCTGTTTAAAATGTATATAATAACAGAATACTATGATTTGTAAAGCTCAGAAACCCACATTTTATTATCAGTGGGATTTGGGATTTAGTAAACGTCATATTTGAAGAACTGTAAACAAAAAGAACATTTTGGGGGACAATTAGGTAATTTTAAACATGATTTTGAGCATTTCTGAATGATATTCCCAAATGACTTTCACTTTGCATGATAGAGCTCTAACCCGCATTTGTAAATGGAATGAAGAACTACTGAAATCCTACATTAGTCAAGGATGTGACAACAATCCCCTCTAAAACCTCCTTAACTGGTCTTCTCAGCTCCTAGACGTTCGCAAACTGTTATTAAAAGGAGAGATTCTTCGTAAACACGGTTTTGTTCCAACGTTTCAAAAAATGTGCTGCTGCAAACACATTAATCTTTGTGCAGAAAAAATTATTAAACATTTTATTATGGTTTTAGAAAAGAGCAAATAAAAGACTCTCAAATTTGAAAGTGTCACATTATCATAAACTGGATGTCTGAGAATCCACAGCACCATTCCACTGATGCCATCATGAAGCCTTAAGAGGAGAACAAAATAAATCATCCTGACTGTCAGCAGTGTAATGGTTCAGTGGGAAACTAGATCAGTGTCATCTCTGATGTGAACACTTTCACATCACTTTCAGTAGCAGACAGATTTGTTTTTGTTTACTTCGTGATTTAGGTGTGACTGAAGGTAGCATCCTTTTATGTTTCACTGCTTGCGTCATCCTTCTGTCCAATCCTGCTGCTTTTATCTGACAAAACCTTTCTAGAAATGACATGATTTTCAAACAGTTCTTTTAAAGCCATCTTATTGGATTTGTTCACTTTTCTGATACAACACCCAAAGTTATTTACTAAGCTTTAAACATATATATTTTTAAATTAAATGCAATAAATGAGAATCTGTATACGATTTATGTAAATAGATGTCTCATGAATGTTGGCTTGTTTGATTAATTCTAAATAAAATTTATGTATAATATCTACTTCTGTTCATGGGTTTTCAGCCCCATTTGAACAATATCAGGACATTATTACCTGCAGTGTTCCCTCAGTGAGGACTGAACTAGGCAAAGGGACTTCTCCTACTCCGCTCCTGTTTCCTGGAATATCTTACAAAAAGATCTGAAGCTCTCGACCTTGACCTCTCTAAGTGGCTTTAAGAATCTGTTGGACTCCTGGCAGGGACCAATGCAGACATGTTCCTGTTTATAGTTTTCTACATTCACCTTATAATCTAGCTGTTTTTCGTTACTTTTTTCCCATCTTCTTTGTAAAACAAACAAAAAATATCTGTATGCCTTTTTATAACTGTCTATTATTGTCATTGTTGTTCATTGTTGTCATCATTCTTTGTTGAAATCAGGTCTCTCTTGTAAATGAGTCCTTGAGGCTCATTGGGATGTACCTGTCTAAATAAAGGTTGAATGAAAGTATGTGTTGATTTTAATTGTGCAATCGCAGTTTATTCATTTTTCAATTTCACTGTAGTGTGTATGTCTTGTTGATATGCTCACTATTATTTTGTAATTCATACCGTTGACAGGTGTTTTTTGAAAACATGTTCTAAAAATTAAAATTTATTTGACTTCATTCGCACTGCCAAGGCTGAAAGAAAACAAATGTTATTTTTGCCTCTTTGTGTTTGTGTTTGTTTGTCCATAACAATAGCAAAAATATTTGATTAATCAGTGGAACGCCTGGAGAGCTGGTGCAGGAAGAACAAGCTACACATCAATGTGAAGAAGACAAAGGGGATGGCCATGGACTTCAGATGGAACAATCACACCTAACCCCCTGAACATAGGAGGATCTGTGGTGGAAGTGGTCTCCAGCAACAAGTACTTGGGTGTACACCTGAAGGACAACCTCACCTGGGGCAACAACACCACCAGCCTGATCAGGAAAGCTCATCAGAGACTTTACTTCCTCAGGTGGCTGAGATGAGCTGGTCTGGGAAGTTCAGTCCTCACCTCCTTCTACAGGTGTGCAGTCGAGAGCATCCTGTGCTCCAGCATCAACGTGTGGCATGGAGGCTGCACAGCTGCAGAAAGAAAAGCTTTGCAGAGAGTGGTGAAGGCTGCACAGATATCTACACCTCCAGATTCAGGAAGAGAGCCACCTGCATCATGAAGGACTCCACTCACCCAGCACTCACACTTTCTACCCCGCTTCCCTCAGGCAGGAGGTTGAGGAGCATTAAGTGTTGAACCAGTAGACTGAGGAACAGCTTCTACCCTGAAGCTGCTAGACTCATGAATCTCTAACCAGAATAATCACTGTGAAAAATCACATCATGCAGCTGATTTATTTCACGCTGTTGTGTTCATTCGTGCTCATCTGCTCACAACAGACTCATGTTCGTGCTGCTGTTTGGCGTATTGTTTTTATGCTTTTAGTGCTTAGCGTATTTTTAGTTAGTGTTTTTTTTAGTTCTTATCTTAGATCTTATTACTGTTTTTTGGATGTAACTGGGACCCTGTGTACACAATTTTGTTCCACCACATGTACCACATGTGATGCGTGTGACAAATAAAGAAACTTTGACTTTGATTGATCTTACAAAATTATATTACTGATTTTATGAAAGTGTGCTGATTTTTGCAGTAAACAAAGAACTTTTTTTTTTTTACTGAATGATGTAAGAATTCATTTTTTACAAAGAAAAGTTATGTAAGCATTGTGATTTATAGACCGTATATTTTACATTATTATTATTATTTTTATTATTATTACTATTTTTCCCCAAGCTGGTCCCTTCCTCAGGGGTCACCACAGTGAACAAATATCCTGATGCATGCTCAATAATCCAGATAGAAAAATCTAAAAAAGTTAAATCTGGTCCTCTGGACATTCAAAAAAACAAAACAAAGCAAAACAACAAAAAAATGTAGAAACGTTTCGTCTCTCATCCGAGAGACTTCCTCAGTCTGAGGAGCTGTATTCAGCTCAGTCTCTTAAATAGCACCTTCTCAGAGTGGATCAACCAGTTTTGCTGCTGACAACCAAAACCAGCTGATCACATGCTCAAGACACATGATCCATTGTTAGGCTGATGGTCCTTCTTGAGCATGCGATCAGCT
>NC_056504.1:38017574-38038524 GCF_014905685.2 Nematolebias whitei
ACATATAAACACAGAACACCACTGCAGCTGGGCTACAGCTCTTGTTTTTTGTTCGTTTGTTTGTTTGTTTTGTTGCAACATGTCAATCAATCCAGTAGGCGTGTCAGGAAGTGACCAATCGGCAAACTCAATTTGTCCCGAAGGTAAACGCCCCTTGCCTGCAGAGCTGGGCTGCTGCCGCTCAGGGTGGATGCTCGAGTAAGAAGTCTCAACCCTCTGCGGACAGTGTGCACAGATTCCGCATTGACTGAGGTCCTCACGAGTCTGTGGGAGCCTTAAGCCTGCAGTCTGAGAGTGAAGTGCTCTGTTAGGAAAATATGGAACAATAAGATCTCATAAAATGGAGCTAGGTTGTTAAGAGCTTTATAAGTTAGACGTACGATTTTGAATTCAATTCTGGACTTGACAGGGAGTCAAAAGAAAGAAGCTAAAACTGGAGAGAGATGATCTCTCCTACTAACTCCAGTTAAGACTCTGGCAGAAGCATTTTGGATCAACTGAAGACTTTTTTTTAAGTATTTGGACACCCAGATAACAAACCATTGCAATAATCCAGTCTAGACGTGACAAATGCTTGAACCAGTTTTTCTGCATCATTTTAAGATAAGATGTTTCTCGTTTTAGCTATATTACGCAGGTGGAAGAAGGCAGTTCTAGTAATATTTTTTATGTGGGGGTTAAAAGACATGTCCTGATCATAAATAACACCAAGATGTTTAACATTATAACTGGAGGCCAGATTAATGCCATCTAAGGAGTGTGAAAGACTGAAAAATTAATTCCTAAGACACTCAGGTTCAAAAACCAAAACTTCATTCTTGTCTGTGTTCAACAGCAGAAAATGTAGGGTCATCCAGGTTTGTATGTCTTTAAGCCATCCTTGTAGTCTAAGTAGCTGATTGGATTCATTAGGTTTCATGGACAAATATAACTGTGTATCATCAGCAGAACAATGGAAATATACCCCTTGCTGTTTAATAACTTTACCTAATGGAAGCATATATAAGGTAAATAATATTGGTCCAAGCACTGAACCCTGAGGAACTCCATGGAAAACTTGGGTGTATGAAGATTCATTATTTACATTTACAAATTGGAATCTATCAGATAAATATGATTTTAACCAATTTAGATCCGTTCCTGTAATCCCAATATCATATTCATTTTCCACTTCAGTGTTTTAGTATCTTTTTAAAAGACCCAAATTACATTTTCCATAAATACAACTTAAGCAATTTCACATCATGTCTTGCAGTGAATCAGTAATATCATCAAATTGTCAGAGAAACAAGAAAATTTATGGCTGAAAATACCCAAATTAAATAAGCATATGTTTGGCGATGTTGTGTTTAGACAATAGTTTCTTGCTCTTCACCATTCTGGAGAATCCTGCTGCTGCACGCCACACACGAGCCTTTCTGCCCATCTCTCACTGAGATGTGGCAGAAAGATACACACAAAAATCAGTCGAGAATTACATTCGTCAGTCCATCTGCCCTGTGCAAACTGTGGTTCACACTTCAAGGATGTCTCTCGCATTAAGGTGCAATTCTCATCACTTGCAGAAAAATGGTATAAGCAAAAATCTGAAAAAGAAAATTAACAAAATACCGGTAATTTATTGTTTTTTTTTTCAGCTTCATTGAAGTGCTTTTGTGTATTGACATACGTGATTTTTTTATAACACATATGCCAATCATTTATTAACTAATTCTAGTTTCTCATGTAAAATTTTAACTTGTAGATAACTAGATTTATGGTTTACAAATTTTTAAGTATTCAGCAAAACATTTAATATCATAATAGGGGTGTATCCCAATACTTTTTTTTTTTTTGCTATTCTTTTCAAACAAAGTACAAGGACGTACGTTTGGACTTGCCGATATAAAGTATTGATACTGTATAGTTAACGAGTTAGTACTTAAATATTACCATATTTTTCAGACTATAAGGTGCACTTAAAATCCTTTAATTTTCTCAAAAATCAACAGTGAGCCTTTTATCCAGTGCGCCTTATGTATTAATTCTGGTTGTGCTCACTGACCTCGAATTGATTTTATGTGTTACACGTCACTCAAAAATCTATCAAAATGAACTTGTTTTGCTTTATGGCCCAAAAAATGTGGTACATGACTTTAAAAACACCTTTTATTAGAAACATAGCTAACAATCTGCTGTCTATGTTCATCTTTAAATTTCTGCAAAATATAAACATTTTTCTTCTCTGGTTTTTTGTGTTGTAAAAGAGGAAATTATGTCACCGACATAAAAGTGCATTCAAAATATTAGTGTTATTATGAGTACAAGTATAAATATTTGTGGCTGGTATTAGGCCTAATACTGGTAGCAGTACACTACTATCAAAATGACATTTATACTAAAAATAATCATTAGACATTAATCCAGATTTCCTTCTCTCTGTTTTCTCAATCCAATCCAATTAAAGATGGTCACCCAAGGTAATCAAGGGAGTGGTGGTGCAGAGGTTAGGGAAGGTGGGCCTGTGATTGGAAGATCGCAGGCTAAACTCCTGGTACCGACAACATCAAAATGTGGGTGGGATTGGTGAAACACCCACATCTGTCTCCACCAATATTTGCACCACTCTGAGCCCATGAACTATCTGCTCCCCCGGGCGCCCCAGATAGCAGCTCTCTGCTCCACACAGAGAGCTGTGGTAGCTCGTGGTCTGTGGTTGCAACAGGAAGGGCATCCGGTGTAAAAAAAACATGCTGCCAAGTCTTCATGTGACTTAGTTCGCTGTGGCGACCTCTGAAGAAGGGAGCAGCCGAAAGAAAAATATAACAATAACTTAAAAAAAAAAAAAACTGAACAAAGGTAATCAATCAACATTATCTAATGCAAAAGTACAAAATTAAGCAACTAAGATTTTGAGGTAAAATTTGATGTGGTAGTAGCTCAAAGCCATACATACCACATACTTTAACTGTGACGCCATGTGTAAACGTTTCACAGCATTACATGAGACTGTGCATTTTGTTATTCCCAATGTTTGACCAAACTACAACTCCATAATCCCTCCACATGACATAATCTTAGTGTAAAACTGTGGCATGAAGGGAGTTATGTATTTCTTTAAAGAACACTAGATCTTGACTCTATCCCTGCGGCTTTTTTAGAGCTAAAAAACAACAGTTAAATGCAAAGGTAAGCTCAGGGGACCCGTCTACCTTGCTCTGCCAATCTGTAACAGTGACAGCATGTTGTGTTGTGGCCAGAGAGCTCGTTACCTCAGGGAACTCTAATCCAGGAGGCTGGATCTCTTCGCCAACATATGCCCTCCCCTCTCCTCACGACCTTCACGTTTCACTGCAGGGGTGCTGTATGGAATAGCAACGCCACATGGATCATGTCTCCTGCCATATCTGGAGCCATAATTCTTTGTACTTGCATGACATTCTGCCACATCCCCAAGGCAAGCGTGGCTTTTTACTCATAATTCTGCCTTCAGAGCACATTTGTAGCCCTAATAAAAAAGTCACGTTTGAGGCCGTCTGTGTTAAAGGTCAGCTCATGTTAATCTGAAGAATTTACAATTCATCAATTCAGATCTGGGGGGGTCATGGTTCAGTGTAACAATTACACATTTACAATTGTTTTGGAGAGGCTGACTTACCTGGCCTCTGTGAATGATGCAAGTTCTTTACAAAAAAACAACTACATTTTAAGTTTGTGTTTGGTCTGTATATATTTGAAATGCAACCCTCTAACATTAGAGTACACAAGTTAATTAAAAGGCACAGTTTAATTCCCTCACTGTCCTCCCTGAGTGACACGCTTGTTTTATTCATCAGCTCGGCAGCAGCTGCTTTCACGTCCCAGGTGAATGCACAGACCTACTAGAGCATACAGCATGTCAAATCCAGATTTCTTAGGACCAATGCACCAAATACTCTCACCTTCTAAACTCGCTACAGCGTCCTGTTTTACACATCCTCCAAAATGTTTACAGTAAGTTATAAAGTTATTACTATTTTAAGAATCAATAGGGTTGAGAGGTTCGGCCACAATAATAAATAAAGGCTTCGCAGTCCTTAAGCAATGCATATCGCTCGTTCATTTCATGACAAAATCGTTTTATGCTGAGAAAGAAAAGACTTGGGACAGTAATCATTTTTGTTCTGGTATATGTCACTTAACTGTTGCGGACATCTTGAAATTGTTGGACTCCATTTATGAATGAGCTATAGATGTTTATTACATTCTGAGTGTTTCTTCAGTTCTTCATGGTATATTTTGCTAACAGGCAGCCAAAGTTGAGTTTAGTAACTAATGTCAGCACTACAAGATCTCATAAGATCTGTTTATGTTGAGTATGAGTTAGCAATGTATATCAGCTACTACCACAACAAATTGTAGCTCAATATCCATAAAATTGACTGAGCTAGAGACCTTTTGGTGTTTCTTAAGGCCAGACATCTTGAATGAGGTTCACTTTAATAGTTAATCATTTATTTAAAAAAATTATCCAATAGTTACTTTTTGAGAGGCACAATAAAATTCACAGACTGGTCAATAAAATATCTTGCTAACACTACACACCCACTCATTTCCCCCGGCTAACAGCTCTCGAGTTTGACGGTGGATCTGGGGGTCCGGTTATGCTCCAGTTCTCGTCTGGTTCAGTGTGGATCTCTGAATCCGCTGGGCACCAAAGCCACTGTAAAGGACCAAATGTTTTCCGATCTGATCAAAACTTTCCCTCTTTGTACATTATTTCAGCAGAAGGCAATGGGACTTCTGGGCTGAGCTCTGTTGGCTTCTGGAAAATGTAGTTCTTATGAGTAGCGAAACAGTGTAGGATTATTGAGGGAAAACTACGAAATGGTGGTGCCTGTGTGAAATATTTTATTTTATCGTTAACTTTTTTACTGTACAGTATCCAGTACTGTCCCAATCACGTGAGTAATATTAAATTTGACAATCGTATCATGTACATTTTTTTTCCTCATGTTCAATCTTATTTTGAAAAATCGCAAAAGAGCGTGTCTGCAAAAGTTGAACCACTAAGTAGTGAGTGACTACAGCACATGTAAGCAATAGATACCAAATGAGGAGGATTTTCTGAACCTAAAGTTAGTATACCGGTACAAATATTTCATAAACAGTGTACTCTATTACCACCAAATGTCAGCTACAATAAATGCTTTGTGCATGGCGATATTTTTCTGAATCAGAAATCAAAGGTTAAAATGTCTGTTTAACCTCAGCTGCTTGAACCTGTATCCAGAAGCGTGCTGCATTATTTATAACCTTGGCCTTCCCTCTGTGAGAGTGGACAGTGTGTGAAAGTGTAACGATTCTGTATTGGCTGGGATCACAGACGATGCACGTCTGATCGATGGGCGCTGGTTTCTCTCTCAGCTGTTATTGATCCACCAGTATTGAGCTGTGAGCCAGACACTGCAGTCAGAGAAAAGGAAGTCCTGCTCCTGGTTAGTCAAAGAGCCGTCCATCATGCGCTGTCACTGTTGATGGAAGCCATCCTCCTTTTCTCAGGCACTATCTACAAGAAGGAATAATTAAACTCGTAGTTAAGATCTTTGGGAAGGGATTATTGAATCAAAAGGCCTCATTCCCCTGCAGACCAGACACACAATGTCATTTGTAATGATGGCTAATATTCCAGCTTTGCCAGAGTTCACGTTATTCTTTCCCTTCCCAGACAGATAAAATGGCAATCTTCAGCTGCCTTCAGCTCTAGAGGTTTGGGCATGCAATAGGTCTGTTTAATGATCAGCTCACGCAACAAAATGGGCAGGAAAAGCAAACAAATGACCTTGTGCGATCGAAACGTCATTAAGTATTTATGAATGCATGTGACATTGGACACATAGGTAAGGCAGGTTTTTGCTAAATGTCTTGGCTATTACTTCCAAAGGAAAAAAAATATCACCAGCAGTGTGGTGTGTTGACAAAGAAGTTGTGATATCACCTCTGACAACTGGCTCTTGAGCTGACTTTAAATCTGCAGGTGGATATTTTATTAAAGCAACCTGGCTTTTGATTCTTTCTCTGTCTCTCATTCATCTTCGTAATGAGGCACGAGGGAGAGCTTATAGTGCGAATGCTTAACACTATTGATCTGAGGAACAGACTGCTTTGAATTTAACTCCATCACTGAACTCTCATCTTGAGCAAGCATGACGGCGACAGTGGAAAGGAAAAACTCCCTCATGAGGAAGAACCCTTTAGCAGAACCAGGCTCAGAACAAGCAGCCATCTGCTTCGACCAGCTGGGTTTGAGAGGAACAGATACACAATGGCAGGTCAAGAATCACCGTAAGATAGAAATAATATCAAATTAAAACTATTCAATTTTAACAATTAATTTAAGGAAATTAGGTCAATTTGTCCTCTAGTAGTCTAAGCTTAAAGCAGTATAACAGGCCAACCCTAACTATAGATTTTATCAAAAAAGGAAAGTCTTAGGTCCAGTCTTAAAACTGGACAATGTGTCAGGTTGGTTCCATAAGACAGGAGCCTGATAACTGAAAGATCTTCCTCCCATTCTGTTTAAGAAACTCTAGGAACCGCGAGTAAACCTGCAGTCTGCAAGTGAAGTGCTCTGTTAGAAAATTATGGAAAAATAAGATATGTAATATAAGATGGAGCTAGGTTGTTGAGGGCTTTGTAGGTTAGATGTAAGATTTTTGAATTCAATTCTGGATTTGACAGGGAGCCAGTGGAGACAAGCTAAAACTGGAGAGATTTGTGCTCTCCTACTAACTCCAGTTAAGACTCTGGCAGCAGCATTTTGGATCACCTGAAGACTTTTTAAAGAAGTATTTGGACACCCAGATAATAAACCATTGCAATAGTCCAGTCTAGATGTGACAAATGCATGAACCAGGTTTTCTGCATCATTTTTAGATAAGATGTTTCTAATTTTATCGATATTACGCCGGTGGAAGAAGGCAGTTCTAGTAACACTTTTAATGAGGAAAAGACATGTCCTGATCAAAAATAACACCAAGTTTTTTAACATTAGAGCTGGAGGCCAGGTTAATGCCATCCAAGGAGGGAGAAAGACTGAAAAATGTATTCCTAAGATGTTCAGGTACAAAAACTAAAACTTCAGTCTTGTCTGTGTTCAAAAGCAGAACATTTAGGGTCATCCAGGTTTTTATGTCTTTAAGACATGCTTGTAGTCTAAGTAGCTGATTGGATTAATTGGGTTTAATGGACAAATATAACTGTGTATCATCAGCATAACAATGAAAATTTATTTCCTGCTGTTTAATAACATTACCTGATGGAAGCATATACAAGGTAAAGAGCATTGGTCCATGCACTGAACCTTGAGGGACTCAATGACTAAAACTTTGATGTATGCTGAAGATTCATTATTTACATTTACAAATTGGAATCTATCAGATAAATATAATTTAAACCAATTTTGAGCCGTTCCTGTAATTCCAATATCATATTCAAGTCTCTGTAACAGAATATTTTGATCAGCTCTATCAAATGCAGCACTGAGGTCCAACAGGTCCAGTGTAGACACGTGTCCATTGTCAGAGGCCATGAGAATATCATTAGTAGCGTTCACCAGTGCAGATTCAGTGCTGTGGTGAGCTCTAAAACCTGAATGAAACTCTACAAGCAGATTATTTCTTTGCAGATGATCACGTAACTGACCAGGCCTCTTGTCAAAAACTCTTATACCTTCTGTCATATCTGTGTGTTTTGTGATGTAAAAAAAAAATCTAATTCTCTGAGTCTGTTTCCTCATATTGCCAGCTCCTACCACAGTCACCCGTTCCTCGTTGTCTTCCCCTAGCTGTTCATCATTGTGTCTCATTAGTCTCCCTTTAAGTTCTGTATCTCTGTTTTCACATTGTAGGTTATGCTCCCCACAGCTTGTTACATTCTGTTCCTCGCCTGTCTCCTCCACTTATGTAAGTTTTTGCTCCCACGTCAGCTTTTTGTTTTGAGTTTTGCTGGTAATTATCTTTAGTTATCTTTGAGTCCCCTGTGTCTGTCTGCACTTGGGTTTGCCATGCTGATCGTAACACCTTCCTTCTCTGCATCATGTCAGCCAATTCTCTACCTTTGCCTGTCATCGTCCCCACATTTAGAGTTGCCACCGTCAGTCCTACATTCATGACTTTGCTCTTCTTCCTCTGTTTCCTGAAATGTCTTCCTCCTTACGGTCTTCAACTAATAGTAGCATAATTTCTGCCGGCCACATATTTGTCAAGAGCACCGGTGGCATTCGCTGTTAACACAGGCCTGGACCAATACTTTATAGAGTAGCTTAGATGAACTCACATGTGTTTTTGCAATATTGTTTTATGTGGGGTGCTATTTCCTGGCACAACCCTCACCATTTACACCAGCTTGGGACCACCACAAGAGATAAACTGGCTAGTGCTCCCTAGTGGCTGGTTTAGACTTTTTCATTTTAATACTTGTAGCTGATAGCCTTTTGCTATTTGTAACTTTTGGCTATTTAGCTCCTTTAGCCTTTTGATATTTTTAACTTGGCATTTGATACTTTTAGATATTGTTTTGCTACGTTCTGCTATAAGCTAACAAATTTTAGCTTTTAGCAAGTGTGCTTATAGTTTTTAGCTTGCATTCTGCCTTATTTAACTTGAACAACTCAGTTTCAACTTCTTCAGTAACTTTCAGCAGTCATTCAGCATCCACGCTGTTTTCACTGAAATTCACTGTTTTTCTTTGCTTGTTTTTGTGAACTATCAATCCTGGGTTTGCCTCAGCTATAAAACACAATTATCCCTGATTTTAGAAGCTTATAATCACTCAGTGCACAGACTAAAATAAACAAAGGTCAAACACCATTTCTTTCATTTCTTCTGTTTAAAAATCGAATAAAATAAAAAAAACTATGAAAATGAAAAAGCAGACACACTTGAGCCAGTGTTGTTATGAAATAAAAGTGTCTCTCTGATCCAAGGTCCAAATTTTATTTTCTGCAGATTCCTGTCCAGCCAATTCCTCTGATTTTATTATTATTGTATTATTGGCCTTGCAATCAACACAGACACACACACACTCACACACACCCCTGCACACAGAGATACACACACAAAATGCTGCTCTGTTCTTGATGTGCAACATGTTCATCTTTCAGAAAGGAATGTGGAATATAGTCTACCGTCAACTTGTTCTTGCACGAGCTAGGGTGGAAATTATGTAACTACTTTGACTTAACTCTTTTCTATTTAGAAAACACTTGATGTTTTGTTGCCATGGTGATGATAATCCATACAAAACTTCCCATGCGCACTGATTTGAAACAACTGGGAGGGTCCTAAAACAGTGTGATTTTATTTATTTATTTATGGTCTTAGATTTAATTCAGGTGAGGTTTGCTTCAAGTAATCTATTGTAGCAAAACTACAAAAAAAGTTTATCTTTAAATTTTCTATTAGTGACATTCATGATGAGTTTCTTCAAACACCATATTATCTTTTCAGGACTGTACTTCTCCATGGGCTGGCAGCAGAGAGAAACCAGAGCCAGTCCTGGGAATTACTGCTAATACTAGAAAAGTCATGCAAAATGAAGGGAAAATGTATTGAAATTGTACTGAAATTTGAGATCAAATCAGGGTCTGGGTTTTTATTTGGTACTAGATCTGGACCTTGGTTCACCTGTTGCGGACTCCTGCTGTAGATGATAGACAATGTTTTTGAAAACACATCTGTCATCACTTAAAGGCATACACACCCAACAGAAGTGTGACTGTACCATTAAAAATAAATGATGTATTGCATTTGTCGCTCCCTTAACCCAGTCTGAACTGTTTCATTTGATTTCAGGCGAATGAGGCTGTAACATCATGAATCTATTCTCTAACAATCCATGTACCTGTACACTGCTTATTGATAATCCATTTATTATTAAAAGGCCTAGCGTTCCATTAAAAAACACACTGTCCATCACCTTTCATGCCAGAGTTTCAAACTAAAATAATTTTGTGATGAAAAGGGAGAGCGATAAATCAATTTTGGTCAAACCTTTTAAATGATGTTACAAACAACAGGCTGAGATCTCAGTGAACGTATTGAGGATGTCTCTAAGCAACTAGCGCACCAAATCTCAATTCAATAATTGTAAAACAGATTGAGTTATAATCATTTTTGTGTTTGGTGTTGTGTGGTCGCCACCTTGATCTGAGTTGACTCAAGATATATAAGAATTGTAGCCGTAGCTGACTTGATTTGACCCAATCAGTCAGTGCTTGGAGTATATATCGGGCATGATAATCAGCTGCTCTCACACCAAATGTAGGATTAATATCCGTAAAACTTGACGAGTTAAAGCCATTTTGTTGTGTTTCCTAAGGAATTTGATCGACTCCAAATGTTAATCAGCTGTAGATGTGCACCCAATGATTACTGTTTAGGAGTTTTATTCAAATCCATTCATTACTTTATAAGATATTTTGCTAACACATAGAGGAATGAACACACCCATACATAAACAAGCTTAGACATTATATATGGTGGGAAGTAATTAACTATACAGACTATAATGTCCTACAATTGAAGTGAATACATCATAACCTAAGAAATGTCTAAAACTCAAAGTTTTTAAAAAACAAAAATTTTCGATAAACGTCGTCTTGTACTTTATTAAATTACTGCTTTTCCTCAGAGATAATATAAAACTTGACACAGGCAAGGATTTTACAAGTTAAATACCAGTTAAAACAATTAATCATATTTTTTCCTCCCATTGACAACCATGTGAGGAAATAGGTGTTTTTCATTCTGTTGTCGTGATGTTACTACAGCTGCATTAGCTTTGTCCACTCTGAGTCACCGTGTTTATGTTTGGTGCTGAAATTACAGCCTTCCACCGTGACAACACTGTCAGCGGAGCCGTCAAACCGCTGCTGCTGCAGAATTACTTCATTAAGCTGGTGCAAAGTAAAATGCCCTTTTAGGTCGTGCAGCATCATTAAGGAGGATGGATTAGGAAGAGTTGGTGTGAAAGTGTGAGTGAATGATTGGGAGAGTCTCAGATCTGAGTTAGCAGAGAAAAGGTCACCTAACTGTTGGGCTGCAGCGAGGAGATGAAACCGAAACAACACGAGAGTGAAAAGAATATTAATCACGAGGAAAGAGAGGACAATCAGGACTGAACTACTGTCAGCGCTGTGCCTGCATGCTAACACAAACTAACCAAGCTGTGAGAAGTGCGAGGTTATTTTGATCCAAGGTGGCGTGAAAGTTGGCTTTTTGAGTTGGTGTGTTCTGGATGTCACCGTGTGCTTCAAAGGACGACAACAGGAAGAGATTAAACAATTAGAGTTGGACTGATAAAACAATTCATCACTTGCTTTATTTTTGTGAACTTTTTTAAATTTATACTATAACTAAAACTCAAAACGTAAACAGAAAGCTGAGACACTGAATTTAATTTGTTTAGTTTTGTGTGTTGGACTGGGGAAGCTCAGTCCTCGGCTCCTATAAGTGGTGAAGGCTGGACAGAAGTCTGTTGGAGTCAGTCTCCCCACCATCAAAGACATCTACACCTCCAGATGTAGGAAGAGAGCCACCTGCATCATGAAGGACCCCACTCACCCAGCACACACACTTTTTGCCACACTCCCCTCAGGCAGGAGGTTGAGGAGCATTGTGTTGAACCACTGGACTGAGGAACAGCTTCTACCCTGAAGCTTTTAGACTCATGAATCTCTAACCAGGATAATCACTGTACTGTCACTTTAATTGGAGATTTGTCACTTTATCTGTGCTGCTGATTTCTTACCTTAAGCTGCTATATGGACACCCATCTGCTCACAACAGACTCATGTTCAGGCTGCTGTTTAATACACCGTATTATATCATATTATAATTGTTTAGCATATATCTTAGATCCTTATATACTGTTTCTTTTTTATAGTTTATGTTTTTTGCTATTTTTGGGTGTAACTTGGACCTTGAGTACACTGTTTTGTTCCACCTCATGTACCACATGTGATGTGAATGACAATAAAGTTACTGAACCTTGAACCTTGAACTTTGAACCTTGGAAAAATTAGAACCCTGATCTACAAATCTGTAGAAACTTGAACTCAATATGAAACTATAAAATGTTTTATTACAAGTTAAGAGTTTTGAAGGATTTTTTTTTTATCACCTGCTGCTGAAAAGTGAAGGTGGGTGATAGTATTTGTCCTAGTCTCATATCTGTTGCAAAATATTTCATGAGCCACTTTATGGTTTTCAGTCTTTCAGACAGTAATCACTTGGTGTACATCTGCAACTGATGGCCTGACTCAAGACAATTCAACATGGCCTCCACAGCTAAATGACTTTAGCCAATATAAAAGGCCAAAGCTCTGTAAGTTTTTTCACATACTGAACAGAAATTGAATGTGTTAATAGCTGATGGTCATTCCCAACTCACTTTATGTGTGACAGCTTGTAACATCGCATAAAATGTACCATAATGTCATTTTCAAGGTTTGACCCAAACACAGCACCTCCATCATTTTTCAACATTCTCATTTCTAAAACACTGGCATGAAAAAGCAACACGCGCTAGATCTCTCTCTATCTCTCGCTCTCTCTCCCTCGCTCTCTCTTTCATGAGCAGCTCTTTTGAGACCTTTAAGTACTGAAATATGACAGTTAACAAAACCGCAAATGTGGATGTTAATAACATGAAATCAATATTTTGTTGTAAATTTTAAAAGTCACGTGCAATATTTGCCTGCTCCTTTATTAAATAACCTGTTTTATAATTCTAATTAAAGATCTAACATGCTGTTTTGCCTTTTATATCCAAGTGTTGAACTATAATATTGTTAAGTAGAAAAGATATGGTGATTTCTATGTTTTGGACAAATCTTAAAATGTAAATAACAAGACCATGAGAGATGGATTAGCTCTCACAGTATGTGCTCAGAACAAGTCTCAGTTACAGCATATTTAGCTCAACATCTAAAAAAAAGTTTTATGACGTGTGTGTTGCTGCTAATGCCGATTAGCTGCTTTGACCATCTTGAACTGGATTGGCTCCAAAAGTTAATCAGTTGATGTTCAACCAGTGATTAGTGAGAGCTAGAGCAAAATCAATCCAGTGGCTCGTGAGATGTTTTGATGATAGACAAATGAGGTTGGTGCCAACAGTTTATGACAACTTTTCATGCAAAATTCAAGGTCAAAGTCAAGATCAAGGTCAAGTTTCTGTATTGTCATTCCTATCACCTGTGGTACATATGGTGGAATGAAGTTGTACACAGGGTCCCAGCTACATCCAACAAAAGAATAAAGTGTAAACGAAAAACAGTGATAAGATCTAAGATATGAACCAAGAAATAAACTAAACTAAGAATATGCTAAATATTTAATAGAACAAAAACAGCAATGTGTCAAACAACAGCATCATGAGCTTGAGTCTGTGTGAGCAGATGAGTACAAATGAACACAGCAGCATGAAATAAATGAGCAGCATGAGATCAGCAGCATGGATAGTCAGCAGCACATATCAACAATTAAGTGGCATTACAGTGTTTTGATTTTTTTCTTTCACAGAGATGATCCTGATTAGGACATTTTCAGGGTAGAAGCTGTTCCTCAGTCTAGTGGTTCTACACTTAATGCTCCTCAACCTCAAGTCTGAGGGGAGCTGGGCAAAAACTGTGTGTGCTGGGTGAGTGGGGTCCTTCATGATGCAGGTGGGCCTCTTCCTGCATCTGGAGGTGTAGATGTCTGTGCAGCCTTCACCACTCTCTGCAAAGCTTTTCTTTCTGCAGCTGTGCAGCCTCCATGCCACACGTTGATGCTGGAGCACAGGATGCTCTCCGCTGCACACCTGTACAGAAGGAGGTGAGGACTGAGCTTCCCAGACCAGCTCACCTCAGCCACCTGTGGAAGTAGAGTCTGATGAGCTTTCCTGATCAGGCTGGTGGTGTTGCTGCCCCAGCTGAGGTTGTCATTCAGGTGCACACCCAAGTACTTGTAGCTGGAGACCACTTCCACATCAGATCCTCCTATATTTGGGTGTGGGAGTGTTAGGTGTATTTGTTCCGTCTGAAGTTCATGACCATCTCCTCCATCTTCTTCACATTGATGTGAAAGTTGCGCTTCCTTCACCAGCTCTCCGGGTGTTCCACCTCCTGCCTGGAGCCGGACCCATCACTGTTTGCGATGCACCATCTCTGTATTGTCTGCAAACTTTTCAACATTTCTCTCCAACGAGTAGCTCTTATGTGTTATGAATTAGTCTCAGCTACTTCCACGCCAAAGTTTAGCTCAATATCTGGTCAATAGAAACCTTTAGCCATTTTTGCATTTTAGAAGCTCATTTGGCTGCTGTATCCATCTTGAATCGGGTGGGATCAGAAAGGAAACCACTAAATATCTATCCACTGTGTAAATGTTTCGTTAAAATCTACCTATGGTTCATGACATATTTTGCTAACACGTTCATAGGCAAAGACAGTATAATACCCCCCCCCCCCCACGCACACACACACACACACACACACACACACACACACACACACACATACGCACACACCACCCCGGTCTATAGGCTGGAGGTGTTTAAAATAAAGTGCAGGAAGCTTTGAATGCAGCTGAACCTTTTGGTGTGGACGTCACGCGTCACTACACGCGGTGAAAGGAGGGTTTGATGAGGTGTGTCACGATCAATTATAGATTAAAAATCACTCTGATTTCACATCTTTCCTCGTTAATCTCAGCGTTGACTGAAGCTGGCACTCCTCGCGCTCCTCGTGCGTCTGCACAGGACCGCCGAGTCAGGACCTGTTCCACAGCGTGGTTTTATTTTAAGTATCTATAAATATATTTATGTATTTGTTTGTTTTTATCTGCATCTTGACACGAGCCAAGCAGCTGGGCTAAACTCGCCACCACTGATGAGAGGCTGTGGGTTTGTTTTCAGCACCATGGAGAGCAACACCCCCTCAACAACAACAACAAAGAAACACGAAACAAAAGAGCGCGCGCGAGACTGTTCTGCTCATGTTCATGCTTCTGGGATGGAGGGGGTCATATTTATCGCCCGCCACCCGAAAGCAAAGGCGGATCAATGGTGTTGTTACATGTCTGAGTTTGGTTCGGTTGTTTGTCTTGTCTGTTAGCAAAATATCTCATGACCCACTGAACGTATTTTAATGAAACTTTCAGAAACTAATCCTGGGATGTTTATCTACAATTGATTAGCTTTCAGACTCAATTTGATTTACAATGACCGCCACAGCTATTGACCCTTCAAAAAACACAAATGAATATAACTCGCCCAATTTTTAACATATGCAGCTAAAGTTTAACGTGATAGTAGCTGAAACCGATCCCCAACAAACACTTTAAGAATGAACGGATTGTGCGAGGCCTTTTTTTTTTTAAATCAGTGCCATCAACTCTTGAACTGAACTTTGTCTGTTAGCAAAATATCTCACCAACAGCTGCAGGGATGCTATTGAAACCTTCAGCAAACAATCCCCGAGTCTGCCACTTCAACTTATTAAAATGAGGATTCAGACTATTTTAAGATGGTCGTCAGAGCCAGCTGAACTTTGGAAACATTTTTTAAAATGGTTTTAAGTCAGTCAGTTTCACAGATGTTCAACTAAAACTTCGTTTGTTAATCTCTGACAGTCATTCACAACACAAACTCCAAACTACTGCGTTTTCACAAGGAATATAAGCTTCTAATCTGAGAATAAAAAAGGGCATGTTTTGTGTGCACGCTTGCGTTTTGGCATCATTTGACGTGAATGAACGCGCCTCACGCGACGGTGACAGAACTGTGACTCCGTCAACTGTTTGTGTTTCTGGCTCTTTTTGTTTCCAGCTGGGCGGGTGGTGGACGTACGTCCGACATATGCGCGCCGTGGGCGGGCGTGGATGTGTTTGAGAAAGGAGCAAGAAAAAGAAAAAAAAAAAGACACAGGATGGGAGTGAAGCGCTCCGCCGTGTGTGCACGCGCAGAGCTTGTTGATGGTTAGAGGAGATGTAAAGTGGCGCCCGCCTCAGCTCTCCAAAGCTGGGAGCTTTGGCTTGAAGTGACGTGGCGCACCCCCCCTGCCCCCACGCACTGTGAGGGGAAATAAACACCTGTATGGATGAGCATACGTCCAGCGGTATCCAAGCGCCCTCGCCAGCCAAGCACGGGCGCAAAAACGGGACAGACAGCCGGGGTTATGGAGAGGCGGGCAGGAACATCACGATGACGGTGGAAAACACGCTGGAGGAGAGCGCCGCGCTCTCCGCGCCTCACCTGTCCGCGGATCGATACGAGCGCAGCCGCCGCGGGTGCTGCGAGAGGGTGGTCATCAACATCTCCGGCTTGCGCTTCGAGACGCAGCTGAAAACTTTCAACCAGTTCCCAGACACGCTGCTGGGGGACCCCAGGAAGAGGATGCGCTACTTTGACCCACTCAGGAACGAGTATTTCTTCGACAGGAACAGACCCAGCTTTGATGCCATCCTTTACTACTACCAGTCCGGGGGGCGCATCCGGAGACCCGTTAATGTCCCCATTGATATCTTCTCAGAGGAAATCAAGTTTTACCAACTCGGCGAGGAGGCCATGGAGAAATTCCGCGACGATGAGGGCTTT
Organism: Nematolebias whitei; assembly: GCF_014905685.2. Taxonomy (NCBI): domain Eukaryota; kingdom Metazoa; phylum Chordata; class Actinopteri; order Cyprinodontiformes; family Rivulidae; genus Nematolebias; species Nematolebias whitei. Next base: position 38,034,171 of record NC_056504.1, read on the forward strand.
ATAAAAGAGGAGGAGCGCGTGCTGCCTAAAAACGACTTCCAAAAGCAGGTTTGGCTTTTGTTTGAGTATCCGGAGAGCTCCGGACCGGCGAGAGGAATAGCCATCGTTTCTGTGCTCGTTATTCTGATTTCGATTGTTATTTTCTGCATGGAGACTCTTCCTGAATTCCGGGATGAGAAAGACATGGCGACAGTGGCACCAACTGTTAATGGCACTGCGCCCTACGTGCCAAGCCCCTTCACAGACCCCTTCTTTGTGATAGAAACCTTGTGTATTATATGGTTTTCCTTTGAGTTGCTGGTCAGGTTCTTTACTTGCCCCAGCAAAACCACTTTCTCCAAAAACATCATGAACATCATTGACATTGTAGCCATCATCCCATACTTCATCACCCTGGGGACCGAGCTGGCGGAGAGACAAACCAACGGCGGTCAACAGGCGATGTCTCTCGCCATCCTGCGCGTGATCAGGCTGGTGAGGGTGTTTCGCATTTTTAAGCTCTCGCGACACTCGAAAGGACTCCAGATTTTGGGGCAGACGCTCAAGGCGAGCATGAGGGAGCTGGGCTTGCTCATATTCTTTCTGTTCATTGGAGTCATCCTCTTCTCCAGCGCGGTGTACTTCGCAGAGGCGGACGACCCGTCGTCCAGTTTCACCAGCATCCCCGACGCGTTTTGGTGGGCGGTCGTCACCATGACCACAGTTGGGTACGGGGACATGCACCCGGTCACCATCGGAGGCAAAATAGTGGGGTCGCTGTGTGCAATAGCAGGCGTGTTAACCATTGCCTTACCCGTGCCCGTGATCGTGTCCAACTTCAACTACTTTTACCACCGGGAGACCGACGGAGAGGAGCACCAGCAGTACCTGAACGCGGCGAGCTGCGAGCACCTCCCGTCTGAGGAGCTCAGGAAGTCCTGCAGCTCCTCATCCCTCAGCAAGTCGGAGTACATGGTGATAGTGGAGGGCATCAACAGCGTGTTCAAACAGCCCAACTTCACCACGGAGAGCAAGCAGAACTGTGCGAACATCAAGAAGATCTTCACAGATGTGTAAATGAAGCAGCAAGCAGGCCTGACTCAGAATCTAAAGTGACGTGTTGGTCCATATTTGTGGCTGTTTTTAACAAAAACATGTATTCTTTTTGTTCAGATTATAAACTTCTGGAAAATTGATTGGACCAAAAAAAAGTATCAATTTAATGAGCAGTTGTGTCTTGTTAAAACAGATGTGTTTTAAGTGTAAAACGCCACACAATGCCTATATATTTCAATGTCATTATGCAGAACTTGTTGATTTTCATGATTGGAATATTGTAGCATCTACCAAAAATCAACTTGTGCTTTGTGGAAAGAGCATTTCTTTGGTCCAGTAAGGTCTCCTTGTTTTTGGTCATTTATGTAGCTGAATGCCTGTTTGGTTCTATTTGATATCATAACCTGCCCACGTGGTGGACTTTGGGGGCTGTTTTACCAAAAGTAGAATTGACTAATCCACGATGGAAGAAGAAAGCTGGGCTTTGTTTGAACATCTTAATCAGGTTTATGGTCAAAAGAGCAGCTAAGTCAGGCCGGTTAAAGCAACCCTGTTGAGGTCACTAACTTCAAAAGACCACGAGGTTGATCACAGATGTATTTATAGTTGATCACAGATGTATTTATACTGAAGCATGGCTCACTTGGTTCAGCTCGGTTTAAACGAGCAACAGATAATAATGGATATACTGAGAATTTACAGCTGATTTAAAAATATATATAATCTCCATTCATTTCAGTTTATTTATAGCATCAGATCACAACAGAAGTCGTCTCAGGGCACTGTACAGAAACATTCACATACCTTATAAAAGCCACTTAGTAAAAGTTATTTTTCTATAAAAGCCAGCCGATTGTGTTGAATCTTCACTTCATCACAGTCTCCCATCCTGAGCAAGCACGAAGGCAACAGTGGAAAGGAAAAACTCCCTTTTAACAGGAAGTAACCTCCAGCAGAACCAGGCTCAGGACGACCGGCCATCTGCTTCGACCGGCTGGGTTTGAGAGGAACAGGAAGTAAAAACAGACAAACACAGAACGACAGGTCCAGATGTACCGTCTATAGGAGGAAAGACAAAAAACATGTTAAGGATAGAAAAAATAATTACAAATGGCAGCGTGGAGAGTAGCAGAGTGAAGAAATGTGGTCAGTTTGTCCTCCAGCAGTCAACGTATATAGCAGCACAACCAAGGGATAACTCAGGAAACCTAAGCTGATCCTAACTATAGGATTTATCAAAAAGGAAAGACTTGAACGTAATTGTAAAAGTAAACAATGTGTCAGCCTCATGGAGAGAAACTGGAAGTTGGTTCCACACGAGAGGAGCTTGATAACTGAAAGATCTTCCTCCCATTCTGCTTTTGGAAACTCTAGAAACCACAAGTAAACCTGCAGTCTGAGAGCAAAGTGCTCTGTTAGGAAAATATGGAACAACAAGATTTGTAATGGAGCTAGGCTGTTGAGCGCTTTGTATGTTACAAGTAAGATTTTGAACTCTATTCAGAATTTGGCAGCGAGCCAATGGAGAGAAGTTGAAACTGGAGAGATATGATCTCTCACGTCTCATTAAAACTCTGGCAGCAGCATTTTGGACCAACTGAAGACTTTTAATAAAGTTTTTTTTTTTTTTTTACACAGATAATAAACAGTTGCGATAGTCCATCCTAGATGTGACAAATGCATGGACCAGTTTTTCCTGCATCATTTTTTGGACAAGATATGTCTAATCTATAGTGATATTATGCAGGTGGAGGAAGGCAGTGGTAACTTCTTTAATGTGGGGGTTAAAAGATCTAAACTAACACCAAGGTTTAGAGATTCTGATTCAGATCTTAAAACATGTAACCTTCTTACTTTCTTTTGTTGAGTTTTTTATCAATACTGACACAGCAGTGAAAATATGAGTGTGTGCGTCAGGGAGGTTAAAACCCTTGCATTCAACCTCCATACTGGTACCATGAGGGCAGAGGGGGAAAACCTGTCTATTATTATAATAATTAATTCTGGGTCATTATTTGTTCAGACAACTTTTCTGCCCAGCATCAAAAATTAAGTTAACCTTTTGTTAATGTGATTTTATGTATGTAATGAAACATTTGAAGTAAGAATATGTGTTTTCAGTGTAATTTAACCCCTAAATTTACTTAGAAATTTAGCTAACTTTAATAGTTGCGTAGAAAAAAAACAAAAACTGACCTAAATTGTACTTGAAAACTAAACTTTACATCAGTTTTATTAGTTTGTTTCAGATATTGTCATTGTCATGGCGGCAGATTCAAAAGTTGCTGTTGTGTTGGTCTGAAAAATTATCCTTTTATTTGAATTTGACTTGTCAAAACATTATCGTTCTGTTAGAAGCTCATTTGCACGCTGATCTTTAAAACCAAAATCTTAGTGACACTGGTACTTTATCTTTATGAAGTCCATAAAAATAATAATAGATCTTTGGAAATCTTTCAAACTGATACAGACCAAACTTAACCAGTTTGAGCGACAGGCGTTATATAATTATTAGCTGTCAATGTGACAATACAGTCGTTTCATTTATGAACGTAAAATTCTCATCGCAAGTCAATCGAATTTTGGGTGTACTTACATTGTGTTATGACTAGATAATTTATGTTAAACCCCTCAAAACTGGATGAAAATATGTTTTTTGAGATCACTTAAAAAAAAATTCTGTCAGAGTGACTTCTGACTGAGCCATAAATTTGGCAGCACGATGGCTAAGTGGTTAGCACTGTCACCTCACAGCAAGAAGGTTCATTCCCTGGTTGGACCTGGAGTCTCTGTGTGGAGTTTGCATGTTCTTCTCATGCTGGCGTGGGTTTTCCAGTTTCTTTCCACATACCAAAAACATGCATGTTAGGCTGCCTTTGACAAGGGCCTCCCTTGCAAAAGAGATCTGTGATCTCAGTGGGATTTGCCTGATTAAATAAAGGTTAATATAATAAAAACAAACTTGAGTATTTACTAAGCCCAGCTGTTAGCCTGCTCCAAGCTTGTCTAACTGCACAGAATAAATCTGCATGGTGATTCACAGATTATTGTTTTTGTGACACTGACTGAAGCCAAGATGACCAGAAAATCCTACATTTCGTGAAACAGCCCCTTGTTGGGATGAAACAAGGCAGTGAGGAGCTGATGAAAACTCTTATCATGACTTTAAGCTTTTTGTAAAATTGAATTTTCATTCAGAAATGCCTATAATAAGAATATATATTGAATAAAACTCAAGTGAGAAGTGGCTCTGTGTCACTGATTTTTGTTTGTGGAAGGTGGGCAGAATCGTGTGTGTGTGTGTGTGTGGGGGGGGGGG
>NC_056504.1:38043524-38053900 GCF_014905685.2 Nematolebias whitei
ATAGATAGATAGATAGATAGATAGATAGATAGATAGATAGATAGATAGATAGATAGATAGATAGATAGATAGATAGATAGATAGATAGATAGATAGATAGATAGATAGATAGATAGATAGATAGATAGATAGATAGATAGATAGATAGATAGATAGATAGATAGATAGATAGATAGATAGATAGATAGATAGATAGATAGATAGATAGATAGATAGATAGATAGATAGATAGATAGATAGATAGATAGATAGATAGATAGATAGATAGATAGATAGATAGATAGATAGATAGATAGATAGATAGATAGATAGATAGATAGATAGATAGATAGATAGATAGATAGATAGATAGATAGAGTAATCCAAGTTCAGTAATCTTTGTCATGACATGTGCCAGGCTGCAATCACACTCACTCATCACCTGTTACTCCCAGTCTCCCTCCTTAAAATTGCAGCATAGATTGTTTATTTAAGATGTTACAGAATTTAAATTGTAGAGAAGAGAAGTGCAGCAGGACATCAAAGGGTTAACCCTTCACAAAGCGGATGCGGCAGGAGTAATGTGTGCATGGCAGAGAAGGAGATCAGCTGATCAGCTGCAGGAGGGAGCTTTATCCTGCACTTGTGTGCTGTACAAATTGCGCAAAATCATTTAAAATATTTATTTTAAATAAACAGCCATGGCTCATCCATCAATCAGCCATTTGTGTCATGTCCAATCTTACTTTGAAAAACCGCGATATAGCGAATCCGCGAAAAACAAACCGCCAAGTAGCAAGGGACTACTGTATATTAAATGAAGCATAAATAAAGAGAGAAATTCAAAACAAAATGTACACATGTATTTTTATTGTTTCTGACAGTTTCAGATTGTACCAACATGCAACTGTGTTGCTGTTCCTCTCTGGGTGCTCGGGTCCATCTGAAGGAGCATGCTTGAGTGCATCTGCACAGCTGTAAGACAGTCACAGCTCCTGATCGCCTCGGTGCACATTGCACTGGAATTCTGGTCTTTACAAAACAGAAATGACTACGGCGAGATCATAAACACATGGGATGATGCATGGTGCAGAAACCCACACGCCGACAACAAAAAACGCCATCACACTCCCAGCTGCTGGTTTTCCTTGGCACTGCAGGCAAATGTGAAGATGAAAATCTGGGATTGTGCTTAGTCTGTGTGGTGGGAGGGGATGGAGGAGACCCCAGGCTTCCACCTCCTTTCTCATTGTCTTTGCTCATCTCATCACGCTAACATTCACCACATGAGAGGACTCGTGCCTCGCAGCAGCGTGCAGTCTCTAATGATCCCAGCATGCCAGCATGGGGCATGCCTGCCAGGAGAGGTGCCTCTTGTCATCCTTGAACTTTATGCCTGCTAATAACAAACCAGTGAGGGGGAAATGAGCAGCAGGGGTTGCATCTGTTATTTACAGGACTGGACATTTTCCCTCCAACTCTTGATTATTTTTCAAGTGCAGTATTTGCCCTACAACTATATACTTATTGTAGCTAAAAATAGAAGCCGTGAGACACATTTACATTATTCCCCTGGTTGCCATTCATCCTTTTGCTCTTTGCAGAGAATATTATGGCATTTCGGGGGCTATTCATAAAGTTCATTCGTCTTCATTGTGACACATTGTTCAGTGAGACAAATGAAAACCAGTTTGTCAGGAAACAGGTCTGAAGAAGCATAAATGTATCCACCCTTCATAGGTGAAAGAGAAAAAAAAAGTCATGTACCCACTTGTTTCATATGATGTAAAAATCACATCTTAGGTGTTAAAAAAAAATAAAAATCACAACTCTGTTTTTGGTTTTCTGGACACAAATTGTGTTAAACTAATAAAGCTGTTTGCATAAAAAGTGATTTGTCAACTTCACCTGAAACACAGAAGCTTGCAGGTGTGATGTCAAAACTTAGGCTCCTCCCACACCTGTCTCAACCTCAACCAACTTAACAAAAAAGTCACACAATAAAGCAACAATGCTGACATTGAAAAAAAATACTTTGCAGATGAGACCAGTGACGCTAAGGGAGGAGAATATTGGATGTTTTGAGGTTTCAATTATCAGGTGCTATGACAGAGGAAGACCACCTCACTCATCCCTCAGGTGAGTCAGAGCAGCTGTGTCTAATGGCAGCAGCACAGGTGACTGCTGTTTGTGGCTGAGGAAGGAATTTTGATTCCTTGAGTCATTTGCAAAACAAAAAAAGTAAGTTACATCATCACACTGACACAGTGACTTTGTGTGCTACTGTCTAGTTTGCCCTGAAAGGTACAGAGCAGACCTGAATTTTCCAAATGCTTTTCTGGCACTTTATTTCATGCATCAGTTCTTTACCACAAAGGAAGCAGGGCCTGGCTTTGTTAAAACCTGTCAGGGTGGAGTGTGAAACTCACTGCTGCATATCTAAGTAAAGTCAGGTCCTCTGGATGTATTCTCCTTGTTGAAGAACCTGACTTCACTGTATTAGATTTTTCAACCTGGATTATTGAGCAGGCAGCACAGTGGCACAACTGCTGCCTCTCAGTGAGCAGGTCCCTGGTTCAAACCCCGGTCCAGGGGCCTTTCTGGGTGGAGTTTGCATGTTCTCTCCGTGCATGCGTGGGTTTTCTCTGGGTGCTCCGGTTTCCTCCCACAGACCAAAAACATGCATGTTAGGCTGATTGGTAACTCTAAATTGTCCCTATTGTGAGTGAGAGAGTGAATGATTGTTTGTCTCATTTGTCTCTATGTGGCCCTGGGATGGACTTGCGACCCGTCCAGGGTGTACCTCGCCCCTCGCACAGTGATTGCTGAACATGGGCACCGGCGACCCCCATGACCCAAAATGGAATAAGCGGGTAAAGAAAATGGATGGATGGATGGATGGATGGATGGATGGATTATTGAGCATGCTTCAGGTCACTAAAAATAAAGTCCTCCGCATCGCATTTCTAAGCCAGGACACATTTGTAAAAGTGCATCCGGCACATTTTGATTTTTTTCTCCTCTTTCTTTTGTACCTAAAGTATTTTATTTCCTGTCTGACCTTGGTATAATATAACCCAGTGTTTCCAAAACAGCACTTAGCTTGGCTAGAATTTCTTTCCCTCATATAGAAACATTATATAAAGCAGAGGATCCCTTCAACAATGACACTGACTCACTCACTGACTCATAGTCCTTCCTCTCAGCAGTAGGACAGCTTACTGAGCTGAATGTGACCTGAATGTTTTCATTTGTTTATTTATCAGGGTAATATAATTTCTTGTGGGATGTAATTACTCGTGTGATGTGGGGAAACAACAAATCTAGTGTTCAAGCTTTCAGAATGAGGAAGTGGGTGTTTTTGACCAACATCCAGCTTGGGTGCATGCTGCAGTGGACCAGTGTCCTTGCATCTCTCCTGGCGTCTGGCTCTTGTCCAGGATGCGCCCTCGTCCATCACGACTCAGTCCTTTCTCTCCTTTTCCCTATTCTTTCTCTCCCAGCGCTATACGCTCTCCTCTGTTATCTCTTACTCAAATGTACAGTTTGCTCCGAGGCGCAACGAGAATAAAAAAAGCTGTGATTCATTAAATCTGTGCACCTTGAGACACCTGTTTATTGGAGCTGCTGTCCTGGTCCGGTACTTGTTTTTTGTATGGTGGTCTCACTTGTTTAGTTTTCAACCTCTTGAGCAGCAATTATAAAACGCAGACGGACAGTTATTGAGTCGTAACGGAGATGCCTTGATGCAAAAGTTCTTTGCAGCCAGGTTACTTCCTATAGACAGAGGAACTGTATGACGATGAAGTGTCAAGCAAGTTGGGTGGTTTTGCATTGTAATCCGATTTTATTCTAATAATAATCTTTAGTGAGAGAATCTGCTCATGGGAAACTGCACAACACAGAGAGCAGCAGAACATCGATGGCAAAAAAAAAATGATGGACAATATTATGTATTTTAAAATATGTTTAATTTGATTATATCATGTTTGCTTTTATTGAACTGACATTTTTGTCACATTGTTTCACTAAAAACCTGTAGCTGCTGCAATGCAGCATCAAGAACCAAAGAGGCACAGAAAGACCTTCACTCCCAGGGGACTGAGCTCTTCTGTGCCATTTGTAAACATGGGATATTTTTCACAAGGGATAAATTAATTCTGCTGCTTAGATTTTTTTTTTGTAGCTTTAAGACATTATTAAAATTGTCTAATAGAATAATTAATAATAATTACACTGTGTTTGACAGAGTACTTTTAAAAAATTGCTATAACTATAAAGAACCATGAAAGTATAGCGATTATTTACATTTTGACTTAAAAAATGTATAATGACTTTATTGGTCGGGTGGCACAGTTGCTGCTGACCCTCAGCGAGAAGGTCGCCGGATCAAAGCCCGGTCCGGGGAGCCGTTCTGGGTGGAGCCTGCATGTTCTCTCCGTGCATACATGGGTTTACTCTGGGTACTCTGGTTTCCTCCTACAGACTAAAAACATTGCATGTTACACTGATTGGTAACTCTGAATTGTCCCTAGGTGTGAGAGAGTGAATGGTTGTTTGTCTCTATGTGTCGCTGTGATGGACTGGAGACCTGTCCAGGGTGTATCCCTCCTTTCACACAGTGATAGTCGGACATGGGCACCAGTGACCCCTGCGACCCAAAAAGGAAGAAGCAAGTAAAGAGAATGGATGGATGGATGGATTTTATTAGTCTTAAAAAAGTATTGAAATGCATACAGCATCAGCACTTTCAGTACTTGTAACCTTTTTTTAAACACACATCCATCGTCTTTCTCCATGTGTCTCTTTGTTGTTGTTTTAATTTTTTTTATTTTTGGCATCATTTGAACTGTACATAAGTGATTTAGGATGCATTTCACTGCCTGTTGCACCTATATACTTGCACATATGAAAAAAGAACAGATTCTGGGGTGAATCCTGGATCAAAAACTTGTTTAAACCTTTTAAAACTTCTATAAAATATGCCAAATATAAAATGATGAGGATTTAATTGTCTTTCTTTCACAAAGCGTTAAACCTCAACATCAACTAAAATGTTACGGTTCTTGTCAAGTTTTTATTTTTGTCACCGGACAAAAAAAAAAAACTACAGTGTTTATTAAATATCAAATGAGTAAATCAGAAATTTAAAGAAAAACTTACTTTTTTGAAAAAGTAATTTAATGTATGCAAAGTAAAATGTGTTCATTTTGCATCACATTTGAAATATATGTTTTAAAGAAAATCCCTTAAAGGAAACTTTAAAATTAAATGTGGCAACAAAATACTTACAAAACATTTGAAAGAAAAATCACCGGGAGGAGGCACCAAGGTATCGAAACCAGACTTGGTGTGAGAATGTTAAATGCTCAGCTGTGCACAATGACGCAGTGACACAGGTGAGAGTGGGCGTACTCAGCATGACTGAATGATGGCACAAAGGAAGGCTGAAAGAATGGAAACACACACAACTATCACAAAATGTAAATAAAATGAACCATTAAGCACAAAAAGTTAGAAACATACTCAACATCAACACAGATCCTGACACGTGGGTATGCACTCAATGTAAACAAAACAATGGACTAAATCTCAGGCGGATGGGCAGCCATTCTCAAATATATCTCGTTTTTTTTTAATTTAAGGAAACATTTTGCATGGACATAAGAAAAAATATGCAGACTGTTTCTTACTTATTTATTTTTACCAGTTTTTATGACATTGCTAACATACATCTTTGTTGTGCTTAAAATGAATAAACTCTCAATTAAAAAGAAAAAGGTTTTATCAGTGATAATCATCATCCAGTCTTTTGATAGTTGACTTTCTTTGCTGCTACCAGTCCGTGAGCCAAACCAACATCAGATGGAGATGAGGACAAGTCTGGATAATCAATACCTCTTGGAAACAAATGCACTACTGACACCTTCATGTTCCAACTTAAGTTATTCTCAAGTCCTCGAGTGATTAAGGCACTCATAGCATTGTCAGTGCTCGGAGAATTTCCATTTAATTACAGCAAGCTGCCTGTATATAATGCAAACAGAACTTGCTTTTACAGTTATTGTAACAGGCCCGTGGCTTATAAATAATGGCTGTGCTGGAACTGAGAAAAGCCATTAAGAGACAGTAAGAGGTATACCTGCATGTGTTGCAGACAGACGGACAGTGGGAAGAGGTTGGCAGTCAGGGAGATCAGGGCTGCCAAGAGTAAGCTTGGCAAAGCTGAGTCTCAAACAAATGAACCTGCTGTCACTCCAACCCTCCCGTTTCTCCCCCTTCTCCTCCATCTCCTTCAGGGCTGAGGGATTCCCAAGGATCTCTGGGCTCTCTTGCTTCAGGATAAAAAAATCATCATTGAAAAGATTAGCGATTGATCACTTTTGTTCTTCATTCAGGAATATAGCCAGGCTCACCAGTGGAGGTTTTGCTCTATTTTTGTCCCCCTCGCATCTATTATTCATACAGCTTGTTGCCAGGAAAGATTTCAACAGCATAGAAAAGGGAGAGAGAGAGAGTCGTTGCTTCTGTGCAGGCTGAGACACCTGTGATAATTGGACCAACACAGTGTGATGTTTGTTGCAGCATGCGTAGATTTGTCTTTACGGAAGAAGAAATGTTTTCTTCCATGACAACACACCAATTATTTGTAATACATGACAACATTTTTTTAAAGCCATACTGTGCAGCCCCACTGCAGTAGTGCAGATTCTCCTGCTCCATCACCAGCACATCTCTTGGTATGCACAGCAGCGCCTGACTGCAGGTTTGAATACAGTAGCCAATACCAGCTTCTGCATGGAGGTTTCACCTGTTTCTGTCACTTAAAAAATAAAAAAATAATAAAATAAATCCCCACCTCTTATCGAGCTGCAATTGTGTGCGTATGTGGGGGGCTGGCTTAGTGAAATTGCATAATCTTCAAGCCCACTACGACTTTCACGCATGTCGTTTCAAGTCAGTGTCTGGAGATGCGGCTCTGCCCACCATGCAGGCTTGCAGGAGGCTTTCTGCAGCGCAGACTGTTGAGTCTTCTGCTGATTTCAAAAGCCACATGGATCTTGGCTGGGTGACACAGGTTTTCTGAAAACCAACGAGGACTCGTTATTCATCGCTGCTTTATTCAGATCTTTTTTTTTTTTTTTTTGCGGTTACAGGATTGTGAGCTCTCCTTTTCATTCTGCAGATGTTGTCCCTCAGGGTCCAATTTGAGCCCACCTTTCCTTTGCGGTCGTCACACGCGTGGAAGAGAATCATTCTGCTAAGCCCAGCACTTTATGCTTAATAAGGGGAGCACCAGCACCTCCTCGACCGTCTCCCTCCCCCCTCCCTCACCCCCTTTTTTCTGCCCCCCGATCTCCATCCCACGACAGCCTACCCGGAGGACAGGAGTCAGGGAGGAGGAGGGGGGGGAAGCGAGGACACACCCGCACAGACTGTACGCGGTGTTCACGGCAAAGGATGCTGCAGAAAACATGATAAGGTGAAAATCAGTGGCTGCCTCCAGCTGGAAATCCATTTTCCCTTTTCATTTGAGCAGTGAGGACCTGGTTGTCGCAGCTGGTCCCTGACTCCAGCAGGTGCATCAGCTCTCAGGCAGACATGAAGAAGAGATCTGCAGGTATGTCTCTAAAATCAAAAGGAAGCAGCTTTGTGGCTCCTCGGTTCTGGTTAGACTGCATGACTGTTTGCATAGCTGATGGTTTTGCACCTCACTTGGAAACGCATAGTTAGCCCAGAACTGCAGTTATGTCGCCTGATTTATTGTATTTATTTTTTGCAAAGCTGTGGAGGTGCAGGCAGAAATACATTTTCTCCGTCTCTCTTGGAGCCAGCATTTTTCTGTGGGTAAATTATTTATAGATGTTTTTGAATCTTTTAGTAACAGGGACCATTTCAAGTCCAAAATGCTCCACTCGAACTAAACAAGTCAATTTATGTGAGCGCACTGCATTTTTTTTAAATTTTATTTATAGTCTTTATTTGGATTGTTACATTTAAAGGTGTTTTTTGTGTTAAAACTGCAGCTACCTCTGCCAGGCTGCTGTCTGTATGAATTTAGTGTCTGCTGCATTGCCCTGCTCACGTTTGGCTAACTTGAAAAGATATTCCCGGTCATTTCAGCAGATATTATCTGTTGCAGTAGATCAGTGTCCCCGTATTGAGAGCAGCTAGCTCCGGAGTTCTCCTGCATCAGATTGGTTTATAAGCTATGGGGGCTGCTTTTCTGCATAGTAATTAGAAATCAAGATTCATGAGGTTATAATTGAGCATTTATTTCTCAATCTCTTCAAAATTCCTGACCTTTATTTTAATAAATAGGTTTTGTTTTTTATAATCGTTAGGTGAAAAAAAAAATGCTTGACATGTCTGAACTCAGCAGAACTATTGAGTGCTGACTCACTTTTCAAGTTTTCTGTCCCTCTCTCCCTTTCTCTGTTCTGACTGCAGACGGGTCCTAGGTGACATCCTGTGGCCGTCAGGTCTTCACTGTGTTGACCCCCCCTCCCTCTCCTGGCTCCCACCTGCAGTTCTCCAGGCTGCAGGACCCCGACTTCCTGAAAAGTGCAGGCCTCCTCCCCCTGTAGTATGACTGTTGCTGCAGGCGACCCCTCTGATGAGGCGGCCGCGCACCCAGGACACCCGCAGGATTACGACCCAGAAGCTGACCACGAGTGCTGTGAAAGGGTGGTCATTAACATCTCAGGGCTGCGTTTTGAGACACAACTCAAAACCCTCTCACAGTTCCCTGAAACACTTCTGGGGGACCCGAAAAAGAGGATGCGCTACTTCGACCCCTTAAGGAACGAGTACTTTTTTGACAGGAACAGACCCAGCTTTGACGCCATATTGTATTATTATCAATCAGGAGGTCGGTTGAGAAGGCCAGTCAACGTCACCCTTGACATCTTCTCAGAGGAGATTCGCTTCTATGAGCTGGGTGAGGAGGCCATTGAGATGTTCAGAGAAGACGAAGGTTTCATCAAGGAGGAGGAGCGACCCCTTCCCGACAACGAGTTTCAGAGACAGGTGTGGCTTCTCTTTGAGTACCCAGAGAGCTCAGGTCCTGCTAGGATTATTGCCATAATCTCTGTCATGGTCATCCTGATATCTATCGTCAGCTTTTGCTTGGAGACACTTCCTATTTTCCGCAATGACGAGGAGGGAATGCACAAGTCTCAGGCAAAAGTATTTTCACCTGAGACCAACACCACAATAATCAGCTACACATCCACATACTTCACTGACCCCTTCTTTGTCCTGGAGACTCTCTGCATTATTTGGTTCTCCTTTGAGTTTTTAGTGCGATTCTTCGCCTGCCCAAGCAAAGCAGGTTTTTTTGGTAATATAATGAACATTATTGACATTGTTGCCATCATCCCTTATTTCATCACCCTTGGCACAGAGCTGGCAGACAGGGCAGAGGATGGTCAGGCGGGTCAGCAAGCCATGTCTTTAGCCATTCTCAGGGTCATTCGATTAGTACGAGTTTTCAGAATCTTCAAGCTGTCTCGTCACTCCAAAGGGCTCCAGATTTTAGGTCAGACCCTGAAAGCCAGCATGAGAGAGCTGGGCCTCCTTATTTTCTTTCTCTTCATAGGGGTCATCCTGTTCTCCAGTGCTGTGTATTTTGCTGAAGCGGATGAGCCAGAGTCACAGTTTGAGAGCATCCCGGATGCGTTTTGGTGGGCTGTGGTGTCCATGACGACGGTCGGTTATGGCGATATGGTCCCAACTACAATTGGTGGCAAGATCGTGGGCTCCCTCTGTGCCATTGCGGGTGTGCTGACCATTGCCTTGCCAGTGCCTGTCATTGTGTCCAACTTTAACTACTTCTATCACCGTGAGACTGAAGGTGAAGAACAGGCTCAGTATCTGCAGGTCAATGTGCCTAAAACTGATTCAGCAGAGGAGCTGAAAAAGAGCCGGAGCGGCTCCACCATCAGCAAATCAGACTATATGGAGATCCAGGAAGCTGTGAACAACAGCAATGAGGACTTTCAGGAGGAAAACCTTAAGACTGCCAACTGCACACTGGCCAACACAAACTATGTAAACATCACCAAGATGCTCACAGACGTGTAGTCGTCTGGTTTCCTCCCCATCAAAGTGGGAAATGGGGAACTGAGCAACCGAATGGGACAGATTACACATTATGTGGGATGGAAAAAAGGCAATAGGATACAGAATGTTGGTGACGATCAGAAAATATTGATAAAAATCCTGTCTTCACTCATCAAAACTGAAATTCAAAGTTTGAATTTTTGCATGGATTTGGCTTTGAGTGTCTGCTTAAAAAATACCAATACCTACAAAAGTTCTGCTCACAACTGTGGACGACCATAATAAAAATATTATCTATATATAGATATATATATCTATATATAGATAATATT
>NC_056504.1:38054300-38088005 GCF_014905685.2 Nematolebias whitei
AAGAATGTGACAACACATTTAGAAATGTTGCTGTCGAAAAGGAAAAGACGTAACACAACACAAGCCCTGCTTTTGTTTCCTGTCTCATCGTCCCTCATTTCCCAAGACACATGCTCTGACACGCACTTTCTGAAGAGCCTGCCGTGCACTACATATGCTGCTTCTTGGAGCCAATGAAACAAAATTGTCTTATGCTTCACCATTTAGCGATAAAAGGATGCATGAGCATAAAGCAAGCCTACTCCAGTGCTGATTTGGCCTGAGGGTGGCTTGTGACAAAGTTGGTGGTTAAGTACACCGTTATTTTAAGGATGAATGACAGCCATCAGCTCTCAGCTTGTGGCTTGACATCTTTTATTCCCCGTAGACATCAGTATCTGATGAATGACTGAGAATCGCCTTGAATTTTCACTGCTTTGGTCTTAAATGTACTGTATTTTTTGCAATGCAAGGTGTCCCCAACTCCATTCACCCAAGCTGGTCTTACTGCAGAGCTTTGAGACAACTTGAATGTTTCTTCTTGTTTTGTATTTCACTGCTTCACAACTACTGTACTTATCTGAATAGATAGGGAGCTTAACTGTGACTGAACTGATAGCCAATAGGTAGGTGGTGTATTTAGAAAACATAGTCGGTAGATTACTGCATGACCTTTCTTATCTCAATGAGATCTACTCGTTTCCTAACTGCCACTTGCTTCACATGGTCACTGTATATCTGTCTGCACACTGCCTTCTGTACAAATCCACACTTCTTAAGCGATGCTAGCTGTTACAACTACTCAAAGCTGTAAGTCTGAAGATTTCTTAAGGATTATTCTTAAAGTTAAAAGGATGTGTATCAATATTAACATTCCATGTAGAAGTTGCTGCCATTTAACTTTTGCCAGACAGCTGTAAATTGAGCTGTGATTGGGGACGTAAACTCAAAACTCTGGAACTCTTCTGGGCCTCGATTATAGCAAATGATCGACTTACAGCGGTGTCTTACTCACATGTTCATCCAGTAGTATCCTCGTGATCAAAATGGCTATTTTTAAGGGATCGTGTATAGAGAAAAGCCTCCCTTGACCTGCCATTTATCTGGGTTTAAGCTATTCTCCCAGTCTTGCATGACCTTAAAAGAACATTTCTAGCATGCATTTAGGATAAAAGAGGAAGCCTTTAGGATGGAAAAAAAATTGTCGCCATAGAAATATTTAATTCTTATGTATCACCCAATTTATTTCTACCAACAGAAAACACATGGAGTACACAAACTTTTAGCAGAGACTTTGTAAGTGTTGAAAGGTGATGTTATCTAATTGTTCTTTTTTTAATAGTAACAATAATTGTTCTGAGCACCGTTCTTTGTTTTAGAGCTTGTTCGGAGTGCCAAAGACACACTCGCCATTTTTCATTTGTTTCAATTGTTTGGTACGTTTTGTTAAGATAACCTGACACATGCGCTGTATCTACAGAAGTTCCCTTCACTTAAATCAAAACTGCCCGGGGTAAACAGCTGTTTAATGTCAGATTGTTGTTTAAAGCACATCTAACTTTTATGCAAAGGCAATTTATTGACATTACATTGGTTGGAATATAAATGAAGTCTAATTGTCCTCTGAATGAGTCTCTGTTGAAAGAAGCTCAATGTATCTTTAATGGTTGGCACCAAAAGTGAATTAGGTTCCATTTCTTGGATCATATCCAGCTCAGACTTTCCACAGATTGCTCAACACTGCCAAGGTGACTGTCAAAGGCAGTAACATCAATACGGGAGGTGATAATGAGCAGCACTGTAGCAGATACCGTCTGACCCAATGATCATCTGATGTGTCTCTGTCTCTTACCTTTCTGCATCGTCCCACAGATGTTCAGTATATTTAGAAAGGTGATGGATTGGAAGGAGGTGTGAAGCAAGAACTGTCTCAACGAATTCTGTGATCGCAGGAGTTCCATCTTGTTTTGTTTGGCTCGCCACAGTCTAAACATGCAGTAGAAAAGTGTTTCAGCGCCATCGCTGCCAGTTTGTGCTCAGGATGCATCATCCAACTGCCTGACATGAGGCTTCTTTATTCGTCTCTGTCCAAATAGGGTTTAATAGATTGTTTTACATGCATTTCAAAAGAATTTTGAAGGTAACATGGAATGTAAATTATCAGTAACTTGAGGTAGGGGGAAGTTAGGTAGCTTTATCAGCAATACTCACATAGTTTTTAGGTAAAAAGAGTTTTTTTTGGTGAGAAAATATGCATGTTGTTTTAAAAAAACACATATTTTTTCCTCTCTAAACTGAAATCTTATTGGTCATCTGTTGGGTATTGATTTTTGTGTGAAGATATAAAACGAAGAGTTGATCTTTGTTAGAAAGAGGAAAGTGATTGAATAGCATAGCGTGGTTAAGCAGCTGAATTTATGCAACAGCCTTTTGCATATTTGTATACGTGAGGGGAAAAAATTATGACCAAATAACAATTGTCTATGCATGCAAATGCACCACATTTTTTTTGTCTTCATTCCTTTTTTTGTGTGGACAGAAACTATGATAAATGTTCACGCCTTAGCATTTATCTGTCTTATGGTGCATGTTACTGTACCTTTGCAAAGTTCATATGTAGCATCTCATGCACCGGAGATCACAACATTGTAGTTTAGCATCTACAATTATTTCCGTTTAAAGCACAAAAAAGAGCAGCATCATCCTTAAGTCGAAGCAAAATGATGTAGAAGGATTTCATGGGGAGAAGCGCTGTCTCTAAGAATATCATCTGTCACCCGCTGAGGGACCCGCCAGCAAATCCGCTCCACGAGAAGAGGTCTTGCTATGAAAATACAGATAAATCTATGCAGAGAATAACTATAAGCTGATAGTTTATGTGAGAAAAGGTTTGGTTAGAGACATTTTATTGTTTATTTTTTATCAGGCAACTGTTGGTGCATTTGAAATTAACCTTAAAGCAAAGGTTATAACCTCCATCAACAGTTTGCTGCTCTGAGTTGACCACTAATGATAAATGTGAACATTGGCTTTCTGATTTTCAGGTTTCTTTGAAATGCCAGCTCTCTATAACAAACCTCCTCCATCTAATCTGTGCAGAAGTGTGCGTTTGAAAACCAGTGTCCTTTACATTTCTGTTGACCCTGGAGCCTGATAGTGTTGCAGCCACTGAAACTATATGTACAGCTCTTCACCTCACCCCTGTCCTCCTATATCATCGAGGCCTAAAACACACAACAATGCTGATGCAGTGGATGGCGGATTTTCTTTCTGTGAAATGAAATGTGGAAGAATAATGTAAATAATCATGAAATGAGCGACTGAGTAAAAAAAAAAAAAAGTACTACATGCTGTATGTGAATTCTGAATTCAAGACATAGTATTATCTGCACTTTACAAAAAAAAAAGGACAATCTAAGAATGGGAAAACCATGTGTAATAAAAGAAAATACTTTTAACCCTTCCATATGATCATAACCATGACAAAAGTAATAATAATGAAGCCAATAATTATTCAAACGAAACTGTTGTTTGTGTGTTTATTGATTTGTTGTAAAATTTCTTCACTTTCTCAGCTTAAAGGTAAAGTGTTTTCTTAAATAACGTTACACCAACCCTGTTTCTTCTCAATGTTCACAAGGTCTGCAAATGATCTGAGGACCTATTTTTAGAAAAGAAAAAAAAAGAGCATCTGTGCTGATATAAAATGTCACAAATCTATCACAGGCCCGTTTGTTGTTATTCTTAGGACAGCCAGCGTCTTTGTAGCCACAGGCGGTGTAGAGGACATTTTCAAATGCCTCCTGGTATCTTCAGCTTCTGCCTCCCTTTAAGTGCACAGTAGATGCTCTATGCAGTTTAAAAAAGAGAGCAGGGTTTTCTATTAATAGCCTTTTCATTGGAGAAATAGATGGAAGGAGGAGGAGGAGGATGAAGCTGAGCAGAGATGGAGGCAGGAGGCAGAAAGTGTGAAAAATAAAGATGCTTACGTGGCCAGATTTCTGAAGATGTTCTTCAAAATGACCCCTCTTTGTTTCTGTAGTTCTGTTAGTCATGTGTGAAAAACTATAACAAGACAAGCCAGGTAAAAATAGTTTTTTGGGGTTTGAGATTATGGTAATTTATTTTCTAAACACAAAATCTTTTTTCCAGATTTGAAACAAAACCAGCTTTAATTCTTTTGCCTAGGAGGTTATGTTTTATTCCTGAGCTTCCATGATGTATTGTCAGCCTTTTCTTCCCATCTCATTGTGGTAATTAGCTGCCACTTTATCTTCTGCCATCTTTTGTCAGCTTGTGGTGAGCAGGAACTCTCAAGGCTCAATGGCGTGGAGCTCAAGCTCTGCTGGAGTCATTAGTCTTGCTTTGATCTGGCAATGCACTGCGGCACGCTGCAGCTCACTTTGCAGAAAACAGGACAAAATATGGAAAGCCAGATGGTATCAAGCCATCCAACCAAGAACACGGTCCTGCTGCAGGTGTCCACCATTGTGCACAGCACTCAGTTGTTATTTATAAGGTGGTGGGAGTGCCTGTGTGTTGTTTGTCAGGGTGCATGCCCACAGGACCGTAGCTGAGGAGTCATACGGGCTTGCACTGTATTTACCAGCTTGTAATTAGTCAAGAAGCGCGTTGGGATTTGGAGCTAATCTAACAGGACTGCCCTGACATTTGAAAGCACCTTGCTGTAAGGAGGTGTTCAGCTTTATTTTCATTATGTCTGCTCTGCATCATTCAACCTTTATTAATACTGGTTAGTCTCAATGAGTCACAAGGACTGGTTTACAAGAGACCTGTTTTAAATAAAGAAATGAGGTACAAACTAGGGCTGAATGATTTTAGAAAATATTCTAATTGCAATTTTTTTTTTACCTCAATATTGCAATTTAATATGTGATAATTTTTCAATGTCTTCTTCTCATGTATTTTTCAACAAACACGAGCAATAAATCAATCTGTTTCAGCTGCAAAAAACTCCACTGTTTTCAGCTCCGCTGCAACTCTGTTCCTGCATTTATTGTGTAACTCTGGGATAGCAACGTGGCTAAAATATGTGCGCGAGGGCATTCTGTACCGCTTATTCATTGTGTTTACCAAAGACATAAACCCAGGTTTGGTCATGATATTAATGGGCATCATGCTTTTCTCTATGAACTCCATTATTGCTCGAGTTATTTCCATGTGCCGTTTCAAATTATGTTCATACGGAGTAATACCTTCGAACAGTTCGGTCAGTGATCCCCGTCAGCTCGTACTTTGCTTACTTGAAGTTGAAGCACTGGTCGTTGGCATTCTAGCCATGCAACTATTGTAAATGGCTTTGTGGTGTTATTTAATTGTTGATGAAGATTTGTGTTGTTACCTTGAGAGGTAGCAACAGCAGCAAGGCAGGTTCTGCACAATACATGTCGTTGTGCAGCGTTTTCTTTACTATAGCCAAAATAATTCCAAACAACGGACGTGCTGCAACTCTTTGGTACCAAACTTACAGATGTATCAGAATCTGTCAAGCCTGACGCCATTGTGCAACTAGTTAAAACACAGTGTTGACTTCTCCCGCTCCCTGCTCTGCTCTGCTCCACTCACTCGCAAGTGACGTAACCAGATCACGTGACCAGTCAAACTGCACCCTTTGCGATTTAGATATCGATTTATCATATCGCGATATTATTGCAAATGCAATTAATTG
This sequence comes from Nematolebias whitei, assembly GCF_014905685.2. Classification (NCBI taxonomy): domain Eukaryota; kingdom Metazoa; phylum Chordata; class Actinopteri; order Cyprinodontiformes; family Rivulidae; genus Nematolebias; species Nematolebias whitei. Next base: position 38,059,969 of record NC_056504.1, read on the forward strand.
TTCACCTCTAGTACAAACAACAATAGACAATCATATAAAAGCATAAAAAAATGAAAACTAAATAAAAGTGATATAAAACAAAACAAGCACATTATAAAACTGTAAAATATTAAAAACGGGAACAGGTCTGCGTTGATTTTTGTATTGAACTTAGCAACTGTTTAAAATCCCATAGAGAGGTCAAAGTTGACAACTTCAGATCTGTTTGCAAGAAATTTCAGGTTTTCCACAACCAATGTGGAAAAAATAGCAAAGACTCAAAATTTGATTGGTGGTGACTGAAGAGCTTAAAATCTAGAGGAAACACTAAAACAACCAAGAACTAAGCTTAGAGCAAAAGCTTCACAAAACTAAATATTAACACCAACGATAAAACCTGAAAATGAAACTTAACACTAAACAAAACACATACACACATGATAAAGTATTTTATTACTGTAATACACGTTTAACACCTGTGTTTTGCACTTCCTGTCAACCCAGTGCTCATACTGGTCGCAGCAGAACAGATCAGTTCAAAGCTGAACGCTGGTAAATTGAAATCAAATGTTTCTTTTTAAAACTGTGTCTACTGATTAAACACTGATTAAACGATTCTTGGTTAGAAGAAAAAGGGCCGATTATCTTTGAAAGTAGCCGGTGGAGCAGACAACCAGCAGGTGACCATTTCATTTTGTTGTAGGATTTGTAATGTGATGTTGGGATGCTTCATAAAACCATCAACTGCAAACGTGTTCTGAAGCAATCATAAAAGATGTGAAATGTGAACATTGTTTTCTTCTCATCAGTCCACCAGAAAGACAGAAAAAGATAGCTCCAGAAGTGTTTGAGGACACGGTAAGTGAGAGGTCTTCATCAGGAGGTTCTTGTTCCCATTGGGGTCCAGCGGGAAGGTGAGCTCTCTGAGCACCAGTCAGTGACAGTGGAACACTGTGGGAAGGTTGAGCTTTCATTTGTATCCCAGTACAGAAGCCTTATGGATGAGTTTACGCTTTAGTGCAGAACATCAGAGTGATTCAGGAAGATTCTGGTTTTTGTTTTTGCTTTAATGTTCGGTGATGGGAGCAAAAGTAAAAGAAAGTATTACTGCCCTCTAGAGGTGCAGGAAGATGGCAGGAAGTTTACTGGTTGTGTTTCAGTTTCTGAGCCAGTGAAAAGGTTGGCACTTTAAAAATTATCAAAAAAAAAAAAAAAAAAAATTAAAGATGCTAATTTAGTGCATGGTATGTTTAAACTTTTACATAAGCAGGTTGTTATTCTTCGTACATCACTGTGCTACAGGAACTAAATCAGAGACGTATCCTGTTGCTTTTACAAACCGGATTCCAAAAAAGTTGGGACACTAAACAAATTGTGAATAAAAACTGAATGCAATGATGTGGAGATGGCAAATGTCAATATTTTATTCGTAATATAACATAGATGACAGATCAAAAGTTTAATCTGAGTAAATGTAACATTTTAAAGAAAAAATATGTTGATTCAAAATTTCACAGTGTCAACGAATCCCAAAAAAGTTGGAACAAGTAGCAATAAGTGGCTGGAAAAATGAAAATTGAGCAAATAACGAACAGCTGGAAGACCAATTAACACTAATTAGATCAATTGACAACATGATTGGGTATAAAAAGAGCTTCTCAGAGTGTCAGTGTCTCTCAGAAGCCAAGATGGTAAGAGGATCACCAATTCCACCATTGTTGCGCAGAAAGATAGTGCAGCAATACCAGAATGGTGTAACCCAGTGTAAAATGGCAAAGACTTTTAAGTTATCATCATCAACCGTGCATAACATGATCAAAAGATTCAGAGAATCTGGAACAATCGCTGTGCGTAAGGGTCAAGGCCGTAAAACTCTACTGGATGCTCGTAATCTCTGGGCCCTTAAACGTCACTGCACCTCAAACAGGAATGCCACTGTCAAGAAAATAACAGAATGGGCTCAGGAATACTTCCAGAAAGCATTGTCAGTGAACACAATCCACCGTGCCATCCACCGTTGCCAGCTGAAACTCTACAGTGCAAAGTGGAAGCCATTTCTAAGCAAGCTCCACAAGCTCAGATGTTTGCACTGGGCCAGGGGTCATTTAAAATGGAGTGTGGCAAAATGGAAGACTGTTCTGTGGTCAGATGAGTCACAATTTGAAGTTCTTTATGGAACACTGGGATGCCATGTCATCTGGACCAGAGAGGACAAGGATAGCCCAAGTTGTTATCAATGCTCCGTTCAGAAGCCTGCATCACTGATGGTATGGGGTTGCATGAGCGCTTGTGGCATGGGCAGCTTGCATGTCTGGAAAGGCACCATTAATGCAGAGAACTATGTTCAGGTTCTAGAACAACATATGCTCCCATCTAGACATCATCTCTTTCAGGGAAGACCCTGCATTTTTCAACACGATAATGCCAGACCACATTCTGCAGCAATCACAACATCATGGCTACGTAGGAGAAGGATCCGGGTACTGAAATGGCCAGCCTGCAGTCCAGATCTTTCACCTACAGAGAACATTTGGCGCATCATAAAGAGGAAGGTGCGACAAAGAAGGCCCAAGACGATTGAACAGTTAGAGGCCTGTATTAGACATGAATGGGAGAGCATTCCTATTTCTACACTTGAGAAACTGGTCTCCTCTGTCCCCAGACGTCTGTTGAGTGTTGTAAGAAGAAGGGGGGATGCCACACAGTGGTAAAAATTGACTTGTCCCAACTTTTTTGGGATATGTTGATACCATGAAATTTAGAAACAACAGATTTTTCCCTTAAAATGATACATTCTCTCAGTTTAAACTTTTGATCTGTGATTTGTGTTCTATTCTGAATAAAATATTAGATGTTGGCACCTCCACATCATTGCATTCAGTTTTTATTCACAATTTGTTTAGTGTCCCAACTTTTTTGGAATCCGGTTTGTACACAGAATGGCCTGGTTTAATCCAGTGGTCACAAATATTAAACGTAAGCACCATCTAAAGGCTCAGAAGGTGATTCTGAAAGGTCATAAATGATTAAAGAAATTTGTAAACACATATTTTTGACTTTCCTGCCACCAGAGATAATAGCACACTACAGTTTTTGCTTGTGCCTGTGTGTGTGTGTGTGTGCGTGCGTGTGTGTGTAGTGTGCATGTGATTTTAGTGACAAACGTAGAAAGTCATTATCTGATGTGCATGTACAACTGATTACCTTTTGAGATGAATTCATTTCAAGATGGCCGTTACAGCCAACTTACATTAGAAAGCAAAAAAAATGGCTACAATTTTCCAGATACAGACCCTTAGCAAAAAGTAGTTTATTTAAGTGTACTACAAGTATACTTATTTTACACTGGAAGTGTACTTGAAGTTTACTTTTTATAAACTTTATTTGATATACTTAAAAATAGTATAAAAATATCCTAATTTAGTCCAAACAAGTATTAAATCAGTATACTTCTAGTACAATACAAGTATGTTGTGTAGTATACTATATTTATACTTAACTTAAAGTATACTTGCAAAAATAAACTTCAAATGTACTACCTTTTGTTAAGGGGAGATAAAAATTGGTGTGGTAGTAGTAGAGTATCAACACAAACCCTGAATGCTCACAGATTGTGTGAACTAAACTTTGGAAATAACTACACTCTACACTGTCTGTTTGTTAGCAAAATAACTTGTGAAGTACTGGACAGATTCTAATGAGATCCTTAGAAAGTAATCAGTGGATGTATATTTATAACTGATTAACTTTTGGAGTCAACCCAAATCAAGATGGCCACCACAATGCCAAAAGCTTAGTCAAATTAACAAATGAGCCACGTCAATGAAAGCAAACCATGAATAGAACAAGAAACATGTTAAAGTACACGCAACAGTTCACGAACAGTTGCTCATTTGTAAACCAGGTGACATGAAAGAGCTGAAAAGTGGATAAAATATTTTACACAAGAAACAGAGTGAGATCCATGAAATCTAAAAGCAGGTGTCTGACCAGGTTCGCCCTGAGAAATAGAAAAAGAGTCAACTCTGGGTAATATTTGAAGCGGGAATTAAATAAATAAGCAATATGCACTAACCAACATCTCAATCATCATCATTTAATGTAAAAATAGCTGCTCGTTGAGAATAAATGCTAAATATATGGTCATGTTGAGATGAAGTCTGACAAGAACTCACAACCTCTTATTCAGGAGTTGTTTGCAATAATTTATTTACTGATAATTACTTCTTAGGATAATATGTTTTAAGCATTTAATTAATTTTTTATTTCTTATTAGATTTATTGTTCAGTTTTAGGCATGTTTGGAGTTCACCAGAGACAGTTATAAGGAACGTCATCCCCTCTAGACAAAAAGTTTTAACAAAGTAGACAAACTAAATGTAATGATTCGTCTGAAATCAAGTGAGTTTATTCAGCAGGTGACGAAATGTTTAAAGCTAAGCATTTTTTTATTATTTGTGTAATTTAATTGAGTATACTATTCATAAAACAAAGTTGCTATTGTCAAAAAATTAAGATTCAAGCTGTTAATTTAATCTATTTTTAAACTTTAGTCATTTACTTTAAACAAACAGTTGAGGTAGCAGTTTGAAACGCTCCGCAAGAAAGAAAATTGTAATTTTTCACACTTTTTCTATTAAAAGTGAAAAGATCAAGTAAACACATCAGATTTAAACTGTTTAAAGTGATGATATGAGTCATTTTAATTACAAGTTTGTAAAAATAAAAAAAGATATTTCATAAAAGCTAAGCAAATAACAAAAATAAAATTGTGCTTCTGTCAGCACACACTTGAGTTTGAGTCCAAATCTAAAATGCAAAATAGTAAAGACAAGTCCAGGCTTTAAATATCCTGAGTTAGTTAATATTTTATCAACTCTTGGTCTTTTATTTCCATATCCCACTAAAAACTTTTTGTAAATATCAGGAGCTCTGCACGTGTTCCGTCTTCTTCACGTCTTCTCAGATTATATATACATTTTAAATTATAAAGCTGTTTTGTGTTGCCATTTGTACCTTTAGAACTGTCCCCATATGAGATTGTCGCAGCAGAAAAGGAAGAGAGTTTTAACACAATAATCAGAACAAAAGACGAATCATTTGGAGAAAACAGTTTCTGGAGGAACTGATGACACTTAAATGAGTCTAAATAAGGAGTCCAATTAAAGGAACAAAGAGAAAATGAGCCGAACAGCAGCAGCAGCGTGTAGTTGTGGTTCATTCATTATGGAAACAACGATCACTTGATGAGGCTTCAGCCTCGTGCCTCTGACAAACACTCGTCATCACTGTCTGTCTGAATCTCTACAGAGATACAAGTTTACTTTTTGTGTTTTTCACACTTCCCATCCTGCATTTTGCTGAAAGTTTGTAAAAATTCTGAATTTAATCCCCTTTTGGTAACAACAAATACAAAATTCATGCATCAGGTAAATTGGTTTGTGGAATAAAATAATACATTTCTGTTTTGACTTAAAACAGCTGGTCTCGTTTAGTGTCTATTTAAATGTGCGTGCAGCATCAGTTCACTTTTAACGTGTGTTTTTCAGCAATATTTCAGTCCAGTTTGAAAATCTTCCAGCAAACATTTGTTAAAACTTATATTTTTTAAGAATTATGTGCAGATTAAAGACAAAGCACGGCATACTTGAAAGAATTGCAAATCCCTCGCCACGTTAAGTTTAAAACAAAATGCATCTTACATTGTGAAAAGACAAAGGTATAGAAAAATTTGAACAATGGTGCTTAATGTCCAGAAATGATGTGTTAGCGATGACTCTCAGCTACTACCACATCAAATTTTAGTTTAGTGTGTGTAATTGTTTTAGATATAGCCAGTTTTGTGTTAGCTTAGTTAGTTATGACATTAAAAGTGGTTCAGAGGTTCATGAGATATTTTGCAGAGGCAAATATACACCCAGAGAAAAGCAAAAATACACATTACTGTATTTTCTGACGTACACGTCGCACCGCCCTATAAGCAGCAGCAGTCCAAATATGTCTAAGAAAGTGGAAAAATCCATAAATATGTCGCTTCGTCGTATACGTTGCATCTATTATGTGTCACCACTGACGCGTCGTGTTTGTTACGCGTCACCATTGATGACCCAGAAATGTGGGCCGGTGTTGTGCCAAAAATCGATGGACTGCCAAATGGCGGCCGCGAGAGCATGCACAGGAGGTGCAGCTGGTTTGACGGTTGCTTTAAGCAGCGAGCAGAACAAGGGTGGGGGTCAAGTCAAGACAAGCCAGATTTATTTATATAGCACATTTAAAACAGAAACTGTTACCAAGTGCTTGACTTACAAAGGCAAGCCTATTGTGTCATTAATAGCTGGTGAAGATTCTCAGTCATCCAGGACATGGTAAATTCAAAAAAGTTCAAGACAAAAACAATAAAGTATAATAAATAAAGCCCAGTTGGTTTTGGCTTGAACATTTTTGAATTTGTCATTATAGCCACATTTACCTATTACATTATACAACGGCATACCACATACTACTCTGCTGCCATCTACTGGCTGAAGATGGTACTGTTCATTTTATTTTATTTTTCAGTCAGAATGAATGAAAACTGTCATATCTCAGCCAAAAATTGGTTTATGAATATGGGGGGGAAAAAATCCATAAATACATTGCTTCAGCCTATAAGTCACAGGGCATGTAAATTATCCAAAAAACTGTAACTTATAGGCTGAAAAATATGGTATTTGTTTTGACTTTGTAAAGGATATTCTAGAGATTAAACAACTTGAAAGAGCACCTGTAAATAAACTGGTGCATTTGATTTGTGTGAACTTTCAGTGGTCACTTATCGGTCACTGGTGTTTTTTTGGGGTTTTTTTTTTTTTTATAAAGCCAGAAAAAGATGATCAATACTGCAAAAAATACCTAACTTGGAAAAAACTCTCTCATCTAAAGTACTGAAAGACCTTTTAAAAAACTAATCAATAAGATATTCTGATGCATGCTCAATAATCCAGGTATAAAAATCTAACAAAGTTAAGTCAGGTCATCAGGACGGATAAAAAAAAAAGTTGAAATGCTTTGTCTTTTATCCAAAAAGGTATAAATAGGTATAAATCAATGGGTATAAATCAATAAGCTGTTTGTTTTTTTCAAGCCGTGTTAAATCTTTAATTAAAACAATAACAGTTCTGATTGCAATCCTGTGGAGTATTTACTGTTCTGTTTTTCCTCTAAACATATGAATCATCACGTATGAAACCAGAGCTGGATGCCTGCTGACACAATAGGGTTCCTGGGTGGAGCTTTGATGTCAGGTGCTGGAAACGAGGCGGTTAAGCAGCTTGCCTTCATTTATTATTCATGCTTGATCAAAGCGAGTAACTCATTTGAAACCACACAGAGGTAAACAAAGACTAAAAACAATCAGAGGAATTATGGTTTTTATCACGCCTGGTATTCAGGATCTTTATCTCATGGTTAAAAAAAAAAAAGAAGAAAATCCTTCAAACTGAAAAGTGCATGTAGTTCTGTTATTTAAAGAGGGACAGATTCAGGTAGCTGTAACACGTGGAGCAGAACGGCTGCAACAAAGGCCAACAATGCTCCTCTAGATAAGCCGACACCCGGTGATTAGAGCTGGATACCTGTCTGTCTGTTCACGGCGACATGGCAGCACCTCTGAGACACAGACATCACAGAGGTATCCGATTCCTGCACATAAACACCCAGAGGCTGAACAAAGCAACAAGAAACCACGTGAGGATTTACAGAAACGTGCAGAAATGTTTTATAAGCTAACAATAATACTCCTTTGCGTTTATCAGCTGCAGAAAACTTACATGATGGATGTGTTTGAGTTTCAGAGCTGCTCCATGGTGACAAGAAGTAGCATGCAGGGTCATTATTAAATATAAGATACAAACCGAATGATGCTGAAGGTTAATTAGCTCTACTAGCAAAGAGGACTAAACTGATGATTGCGTTCCACAGCGCTTTTATATTTATTTATAGATCTGATGTGAAGTAATCTTGCTACCAACAGGAGTTTACCGAAAGTGTTTGAACTATGCCTTTATCTTCTGTAACATTCTTTAAATTGGTCTACACGATTATATACAGTATATATATAATGAGATAGAAGATTGTATTATATATTATCAGAGTGAAAACCCAACAGATTCTGCAGTAATGCATGCAGCTCTACAAGTCTCAATAATAAATTGTTCCAAATTAAATTCTAACAACTCAAACAGGATATCCTGACTAACCGTTTTTGAATAAAAAATTACAAATTTATTTTTATTTTCCTTCTTCTTTCAGCTGTTCCCTCCTTCAGGGGTGGCCACAGCGAACTGACTTGCACGAAGACTTGGCAGTGGTTTTACGCTGCATATTCTTCCTGATGCAACCACAGCCCTCTGTGTGGAGCAGAGAGCTGACATCTAGTGTGCCCAGGGGAGCAGATGGGGTTAAGGGCCTTGCTCAAGGGCTCAGAGTGGGGCAGGTGCTTCAGCTTTCCTACCCAGATTTAATGTCGGTCCGGGGATTTAAACCAGCAACTTTCCAATTACAGGCATGCCTTCAATGGCCTCTGCCACCACTACCCCTCAAAATAATAATAATAATAATAATAATAATAATAATAATAATAATAATAATATAGATTGCACATTTCAGTACAACCAATTTTTGGATACTCCATCAAATTAAAATTATATTGAAAAATCTTTATTTTATTTCATGGCATATAAAATCTTATTGAAATGTCCCAATCTAATGACAAATCTTACTGAAGTGTATAAAACATGTGTAATCAGTAAATTGGGAATTGCACAGGTTTATTAAATATCCATAAGATTTTTAATCATAGGTGGTTGTTTAGACATGTCAGGTTTAATTGTCTGCAGGACTCAGTGTTAATTCATGACAATATTCAGTTTCTTCTTCTCATGTTTTTTGTCATTGTGAGTGAGCACCAAAAATTATTAAGTGTGTTAAATTTGTGTTAATTAAAGATTTGGCTTTACTAAATCTGGCTTCCTGTTTTATTTTATAGTACTTGTTTATTTCTCATGATTTTGCTTCCTGGTTGAGTTTAAGTTTACGCCTGAGTCCTCTGCTTGTATTTAAAATTCATGTTTAGCCTTTTTTTCTTTCTTTCTTTTTAATGGATGTTTGTTGTTTTTCACATTTTCTTTCCTGTAAATTTACTCCTGAGTTTTTAGGACGTCTTGCCACGCTGCGTCTTTTTGTTAAAGTCTTTTGTTTTGGTTTGTTTAGTTGACTGCTTTGTCTTTGACTTTTGCTCTAATCCATCTAAATTTGACACATTTTGATGAAAACTATATCTGTGTCTGTCTGCTTATTTTTTTATTATGATAATTATGCTGACATGCGTTCAGGAATGATAAAGCTGAGCAGTTTGACCAACAATGTTTGACACAGCTCATTCATCCAGGCTGTTTGAATGTTTTGCTTGTGTTAACATCCAGGTTTAAAGCTCCAGTTCATGACTGTTTCATTTTGACCTGGATGTTAACACAACAAACCATTCAAGTTATGAACATTTACCTAATTTAAAACATGAAAGTGTGAACCTCATTGATCCAATATACTGAAATAACTTATTGTAAAATGACTTCTAATAAGAAACTAGAAAAACTACAACACCTAATGTCAAATTACACAAAAAGCCACTGGAAGGAACATGAAGATAAAACAGTGGGACTCAGCTGCACAGTGAGGACTGGCTTGTTTTGGATGTTAACCCAGACTGATCCAAACGACTGGAACCTTGATGTGGAAGACGCGTGTCCTGGTTGTGGTGTGTGTAACTGTAACTGGCCTGCCTCCTGCCAAAACGTCTCATTTTAAAGGGATTTACAAACTGCTCCTTAAAACTTCGTGTTTGCCTGATCAGTTACCTAACCTGAGAGGAGTGAGTCCAGACAAGCTTGTGTCATCACTGAATAAGGAAGTAATTTCAGCTCAACGCGTGGACTCTTAGGATTTAAACGGTAATGCTTTATTATAGAAAAGTTGTTATTTTGAAAAAAAACCAACAAATGTGCATTGACATGCATCATGCTATTGCCTGACGCTTCTTGTGAGCAGAAGTGTAACTGTTGAAATGTAGGCCTAATAGCATTTGAAACCAATATCCCTCTACAAGGGCAGCACAGTGGCGCAACTGGTAGAGCTGCTGCCTCTCAGCAAGCAGGTCCTTGGTTTAAACCCTGGTCCAGGGGCCTTTCTGGGTGGAGTTTGCATGTTATCTCCGTGCATGCGTGGCTTTTCTCCGGGTGCTCCGGTTTCCTCCCACAGACCGAAAACATGCATGTTAGGCTGATTGGTAACTTTAAATTGTCCCTAGGTGTGAGTGAGAGAGTAAATGGTTGTTTGTCTCGTTTGTCTCTATGTGGCCCTGTGATGGACTTGTGACCCGTCCAGGGTGTACCCCGCCCCTCGCACAGTGATTGCTGGACATGGGCACCGGCAACCCCCGTGACCCAAAATGGAATAAGCGGGTAAAGATAATGGATGGATGGATGGATCCCTCTACAAGTTGCAGAAATTGCACAAGAAACAAGAATCATGACATCGAAGTTCATGCTCAATAACCCAGTTACAATATCCAACAAAGTTAAGTCGGATCCTCTGGATGTTTTTTGTTGTTGTTAAAACATTTTGTAAATGGTAAATGGACTGATATAGCGCTTTTCTATCTTATTCAGATACTCAAAGCGCTTTACACTACAATCTGTGTCCTCATTTACCCATTCATACAGCACTCTACTAGATCTATACAAAACTAATCTGAATCTGTATAGACTAATCAGAGCTTTAAATCACATTCATACACCGATGGGACACACATCAGAGGCAATGACGGGTTCAGTGTCTTGCCCAAGGACACTTCGACATGAGACTGTTGGTGGATTCGAACCCCCAACTCTTGCATTGGAGGATGACTGCTCTAACCACTCAGCCACAGCTGCCCTTTGTCTTTCATCCAGAGGACTTCATCAGTTCGAGGAGCCACAACAAACTCAATCCCATAAGTGGCTTTCACACATAATGGGCCAACCAGTTTTATGGTGATAAGATGATTTCTAGAGTCCTCCCTCTTCCCTGTCGACTCCTCTGAGGCAGTCATGGCACACACACACACACACACACACACACACACATAAAAAAAGAAAGTCATCGACTGGACCTGACTTAACTTTGTTGGATCTTTTACCTGGATTGTTGAGGATGAACTTTGAAGTTTTGAACCACTTTGGCTCCTCCTTGAATCGCCATCTTATCGTGGTGGAGGAGTTTGTGCGCCTGAATAATCCTAGGAGCTACTGTATGCTGTCTGTGGCAATTTTAATTGCCACTCGTAGGGTATCCCAAGACAGATTGGTTCTAGGTGACAGGCCAGACAAAGAGCTATTCAGAAGACTTGTATGGACAAAAGAAAACAAGGAACTCGTGTCCTTGCCCTGGTGTGTGTTATCGGGGCCCCAACCTGGAGCCAGGTCTGGGGGAGGGGCCAGTTGGTGAGTGCCTGGTGACCAGGTCTCTACCCAAGGGGCACGGTCGGACTCGGCCCAAATGAGCAACATGAGTTTGCCTTCCTGTGGGCCCACCACCTGCAGGACAGGGCTGCCCATTGCTACCATAGCTTTTATGGACAGAATTTCTTGGTGCAACTAGGGGCCAGAAGGATTCTGATTCGATGGCCCCAGGATTCCATCTCTGCTCTTTGCAGATGATGTGGTCCTGTTTGCATCATTGTGCCATGATCTTCAGCTCTCACAGGAATGGTTCGCAGCTGAGTGTGACGCAGTTGGGATGGGAATCAGCAACTCCAAATCTGAGGCCATGGACCTCAACAAGAAAAGAGTGGAATGCTCTCTTTAGGTTGAGGGTGAGGTTCTGCCTCAAGTGGAGGAGTTCAAGTAGCTCAGGGTTTTGTTCACGAGTGAGGAAAGAATGGAGCATGAGATTGACAGACGGATTGGTGCAGCATCTGCAGTATTGCGGGCTCTGTACCAGTTTGTTGTGGTGAAGAAGAAGTTGAGCTGTTAGGTAAAGCTCTCTGTTTACTGGTCGGTCTATGCTCCTACCCTCACCTGTGGTCATGAGATCTGGGTAGTGACCGAAAGAATGAGATCACGGATACAGGCGGTTGATATGAGTTTCCTCCACAGGGTAGCTGGACTCTCCCTTAGAGATAGGGTAAAATGTTGAGTTATCCGGGAGACACTCTGAGGAGAACCACTGCGCCTCCACATCGAGAGGAACCAGTTGATGTGGTAGGGATGTGTTTCAGGCATGTCTGACTGTAAGGACCCTGGAGAAGACACAGGACATGCTGGAGAGACTATGTCTCTCGGTTGGCCTGGGAACGCCTTGGAGTCCTCCCAGAAGAGCTGGAAGAGGTGGCCGTGGAAAGAGATGTCTGGGTCTCCCTCCTCAACCTGCTGCCCCCACAGCCCATGTTTTGGGACAAGCGGAAGATAATGGATGGATGGATGGATGGATGGATGGATGGATGGATGGATGGATGGATGGATGGATGGATGGATGGATGGATGGATGATGGAGTATTTACCCACAAGCGTGATCCTCAGCGGTGATCTTCTGTGTTGCATAATGTTCTTAACAGAGCTGCACTCCTAAAAACAAGCACAGACAATTCATGTACGTAGATTCTAAGCATTAACCAAAGAAATAGAGTGCAAATAGAGCTATAAAGTACTAAGATTGTAGCTTTAAATTTTATCACTAATGTGATAAAATCTGATGCACCTGTTATGATGCACGGTGCATCATAACATGAGGTGCATGAGGCTTGTGCACAAGGCTTGGCTCGTGATGGCGGAAGGACTGGGGTCATCCCCCGGGACCTTCAGCTGTCTGTCCATGGCGATGAGGAGCTTGGCAGACTGCTGGGAGGACTGACCATCGCTCAGGGAGGAATTCTGCGCGGCATTCGGGCAGTCCTGCTGCCCAGCAAGACTGAGAGGCCCGCCGGATCTGACAACAAGCTGGATCGGTGGACGGATTGGTATCTGTGGCCAGATTCTTCAGATTCGCAGCAGGAGATCCTTCCTGCCCACAGCTATCAGCATCTATAGCAACTCGTGAATGAAACCAGGATGAGCTATGACGACGCTTAATTTCCCTTTGGGATTAATAAAGTATTTTTGAATTTTGAATTGAATTATCTTTGATTTTTGATGTCCTTTTTTTCATTCATTCAACCTTTATTTATCTTCAGTAATTAGTCTAAAAAAGTTAAATCTGGTCTTCTGGACATTCAAAAAACAAAACAATGCGAAGGACCAGATTTGACAATCCAGAGGACGAGATTTAACTTTTTTTTGTAATTTTCTACCTGGATTATTGAGCATGCATCAGGATATGCAGTAAGTAGTATTTTTTGTTAAATGTTTCAAATTTCTCAAAACAAAAACCTTCTATCATTCAAGATGGAAATCCAAGACAGCACAATAATAATCAAATAATCAAATAAATACACCCTTTAGATATATTTTAGTCAATAACAATATCAATAAATGTAAAATTATTCAGTAAAACATGCATGGACACCATGAAACAGATTTCAGCTTTTTTTAATTATCTTAAAAAGCACTTTTTTTTTTAACCAGAGTGTCTGCAGTCAGGACAGGTCAGCTGCTTCACCAGATGAGCTCAAAAATGCGCTATAAATAAAAGGTTGGGGTGAACTGAGTTCTTGCAGAGAATTGTTGTAACAGACGCTCCACTCTTGAATATAATTTAGAGAAAAAAATTCAAATTACTTATCAATAAAACAATGAAAGTCATACATACGATCTAACAATCAGCACCTGATCTGTATTCTCTTATATTGTTTTAAAAACGTAAAAGTTTAATGTTAACAAAGTTTTAATTTTACATCAAATGTATTTAGTCATGAAATACACTTGTGCAGCTACGATGACCAAACTGAAAGTTTTTATAAACTATTACAGTACTGACAATTTTCAGTCAGGTCATCTGGATAGTTCCTTTTTTTTTTTTTTTCCTTTTTTTTTTTTCTCCTTTTTTTTTTTCTTTCTTTTTTTTTCCTTCTTTTTTTCTTTCTTTTCTTTTTTGGGCTATGACTGCCTCAGAAAAAAATAAAAATAAAAAAATAAAAGAAACTGTCCAGATGACCTGACTGAATTGGATTGTATACCTGGATTATTGAGCATGGGCTTCTTTTGGTATTACAGTACTGATACTAAAATTAGTAAACTAGAGAACTAAAGGTTATTAAACCTGAAATAAAAACTAGCAAGCCCTGTTGCTAAAACGCTTTCTGGAAGGTGTTAGGAAAGTCAGTGGAGTAAATTTTAGTGCACGGTACAAATGATTTTAGGCAACACGCTGCTACTGAGACAAGAAAGCTCAGGAGGAAGGCCATGGTTTTATTTTATGAGCCCACACAGAGTTCACCTTGTCAGATGAACGATTTCATTTCTTCACTCTGGCATAATTGTCTTTGTTTCATGAGAGGAAAGGTGATGAGCAGGTTATGAAATGTAGCAAATGTCTGCACAAATAAGTAATATAGTCTTTATCAGGAATCCACTGCAAAATGTATGCTCTTTTTGTGAATTTACCTGTTTGGCAATCTCTTACAGTACACAATACTAATACTAATACTGAAATGATAAACCTAAACACCTTGATTACTGTCTGTTAAAGTCTTTGTAGCTCATCAGTTCCAAAATAAACTATATGGATATACTTTAGTTATTTAAATGAACTTTTCTCCTTCTAACTTATGTTTTGAGTTTTACAGGTGGTTTTAATTACTAAAGCTGGTGTGCCCCCGTGTTCTCCTGTCCAACCATCTATGTAACTTGCAATGAGGAGAACCCCTGATGTGATATATAGGATTACTAGACTGGAATAACCAGTTGCTTTTACAGCAGCTATAAGATTACCAGGCTGGAATATCTAATCCGTGCTACCTTACAGGCACTTTGAAATCCTGTCATCCTTAATGGATGAGCATAAGGGCTTCTAATTACCCAGATCATGTGCACAAAATGAGTAGTTCACAGTTTATGGTCATCCCTAACCAAACTGGCATCGGCCGACCAGCTGATTTTAAATCTTTTTGCTAATGACTTGTATCTTTGATCAAAGTTCAAATTAATTTACATGTATTGATATAGCGCATTTAACAACAGTTGTTGGCCATAGTGCTGCACACAAAAGTAAATGTTTCTTTTGGCTACTCCATTCTTCAGGGGTTGCCACAGCGAGCAGACTCGCATGAAACATTTGGCAGTTGTTTTACACAGGATGTCCTTCTGATGCAACCTGGGCTCAAACCCACAACCTCAGGATTACAAGATCATGGCACTGACCACCAGTTACCCAAAATAAATAGTAAAAAGGCTAAATGAAACATAATAGACCATTAAACCACATTAGACCACAATTAAAAATATGAAAAGACATAAAATAGTGCCATCAAACATTTGTATAAATGTCATCTATAAAGGTTTATTACAGCCAGAAAGAACAAATGTGTTAAGATAAGATTTAAAAACACCAAGATGTCTGATATGAAGGGCCATCTGGTTCCACAGTTTAAGAGGAGTGGTGGCACAGAGGTTAGAGAAGGCAGGCCTGTGATCAGAAGGTCACTGGTTTGACTCCCCATGCCGACAACATCAAAATGTGGATGGAAAAGGTGAAACACCCACACTTGCAGTGTGAAACCGACCTGGATAACATCAACATACAGAGAGTTACAGTAATCCAGATGACACAATAAAAGCATGAATCATTTGTTCAAAGCTCTATTATTGAGCTTGTATGGGAATTAAAACCACAAGAGGGTGTAGCTTTGGTCTCCTGCATTCTAGCATTCATATACTGTAGATCTGTTCCTCCTTCCTGTTCCTCTCAAACCCAGACGGTCGAAGCAGATGGCTGCTTGTCCTGAGCCTGGTTCTGCTAAAGGTTTCTTCCTCATGAGGGAGTATTTTCTTTCCACTGTCACCTTCGTGCTTGCTTAAGATGAGAGTTCTGCTATGAAGTTAAATTCAAAGTCTGCTCCTCAGATAAATAATGTTAACTTATTTTTATATAGGTACCTATATGAGTGTTTCTGTTCAGTGCCATGAGATGACTTCTGTTATGAATTGGCACTATATAAATAAACTGAATTGAATTGAACTTACAGTGACAGAACTCACCAGATACCAATCTGACTAATTCTAATACATTTTGGGTGACACAAACTAAAGCCATAGAGACCCTGCCTAAATGATCCAATAGTACTGTAGCAATACCAGACTATTTGAGTCCAATATTCAATTCAATTCAATTTATTTATACATAGCCAATTAGTAAAGGTCTCTATCTAAGGAAGCCTACAGACTCATTGAATCTTCACTTCATCACAGTCTCCCATCCTGAGCAAGCATAAAGGTAACAGTGGAAAGGAAAAACTCCCTTAAAAAAAAAAAGTCCAACAGAACCAGTCTCAAGAAAAGTGGCCATTTGCTTTGACCAGCTGGAACTGAGATGACAGGAAGGAGAGACAAACGAACATAGAATGGCAGGTCCAGATATAGGTCCAGCTGTACCTGAAAGACAAAACACATGTTAGGATAGAAAAAATAATTACAAATACAAAACAGGTTGAGCAGAGTAAGTAGAGACAGTAGCAGAGTGAAGAAATGTGGTCAGTTTGTCCTCCAGCAGTCTAAGCCTATAGCAGCATAACTAAGGGATAGCTCAGGAAACCCAAGCCAACCATAACTACAAGATTAATCAAAAACGAACGTCTTAAGTGGCATCATGGTGGCACAACTGGTAGAGCTGCTGCCTCTCAGCGAGCAGGTCCTCGGTTCTAATCCCGATCCGGG
The DNA here is from genome assembly GCF_014905685.2 of Nematolebias whitei. Taxonomy (NCBI): domain Eukaryota; kingdom Metazoa; phylum Chordata; class Actinopteri; order Cyprinodontiformes; family Rivulidae; genus Nematolebias; species Nematolebias whitei. The sequence continues at coordinate 38,076,828 of NC_056504.1, forward strand.
TGCCTTTCTGGGTGGAATTTGCATGTTCTCTCCGTGCATGCGTGGCTTTTCTCCTGGTACTCTGGTTTCCTCCCATAGACCAAAAACACGCATGTTAGTCTGACTGGTAACTCTAAATTGTCCCTAGGTGTGAGTGAGAGAGTGAATGGTTGTTTGTCTCTGTGTGTCCCTGTGATGGACTTACGACATGTCCAGGTTGTGCCCCGCCCCTCGCACAGTGATTGATGGACATGGGCACCGACGAACCCCGTGACTCAAAATGGAAGAAGCTGGTAAAAGATAATGGATGGATGGATGGATGGAAAGTCGTAAGCCCAGTCTTCAAACTGGACAAGGTGTCAACCTCACGGACAGAAACTGGAAGTTGGTTCCACAAGAGAGGAGTCTGATAACTGAAAGCTCTGCCTCCCATTATGTTTTTGGAAACTCTAGGAACCACAAGTAAGCCTGCAGTCTGAGAGCGAAGTGCTCTGTTAGGAAAATATGGAACAATAAGATATGTAATACAAGATGGAGCTAGGTTGTTGAGAGTCTTGTAGGTTAGCAGTAAGATTTTGAATTCAATTCTGGATTTGACAGGGAGCCAGTGGAGAGAAGCTAAAACTGGAGAGAGATGAACTCTCCTACTAATACCAGTTAGTTATTCCCGAAAATGTGCCAAATTGGTACATTGTGGGAGCTATAAGGAATTCTGGAAGTATATCCACTCACAAACTGTAACTAAAGCAGTGGTTTTGTATTAATGCACATTCATAAAGTTATTGCTAAAACAATGTTAAAGTGATAAATTAAGAGAATTAAACTTGTTTAGTAATTTTACAGTGTGGCTTTGAAGCGATTCCAGACAAATCAAAACTTTCTTTTTTATTTCAATATCAAGTTGGGATTTATTGTTCCTGCTCTGTCAACTATGACTTAAAGTCGTGTCCATGAAAGAGTGCTGGAGGTGCTTCTCCACCCGTGCAGCATCATTTATATTCACAAATAACCCTGCTGATGGAGACATTGCTTTGTCAACACAGCCTGTTTATCAGTAAGGTGAGAGTGTCATCGGTAGAGGAGGTTGCAGGGAGGGAGGAGGGACAGATGATGGATGGAGGTCTGCATGGAAGGTTAGAGGGAGGGGCGTTAATCCCTCTGGTACCCTGTCTGTTCTCCTGAGATGAGTGACAATGCGGTAGCTGCATTTTACGTCACTCTGAAGTTCACATCTCATCCATTTACCTCCTCTTTCACACCATTACTGGCACACATTATTTTGTCTGGAGAAGGACTGAATATTTACTCTCTTGGTCTGACGTGCAATTTGTGATGTCTATCGCCCTGTCTCTTTTTGCTTGTAACAAATTCTGTTATGAAGTGTTTGAACGGCAGGTCATGATTTGACTGACTGCACACTCAATAACACATGCAGGAAACTGTAGAAGTTTCTGGATAAATGAAGGACAAGTCTGCAAACTAATGTGTGTGTTAGCACATTAATATATCTGTGTATTAAAATGAGCATAAAGTTTCTTGTGTCAATGCCTTAAGAACACTTCAGATTAATGTATGCTGATGTAATTGTGAAAACACATAATATTGTGAGAGTGTGTGGTAATCTATGGGAAAGAGTGGAGTGTGAAGTCCTATAAGAGTTCCCTGTGACCTTGAAGCCGTGCGCCTGCCTTCGCCTGCAGTGGTCCTGCTCGCATCGTAATGTTACAGAGGACCAGCAGCTCCTGGCTGCAGCATGGTGACTAGAAGATGAAGAGATCTGATAAAAGACAAATAGCTTTTCATCAGGTAACACAAGATTGAACCAATCTTGCCAACTTGACTGTCCTTCTACAAGCGTGCAAGTATAACTGCAATTAAAGGTTTTGGCTCTTGAAAGAAAGTGTAGCTGTTTAATAAGGGGGTTTACAATGTCAGCTCCTTAAAGTCACTTTTTTTAACCTGACAAATTTTGCATGAATGCACGATGCAAAAATACTAGAGCTGAGAACTTTCCAGTGAGTTTATATTTACTTGCCCAACCAGGAACTCACATGCATTTTGCAACAGGACATTACTGCAGTGATAATACAGAAATAAAAGAGAGCTTGTGTAAAAATTTTGCAGACTAATGTGACAGTAGAGTCAGTATTAATATGTTCTAAAATACTGACGTTAAATGAAAAATACAGTTTGTGTCAGTGCTCAGGATGAAGACAAGACAAAGCTGAAGTCCTTGGACAGAGAGACATCGCTGCAGGTTGTAAGAGCTTTTACAAGTGGAGTATAACGGGGGGAGAATATAGTCAAATCCCCAAGGTAAGGGTGGATTGGATGATCCTGCATGTGGATGCTTAGTCTGCAGAAAAAGGGGGAACGAGTGGGTCCCACACTCCCTTCCTCTGATCAAGCAGCGATTGGCTCCCACACAATAAATCTCCTATCACAGAGCACACCTATGAGCATCCCCGCTGACGGAGGAAGGAGCTGCAAGAACAAAGCCAGATGACCCCCCCAACCTAAAATAAAGTCATTTGTCTTTTTTTGTTTGTCTTGTGCTTGTGTATGTGAGGGAGCACTATGTTTGTGAGTTTGCGAGGGTGAATTCAGCATCTCTGGTTTCGTCCGTGGTGTTAAATTACCCTGTGGGAGCTTTAATACTGCTAGAGACACTCTTGATTGGGAGTTTTGATGAGGGAGAGTGAAGGGCGTAAAGAGGTACAGACCAAAGCAGCCGGGAAGGACAGAGCGGACATTAAGACTTCTGCAGAGCCAGGGGCACGGGTGAGTCCTAACAGCTGCATGCATTATGTTGCACCTTGGCAAGTAGATCTGATAAGGACACTAGTGTTTATGTAAAAGTAAAACTGCTTCTTTGATTGTCAAGTTAATGCCAGATAGTGGCAAAATGGTTCATTTAAAAAGTTTTGGTAGAAGAAAAGTGCTTTCGGAAAAGCTTCTTATAGATCTAAAGATGCTAGATGGTACTGGTACTGTTTGCGTCTTGTTTTTTTGTTTGTTCTCACTGTTGAACCCAGTAACCCTTCTCTGTGTTTACACAGAGAGGAGCTCAATATGCATACTGATTGTCAGCCCCAGGATGTGTATTTCACATCAAATCTACTCAATTTTCTTACATAAGATTGAGCTCGATATCCTGAACTGTTACGTTGTCCACTGCACCGTGAATGGAAACAAAGGTACACAGATCTCTTTGAGTCTCACAGGGCCCTTAGTGTCAAGTGCATCACAGCTTGACGGCATGTGTTCAGGATCTGGTTACTTGTTCAAACAAGACAAAAGGTACCTTTGAAACAGCTAATAATGGTTGGAACAACTAATAAAAGATTAAGAAAATGTAAACTTGTCCTGAATCAAATCGTAGACAAGTACCAAACAGTCAGACCTTAAAAAAAACGATAGACAAATTTTAATGAGCTTGTACTTCCAGCCGTTGCTAAAGGATCAAGTGTTATGCCAGAAGAAAAAGAAACAGTTTTGCAGCACATGATCAGCAATAAAGCTGTCCATACTGCCCGTAAGCACTTTTCCATTCAGTTTTGTCGAGTTTGTGTTTTCGTTTAGGTCAATGAAAATAAATTCAGGGTAAAAAATGTGTTTATGCAGAGTATCAGATAGCAGGTTCTCTGCTGATGCAAACAAGAGCTGACAGAAAAGCTCTTAATCAACAGAACTATTCTAGATTGCTCAAGAAAATGTAATACTCACCCTTTCCAAAACACTCTTTTGCAGATTAACCAGAAGTCCAAATCTAAAATGAGTGAACGGCAACCTGAATGGTAGCCAGGAGGAGGGAAGTCCCACCAGGATCCGCAGCGTGGCACTGGTTTCAGTGTCTCCTCTATCTCCAGAACCTGGCTGACTGCTAGCAGCAAAGCAGGCGATGGAGGTGCCACTTGTTAATTTTGAAAACATGGATGATGTTGGCATCAACCTGGGTGACCCAAGCGATTCTGGGTACCCTACCTCACCAACTTCAGAGGCACCTGATCAGAACCTGTTAGCCCACCGGCTGGCTTCTCCTCACCAGTCACCGCGCAGAGGACGGCGCAGGCGCCACTCTGGTCAGGATGGGCTGTCACCGTCCACTCCTCCAACACTAACCTCTAAAGCAAACTCCAGCAGTGCCAGCCTGATCTCAAATCTGAAGCTCCTGATCAACAGTGAGTCTCCAACGGACAGTGTCTTCAGTAAGATACAGAAGGATTATTACGAAAATGAAGATCTGTTTGAAAAGCACTGTCTGGAAGACAAAGATGAGAAAGTTGTTATCAATATTTCAGGACTGATGTTTGAAACCCAACTCAGCACCCTGAGTAAATTTCCAGAGACACTTCTGGGCAACCCTATGAAGAGGATAAATTACTTTGACCCAATGAGAAATGAGTACTTCTTTGACAGAAATCGGCCATCTTTTGATGGTATTCTCTACTACTATCAGTCAGGGGGAAAACTCCGCAGACCAGCCAATGTTCCCTTAGATGTTTATGCTAATGAAATTGTTTTCTATGAGCTGGGTCATGAGGCAATGGAGCAGTTCCGTGAAGATGAAGGGTTTATCAAAGAACCTGAGGTCCTTTTGCCCACCAATGAACTGCAGAGACAGTTCTGGCTCCTGTTTGAATACCCAGAGAGCTCCAGTGCAGCCAAATCTGTAGCTCTGGTCTCTGTGCTCGTCATCGTCATTTCTATCTTCATCTTTTGCCTGGAAACACTTCCAGAGTTCAGGGAGGACAGTGACTTTCCTCCAGGTTTCACCAAAATGATCAATGGCACCCAAGACAGTTCTGTCTCTCGTCCTGCTCCTAAAACCATCATGACATACCTCACAGACCCATTTTTCATTGTGGAGACTATTTGCATCATTTGGTTCTGCTTTGAGGTCTGTGTTCGTTTTGTGGTGTGCCCCAGCAAAAGTGATTTCTTCAATAACATCATGAACGTCATTGACATAGTGTCTATAATTCCCTACTTTGTAACCCTGGGGACTGAGCTGGCCACGACACCAGATGAAGATATGAACTCAGGTCAAAACATGTCCTTAGCAATACTCAGAATCATCCGACTGGTGAGAGTTTTCAGAATTTTTAAGCTCTCCCGACACTCGAAGGGTCTTCAAATTTTGGGTCAGACCTTAAAAGCCAGCATGAGGGAACTGGGGCTGCTAATCTTCTTCCTTTTCATAGGAGTCATCCTTTTCTCAAGTGCCATCTACTTTGCAGAAGTGGATGAGCCCCAGACACAGTTCGTTAGCATTCCTGATGGCTTCTGGTGGGCTGTGGTGACGATGACCACCGTGGGTTACGGAGACATGTGCCCCATCACCATGGGAGGCAAAATGGTCGGCACTCTTTGTGCCATTGCTGGTGTCTTGACCATTGCCTTGCCTGTCCCTGTCATCGTTTCCAACTTTAACTATTTTTACCATCGCGAGACTGAGCAGGAGGAGAAACAGGTGATGGAAGCAGCAGCGGAAGCTGCTCAGAAAATGTCAGCTGCTAACAAGTGTGGAAGCACCCTTTCATTGAACAAAGGTAATGGAACTTGGCAGAACGAGAAAAACAACATGTACTGAAAGACTGTTTATCGTCACGTAGGGCACAAAAACACAAATGGACAAAATCAAACATATCGGCTCGTTTATCTTACTCATCATTTTATACTTCAAACACAGATAAATACAGTATTATTAGAAACTGTGTGGTGAGGTGGTCTTAACACAAGTTGTCTGTCTGCATGTAGATGTGTCAAAGTGAAGTGCAATTAACATAACTCCAACCACTTTTACTCTTACCTGTGATGAAAGAATCTAGCCCAATATGAAGAAAAGCATGATCTGTGCTGTGGACAAACATTTCACTTTGACGATTTTAATACAAAAAGTGAGTACTGTATGGATAGAAAATGCTTTGTAAGCTGTAAAATGTTCATTTGATCTGAAATAGCTGAGCAAGTTTATCCCAGAGAAGGGAAAAAATAATTTGGTGATCAAGCATTCTAACTGGAAGTTCAGTCAGAGCTTGTATTACATCACAGGTCCACGTTGGTCTCCACTTCATCACGTTCAGCAAATTTGAGATAGGCCTTAGTGCGGTGTTCAAGGGCAGGCAGTGTGCAGTGCAAAGGAGGAGGACATCAGTGTACACACTGTCTCCTCAGCAAATCTATATCTGTGAGCGCTCAGCCAGCAGCACCTTCAGCGTAACAATATGTGTGTGATAAATAGCATGTCTGATATTATTCTTAGATAGGCTGCAAAGCATAAATCAGGCCTGCTTAATGATGACCATATCTACATGCAATAGTTGCATGCAACAGCTGTAGTGATTTAAATCACTTGTTTTTTTATCTATGGGTTTTGTTTTTTGAACTTCAACTAACAGGGTTTTGCTGTAAATTGATAATCCCAGCTTAATATTTGAATGTGATTTTCACCCTTTAAAATCATGTCAATTTATTGCACTGAAAGCTTTTTTTCCACATATCTCTTAAGCACTTTTGGAGCTTTATACCATGTTGGCAGGGAAAATATATTTATTAAAATAAATGTGAGATAATATATATTTATGATCAGATGAAAAGACCAGGACAAAAAAAAAAACAAGCCTTTTTTATTTAAACGTTTTTCCATTTGCCTGGTTTTATCTTTTTTATCGCATGGCGCAGAGGCCGAAATAAGATTAACTTCCTATTAACGGAAGCTTGTGTACCGAAGCTGAATGTAATAGTATTTGATCATACAGTAAAGATTCTTATATTTAACATGATAAACAAAGGTCATAAGTTAAATGTGTTTGTGAAATAAAGACAAACAGGTATGCACAGAAGAATAATATAAATCCATACTATTTTTGCATGCCACATTGCATTTAATAAATGTGAAAATATTGTATATATAAATCAGGCTTGCATTGAAATGCCAGTGAAAGTAGTTGCAACTCAGTCAATGCCTTCAAAATAATCCTATAATATGCAATTTGATGATGTGAAAATAAAGAATGTTTATGAAAAATGCAATAAATAAGGAGACAAAAGTTGGTCATTTCAATAATCAGCACTTTAATATATTCCGAAGCACTGAATATGTGAGAACTGTTACTGTATGTGTCAACTTTGTACAGTACAGTGTCATAATTTGCTATGTTTTATTTATTCTGCAAAGAGTGCCTTTCATTAAACATGTATGCAAACCGCATGAAGTTTATTTCGCTTGATTTCATTTCTGGGATAAAACGTACCCACAATCAAGCAGATGTAACGATTTTAACATCTTTTTCTTCTTATGTTTAAATATAAAAGTGATGAGTGCTGGTGTGAAACTTCAGGGCTGAACACTCATTAACGCCTCATGTTAGCTGTTATTAATGCTTCCCTGCTGCTGGTTCTCACTGCTGATCTTCCAACGGTAATATTCATTCAATTGACGCCTGTCAAAGCACAAGAAAGGGGTGTGGGAAAAAGCCAGGCTGGTGTTATTTCTTTTTTTTTTTATATTGATAAAAATATGTTTATTTCTGGTGTGTGAATAGCAGCCTGAAGGAGCAGCTGTTTCTCTTTAGGTGAGCTACAACAAAGCTTGTTAAGGAGGAAACAACTCAGTTCAGAAAATTCAGAAGATCAGAAAGATTTATAAGTTTATCTAGATGGAAAGAGCTTTTTTTTTTTGGTTGCTGTTTGTGACATGAATTAAATAAGAAGAAGACATATTTGAATGTCTTGTTCTTTTGGCAAAACACTTTTGTAGGTGGAGGGAACTCCAGTGCTATAGCTTATGTGACTTTTCTCGGATCGCTTCAGAAGCAAAAGCTCCAAGTTAAATATGCAGACCATATTAATCATTTATAAAATGATCTACCTTAACCAGCAAAGCTGTTTTTCTTGCTGCTTTGTCTCACACGGCCATTTAAAAACACGTTCTGGATCACTGTACATGTTGTGTTTATGTTGTTCTTGTATTCTTTTTTTTTATTTTCTGAGCTGAATTAAATGTCCAAAAGATACAAACCACTGCAGTACATTTTGCATTTTTAACCGTCTATGCTGTCACTTAATGCTTAGATCATCGTGCCGCCCTGCTGATCTCTAACTGTACAGGTGATATACCAAAGAATTAGCTTTGTTAGCGCTTTAGCATTTCAAAGGCAGATGTCTCAGGCAAGGTGAAAGCCAAAGTGAGGTCGTCATTTATAATTCATGGAGTTGTTCCATGAAGAGATCAAATCCAGCCCTGCCTAAAAATTCACCTAGAGAAATCCATTCAAATAGTGCCACATGGTCCAGTCGCTGTGACACAGCAAACTGTTTTCCAACTTTAAATGCAACTATAATAAGCCCCGCAGCCCCGCTGTTCTTCCGTTTATTGTCCAAGCGGGTGACGAGCTGCGTCCCTTTGCTCTAAGGGAAACAATAGACGAGTCTCATATCAGTAGACTGGGTTACTGTACTGTCAGCAGTCAGGCCAATTCAATTTAGGAGCTGCACAGACAGCAGTCTGCTGTCGTTTGCACCACCCAGGAGCTAAAGTCACCTGCAACTCAGCAGACTGGATTTGAAAGAAATCCTTAAAACGTCTCCAGTTTCTTCTAGGTGCTGCAACTTCTTTGGATGCAGGATGAAGTACATGTGTTGAGCTGCAGTTCAACAAAAAAAGATTAAATGATTCATATCTTTGTAGCATTTGTGAGGAAGATGATCGGGCAAGGGGAGACATAGTTAGATATACAGATTTTAGTCAATAAACTAAAATCATCTCATCCCTTAATCATTTTAGAAGAGAGTTACAGCCATTTTGGTCAAACTCTGTAAATAATATTAAGGTTAAGCACAATCTCATGCAGTATTGTGAGATCTTGCATGTTGTTAAGGTTTTGTCTGGGTACTCCAGTTTCCTCCCACAGATCAAAACTGGCTGCCTTCTGGCCCAGACCTCCCTTGCAAAAGAGATCTGTGAGCTCAATGGGATTTGCTTGGCTAAATAAAGGTTAATAAATAAATAAAGCCTTTCAGATAGACTAAATTTAGCTGAATATTTGTCAAATTTACTGTTATAGCCTTTTTTTGTGTTTCCTAAGATTAGTTAGCTGGGCCAGCTTCAATTTGGTTCTTCCAAAAGTTGAAAAGTTGTAAATTATATTCAAGGATCACATTTGCAGGAGCTTCATTGAAATCTGTCCTTTGGTTTGTGTGATATATTGTTAACACACTAAATGAACGCACATTCACCAGTGGGCAAAAGTAGTAACACTCTTTAGCCTTTGGTGTCAGGCGATAAAATTCACACATCTACAGATAGATTTATAAATGTTTACACTTTTTTGCTGGGAATGTTTGTTACCTAGAACTTGTAAAAAAAAAAAAAAATCAATCTTAAGACTAGTTTGTTTTTGTGCTTTTTATTTATTTATTTATTTATTTATTGCTATTGCATGTTTCAGTTCATGTGTTTATTACAGAGCGCATGAAGCATTCGACGAGCCAGCAGCAGATCATGTTTGCTGCTGCTGCTGCAATGATTGCATCATCAAGATGCAAAAAAAAAATCTAGAATTGAAAATAAACTTTTGTCTTATTTCAGAAATATTTCTTCAGAACAACACAAAACTCTGAGCACATCAGTGGCTTCTTTAATTTTGCTTATGTGAGATTGGTTTGAAGTAACATTGATAATGTCAGTTATTTCCTAAATGCAGGTTATATAGATCTGTATTTGTCATATTTAATATTTCTCAGTAAACTCTTCATGTGTTATTGTTAACGTTTATAGACTGTTATTTATATAAAAGCATAAAATATAGCAGATTAGCCTGTATTTGCTTCATATAGTGACTCAAACTTGTAGCAAAACGGTTCCAAAATCTTTAATTATTCATATGCTTTTTTAATTAACTTAAATAATTCAGGGTTTTAAATAATTTTTATTTACAAGCTTTCAATATATTAAGTTTCATTGAATATTACAGCACATCAAATGAGCTTTCAGGGTTTGTTACGTTCATGCATCGTGTATATTTTTGCTGGTGGACAATAATAAAGCCACTGTGTTTTGCATGGCTTTTTGAATATGATTTGCGTGCTCATATCTGCTCTGATTGATGTCCGTGTTTACTGTTATTCTCGGAGAATGGTGTCATCGCACAGAGGAAGGGCGAGTAATGATTCAAAGAGATAAAGATTTATGACAGGAAAATGCTCTCTGCTTCAGTGCGCGCAACCCGGAGGTCAATGACCAAACTGTGTGGGACGAAATGTGAGCATCACATTTGTTCAGCTTAACACCCATGAAAAATGAAGAAGGTGACCTAAAGTATCACCCAGGACCAGACAGCAGACGGAGCATTGGGTTAAAAGGAGCCCAGGGAGCTTTCCATGACTACAGCAGCCTGGAAAATTCAGAAAGTCTAATTAGAAAAAGTGGATGACTGAGAAGTCATCAAGCTCTACACAAAGATAAGTCTGGGTGGCAACACATAAACAGTTATCTTTATTTGCAGCAGAAAGATAGTCCGCTGTAAATGAATCCGAGGCTGCAGTTTATCGCTCCTTCCTTATCAGTAGAAGTCTGTAGTGAAAACTGTGAAACTGGGGTTTGGAAACTTTAAGGTTTTCCAGAAAGAGGGTCAAAGAAGCAAAAGGTTTATGAGAAAGTTTCACAATCTGCTGTCAGGTCCTTTTTAAAAAAAAATGTGAACAAAAAGTCCTCATAACTAGGGTTGTTGCTTCTTTTTAATTTTAATTTTTCTTAAATCTGAGCAGCATTTTTCTAAATACTTAAAGCAGAAGCAGACAAAATAAACATCTCTCCAGTGGATGTTATTATATTGTGTTATATTCACATCATCCATTAAAATTGGGTCTTATAGTTGAATCTATTGTACTATTGTATATACTAGATCCAATTATTTTGTCAAAATGAATCATAAAAAGTTAAAATAAAAATAAGACATGCCACTGAGTTAAGTTTGACTACAGGACCAAGGAGCATTAAAATGAGGTATTATTTTTATGTGATTATAGAATGAAGTAAAACACCTTTATGCAGTGACTGCCAACAGGAAACAAACATGGACTCACTGGATTTGTGAAGTGTGACACCTGGTGAGAATTCACCAGTACTGCAATTCATGCAAACCTCATTTCAAATGCCTTTGTGTTTTAATTCAACTTTTAATTGTGAAGAAGCTA
>NC_056504.1:38088405-38117806 GCF_014905685.2 Nematolebias whitei
ACAGGTAATCTAGTTTCAAATAGAAACATTTGTACTAGTATAACAGAGGAGTTGGTTAAATTGTCTTTTGATGGGCTTGATGTGGCTTAAGCAGGTTTGATGACTGTTCAGTCATCCACTATTTCTAATTAGACTTTCTGAATTTTCCAGGCTGCTGTAGTCATGGAAAGCTCCCTGGGCTCCTTTTAACCCAATGCTCTGTCTGCTGTCTGGTCCTGGGTGATACTTTAGGTCACCTTCTTCATCTTCTTCATCTCAATGTGGACTTTGCTGTTTTCAACCAGTTTGACAGGACTGTCAACAAGGAAGACGGCCGGCAATAGAGGAGGGGTCGTATCACAAGCAGAACTGGTTTGTTCCACTTTGGAGTAAGCTGTTGGGGGAAGAATCAGCTTTATTGTGTGTTTCCTTGACTGATGAAGCCTTCGGGATCGAAGGCGAAATGTTTCAGCACAAAAAAAGAAACTGTCCAGATGACCTGACTGAAAAATGTTGGATTGTATACCTGGATTATTGAGCATGGACTTTGTTACTTTATACCATACCACTTATAAAGTGCTTAAAAACAGCAAGGCAAAGTGATGTACAGCAGAAACAAATAAGCAAAGGACATAGCAAAACACACATAGATCCAAAGATGTAAAGATAAGAACTAAATAACTAACATTATAGAGTAAAAATCAACTCGTACAATGTTAAAAGCCAGGGAATAAAAGGATGTTTTTAAATGTGACTTAAAAACAGCAAGGGAGGGAGCCTGCCTGATATGTAGCGGTAACTCATTCCACAGTTTTAGACCTGCAACAGAGAAGGCCCTGTCACCTCTGAGCTTAAAACGAGTGCCTGGAACCAATAAAAACATTTGGTCTGCTGACAGAGAGAGCTGCATATGGCTGCAGCAGATCAGTGAAATAGAAAGGAGCAGTAACTTTGAAAGCTTCAAGCCCGTCTTCAAAATAGTTGCAAGGTTATGTTATGTGCATGACACAACACAGGAAGGCAGTGTTTTAAACCAAGACTCTGATGTTTATAGATCATAAGGATAAAGGACAATTCTTTGAGGACAGAAATGTTTCTGTTTTGGACAGAGAAGAACGTTTTGAGGACTCAAGATTTACCGTGTTCTGGATGACTGGGAATATACACAAATGTTGATATCTTGTGCTATCTTTGACTCTTATTGTAGATTTAGTTAAAATAAATGAGTGAAAAATTGTGTTTCTCTAAAAAGCTACTAATAACAAAGTGTCTAAAAGTCCAATAAAAAAGTGTTTTTTATTTATTTTATTTATTGTAAGATGTCTAAAACACTGGCTCAGTTCCCGAGTTTAGGAATGAATCCGTTTTCTTCCTGCAAGATTCAGAGTTAAATGAGTCGAATCAAACTCTGAAAAATATCAGGCACTGGAGTTCAAATGATTAAACATAAAATGAATAAACAATGTTTAGAAAGTCTGGAGAAAATATTGCTAAAGACCACTCTATAGATTACAAAAGAAAGTCTGGTTAACTGAAAGTAAAAACTAAATGAATAAATCATGGCTCGAGGACAGATGATCAAATTATTATCATTCATGGATAGTTTATTAGTTACAGCACTTTTGCTTGCAGTTTCTACGATCTATTTCAGTGAGCGAGCCAGATAAGACTCAACTGACTTTCAAGTCATTTTCATAAGCCAATAAAACTGTCAGTCAACAGAGGAGCAAGCAAACAGAAACCATCCTCTGTGAATGACTTACAATACTTTATCTCTGATCACCGCACCTGCCAGGAAATCTTTGACTGAAATTCATGTTTGTGTAATCTCTGATTGGAGTAAAATGTGAAAGACGTAATGGTTACAGGAAATGTCGATTGTTAGAGCATCAAAACTTCAGCTCATTGCTGTCAAATATTAGTTAGTCATGATGGTATGATGATGTATCAGTATTCAAGGGGGAAATGGAAAATAAAACACTGCATTTCAATATTTAAAAAAAATACTAATAAGATGGCATTTCCTTTACAGAGAAAAAACAAAATTAACATATTAAAAAATTACAAATTATTCTTGTGTGGATAAGTAACAAATATAAGCTGCACAGAAACTTCACTTAAAATAAAACTGTGTGAAAAATTACAGGATTTTCCCTGTGAAAACTAGTGAAATTAACATGAGAAACACATACTTACACATTTTTCTGTGAAATTTTGGGGCATTTTCATGTAATCACATGAACCCATGTGGACAACAATGAGAGACCACATGACAAAATCATATAATTTATTTTGTTTATTTTGTTTTTCTTTAGATGAACAATAGCTTTAAGGGTTGCCATTTCATGAAGTCTAAAAATATTCATAATAACTAAAGAAACACAATTCACATAATATTTGTCTATAATGATGGCTTATTAATACCAAGCTGTAAGCTAAACTTTTGAACAGCTGCGTGCATTTGTTTAGCTATAAACCGCCAAAGTGACTGAAAATATATCAACAGTCTTGATGTTTATAGAAGACATGTTTGGGTCAGAGATGTATAGCTATATTTATGTGTTGTGTTCATTTTCACTGAAATTTGTAGGGCAAACTATAAAAGGGCTTTTACACTGGGTGCATACCTGTATTTCAGTACACCTGGAAAACTACAGGTTTAAACTCTTTCAAACTTCACCATTTGATTTCAATAACTTTAAACAGAAGAATAAAAGTAACATATGTGACTTTATTCTTGTTTTGAGACTCCTGTAAAGTGTATCTGAATTTAAACTAGGTTCAAATCCAGCAAATAATAATAATAATAATAATGTTGATGAGTAGGCCCTACAGATATAAAAGCGCATCTTTAAACAGTGTTTCTAGAACAAATAAAGCCTAAAGTTAAGCATTTTCCCTAAAAAGGGCGGGCTTAGGAGTTCAGTAAAAGGAAATAAACTCTGGGCTTGACTTCCGGAAACGTGGGTTGTTTTTACGCTGCGCAGCTGAAGTGAATGAGACGTTCACGGACGAGCGGAAACAAATGTACAGGTAGAAACAATAATTTCTCCTTATCTCCGCCTCGATGTGGTCTCAGGTGACAGAAGGCAGGTGATGAGCAAGCAGCGATGGGCGGAGTTTTGGTGAACAGGTGAACTCACCGCGGAGAGTCCCCTCATTCTGGATTAGACCTTTACAGGTCCAGCAGAGCTGAAACTGAACTAACGCTTTGTGGACTCCGTCGACTCTGCCAGCTGAAGGTGAGTTGAAACTAGCAGCTGAAGGTCTTCGTCTTCCTGTTTTCAGTCATAGGCGTCGCAAACATTAGATGTGAAGGGGACAAGTCCCCCCCACATAAAAAAAAAATGTTCATTTGGATCCCCCCACTTTTACTACAAAACATTAGTTCAGGCGGCGCAGTTTCTCTTTCTTCGTGAACGAATCCATTCCACTTGCCTAATAGGAGAATACTCAAACCACTAGAACTCCACTCCAGGTTTTCCTGGTTACCTCCAACTCTCCACCGTCCCTTCCTGCCTCGGCAGAAAACGCGCACAGGTGGAGGTGGTGGTATCTGTGTTACTCGCTCGCCAGTTTAGCAGCTTAGTGCGAGCAGTGGTTGACCAGGGGTTTGATCATAAACATATATTCATGTTAGGAGGTTGCTTGAGAGGAGCGCTGCGTCTGTAGCATCTTAGCTTAGCATTAACTGTGATGCTGCAGGTGTAAGAGACGTGGTGTGTTCAGGAGCATTAAAGTTGAAATGTCTTTAAAACATCACACCTTATTGTCCTCAAGCTTCGTGAGAAACATCATTTAGATGAGTGTTGAACCCAAGTAAAAAAGTCCAGTGGTGATGTGTTTTATTTCTCTATAAAGACAAATAGTGCTGATCTGAGGCTCTGTATTAAAGTGTATTAAAGTTTAAATGTCTTTAAAATCCACAGATGTACAGTTTATGTAGCTTCTCAAAGCCGAGTCGTTTTATTTCCTGGATTGTTTCTTATACAAGCTATATTCAGAATCAGCGCGAGAGAGCAGAATGTTGGAACTATTTTATTGACCATTATTGGATTAAAATTATGATAACTGCCTCTTTGTGACACATACTTTGTTTTTGTTTTTTTTGAATGTCCAGAGGACCAGATTGAACTTTTTTGGATATATCAACCATATTTAAAAATGTTGTTTCATAAGTACCAATAAAATTATATAAACACTTTACTTACACTGCACTTTTAGCAAGTAAATCATTTTACAGAAAATGAATGAATGAATAAATAAATAATGCATATTGGACTCATAAAGGTACTTATTGCAAAGAAGACTGGTCTATATATACTTTTTTTTTCATATTTAAAGTTAATGTGTCCTTCAAATTAAAATTTTGTAATAAAAATTTGTAAACAGCTGCCACCTACAAGTTGTTTGTTTTAGCCGAAGTGACCGAAAATAGGTCAACAAACAGTTTTAAAGAGTCAGTTGGGCTTTTATCATCAGGAGACACAGCAACAATAAGCTGTTTGTCATCTGCATAGCTATGAACATTATTGTTATGCCACCTGATGATGTCTCCTTGTAAGAAGTATGTAAAAAGGCATTGAACCAAAAATTGCTCCTTGAGGAACACCACAAATAATTTTAATTTTTTCATGTGCATTGAATAATCCTAACAGAAATTTGTCTGTCAGAGAAATACAGTATGATTTGAGCCATTTAGGTACAAAGAGACCAACCGAGGAGTCTAAGAGGATGAAATGGTTTGTTGTCAAAAGCTGTACTTAACCATTACTGAGACATTTAATTTTATTTTAATAATACATTTGCATAATATAGAGCTCCACAACATTTTCTGGATATTTTTTTTTTTTAAGTTCTGATTTGAAATGGATTCGATTTGATTCAAAGATGGTTACTTTTTTGTATGTGTTTTCTTTTTCTCAGAGCCCACCATGGAAACACAAACTGGAAAACAAAGGCCTTCTCAAGGCCAGCTAATCTCTGTGCCACATAAAGACACGATCCGGCTGCTGGAGGTGTACGTCAAGCGTAGCCTCAGCCTGAATGATGGCACGCTGGGGACAAAGCGGGCAGGGAAGAAAGAAAAGTGGGTGACCATGGCCAGAAGGCACCGGCGATCCTCCAGCGATCCTTCCCTTTTCTTGGCTGAAGGAATAAATCTTGAAAACAATGATGTGTTTTTTGCGGCCAAACCTCTGGCAGATGTGCCTGAAAAACCTCCTGAAGATTTAGAGAAAATAAAAGTGACAAAGAAGAACAAGAAGCCTTCATTTTTGAAAACTTTGTTTGGCTTTTTTACACGAAAGAATGATGAAGACAGTGACGATGATCAGTACTGTCCATCGACAGTTTCTGCTGCCTCTGAACCGGTAACAACCTGCCTGCCGACAACTTCGGCTACTTTACAAAAGAGGAAAAAGTCCTTAAGGAGAAAACGGTCAAAAAGACTTTCTAAAAGAGCGAGTAAACTTGGTAAAGATCTAATCGCTGCTGATATTACCGGAGTAGGAGGCAAGTCTGATTTTAACCGTATCTGTGATGTTTGTTCATTTCAACCCTTTCCAGAAAAACAACATGAACTTCACACGTGAGAACTCGTATTAACATCTGGTATGACAAAAAATACACTTGGAAAAACATGAAACACTCATTTAGCATGTTTCCTGGTTAGAACTTCACATGTAGAAAATCACATTTTCATCTGAGGAAACATGCTAAATTAAAAAGTGAGACATGTTTAGCGTATTTCCCATGTGCTTCTGGAACATTTTCAGCATTATGATGTAATTCCATGGTTTTTCACATGATCACGTGGTAAAAACCCAGGAAATTCATGCTTTTTTTTCTGTAAGGGACCAGTTTCATTAAGCAAACATTTGTATATTACCGAAGTGATGCATTTGATCCTGTATTGTTATTCGGGTTCAATACTAACTGATCTTCTGCTCAACAGCTGTCGTCAGTGTGGAGCCAACGTATGCATATTATGAAAAGGTGTCCGAAGAACTGGAAAAAATTGTGCATGAAGTCAAAGAAAAAGAGGAAAATGAAACTCTTTCAGATGGTGAGAAACAACTTCTTCTCTTTTTATGGTAATTTAGCAAATTTGAAAATAACTGCACTGACAAAACTGAAAATGAAAGTTAAGTTCAAGCTGGAGTATTATACAATAAAAATAATTTGTGTACCATAAATATTCAGATCTGTTGATCCTTCGTTTTTGTTTGGTCTCAGGTGAAGTTCTCAACAGGCTCATTGCTTTAACGAAGGAGCAGGGTGATGCCATGGAGGGCAAGGTTTGTTTTTCTCTTATCTCCATGAAAAAAGTATAATTTTGTTGCAGCATTTTATGCTTAATATACTTGCATGAATAGTAAACATTATACATATATATGTTTGTGAATGCAGAGTCAGCATTCACACTTTTTGTTCATACTATATACCTATTGTCTTGCTAGTTTTAGCTTAGCTGCTGCCTTGCTACGTTTAGCTTTTAGCTACTGTTTTGCTGGTTTTATCTTAAACATTTCAGTTATCAATTCATTCTTCAACATTCGGCACTCTGCATTTTCACACAAAATTACAGTTCTCTAGTTGTTATTACTGAGACAGTAGAGATGTGGTCTTGTAAGGTTGAGGGTTCGAGTCCAGGTCACATCAGGAAAGTTGCCAAATCTTTCATGCGAGTTTGCTCGCTGTGGCAGTCGCTGAAGAAGGGAGTAACCGAAATAAATATTATTATTATTATTATTATTGAGAGAATTTAATGCAAAATCTCACAAATAACACCTCAGATGTGTCAAAGAGATGAAATATATATTGTGAATAAAAAATAAAAATTAGTTTGTTTTCTAAACAATCCTGCTCATTCTGTAGTGATATGATCACAGAAAGTTTACCGGGAAAAACTAGAAAGATGTTTACAGTTAACTGTTGAGTCATCAAAAAAACCACATCATGTGTGGAACGGCCTTACATAAGCCTGATACTCATAAAACACAGCTGTAAAAATTAATCATTAATCTATCAACTGATAATGTTTAGAACAAAATGACAACCAAGCAGCAGTTTCAAATGTGTAAACTAATAAAATGAGATGCTTTGTTTTGAAATATCATTTACTGAAATAATTTATAACAGGAAATACTTTTTTTTCTTTTTTCCTTGTGTTGTAACTCGTTCTTTCATGGCTGAAACAGACGGTTCAGTTAGGACATTCGTCTTCTGGCGGCTGCTCCCTTCTTCAGGGGACCCACAGTGAACCTGCACGAAGACTTGACAATAGTTTTTACGCCGGGTGCCCTTTGGGGAGCAAATGGTGGGAATTAAGTGCCCAGAGTGGGGCAAATGAAGGTGGAGGCAGGTGTGGATGCTTCACCTTTTCCACCCACATTTTGATGTCCATCCGCGGAGTTGAACCAGCAACCTTCCGATCACAGGCAACATCTCTAACCACTGCGCCACCACAACCCCACATAATCGTATAGTCTACTCCTAATTCATGTCGGGGATTTTTTTCCAAGTATGAAAAAACGTTTGTGTTCAAAAGGGGTTGCCATATTGAGCAAGACTTTCAGAAAAAAGGAGAAGTATCTTAATGATACCTGGACATTTTACAAAAGATAAAATATTGAACAATAAAATGTTGCTTGTGTTCCAACTCATCATCTTTTTAAGAAGACTATAAAAAATGTGTACTATAGTAACATGGTAATAATTAGTTATCAAATGTACAGTTACAGTTAGCAAACTAAAAACATCAAATAGTTTAGTATAGGCCCAAAACATAAAAGTACATAAAGCTTCAGAGCTAAAAATTAAAATTTGAGTGAATATATTCCCAAAGAGCTAATTAGTAAAATTTGTTTTATGTCTTAGACTATAAAGCATAATCACCAGGTGCCGCTCTGCCCTACAGCTCTCAGCTTCCAAAGACTGTTCTATTGATGAAGCACAGACGGATCATAGGGGCTGTAATAAAAGCAAAATAAATATTGACTTTGCCGTAATAATCCTACACATCAAAACACTGAACTTCCTGACATTCCTGTTTTCTGATCTCCTCCAGCTTAAAGATAACCCCACCCTGAGCAACTTCTTCCAGCGACTGACTTACTCCTCCTTCCAGAAGTTGGCGGACGCTTATCTGGAGAAAGAGACGACGACGACGCCGACCCACAATCCTCCCACCGTACATCCAACGGCGCCTGAGCTGGTCAAACTGGCCTTTACTCTGGACTTCACCGCCAGGATCGCTGGACTTTCCAAGCAGAACGTAGGCCACATCACTTGTCTCGGGAACCGCTATCTGCAGGATCGATTTGAGTACACGCAGGTGAGGAGCAGAATTAAACCTTTTAAGGCAAACATTTATGTTTAAATCGTGTTTTAACCGCCGGGGCTGCAAATACATAATGAATCTGCAGCTTTTCTTATTTCAGCCTGATAAAAACTGTGTAGCCTTTTGAGTAAAAAGTTTGTTTAAATATATTTTATTGTCCCTTACAGGCGTGTACAGATCATCCATAGTCCCAACAGCGATGACTCAAGTCCTGCCGCACAAATGACTCCACAGATGTGATTAGAGATGATGTACACACAATTTCATCATCTCAAAGCTCGTCAAGGACACGCAATTTCAACTTTGAGTAGAATTTAATTAATTTCTGACTAAAAATCTGTGAACGTGTGCTGCATCAACAAGAAACTGAATTCTCTGGAGATACGAGCGCTTCTGTTTGGAAGATCTTAAAGAATGTGGTCCTAATAAGCACGAAGTAGTCCTGCAAAATCACAATGTCAGAATTGCAAGGTGATTGACAAAGTACCTTTTGCCAAATTGAATTGTAAATTTGTAATATTACAAAAGGCTCGGTACAAGCTTTTCATGCATAGACAACTGGTATTTTTTTACTTTGGCTTAATGAACTGTGACTTTTTATTGTTATGAATGCTGGCATTCATATTATGATTTTATTAAAACATGTATGCACGTCAGGCTTTACTGCTTCTTCATTTATGAGCGCCGAAACTAAAAGTAAAACTGCTCGTGGTGCATGAGATTATTCTGCACTGTTCCGTGAGGTTGCTGCTCCTTCTCGTGACGTGGGGATAAAATCACAGAATGAGTCACAGCATTTAAACAGCTGGAGGGAAGAGATGCCTGAACTTGTTTTGGAGAAAGTCAAGTCACTTAATGTGCCTTCTTTAAAACAAACTGTTGAAAAAATAGTTTAACGATATGACAAACTGTCATAAATAACTGTTTTTTTTTGGGGATTTAAACACTTTAAATGTCCGAGTCACTCCTCATGATTGTGCTTCAGAAAGCATTCTCCAAGAATGAAACTTGTGGTAAGAACTAGTGCGGCCACTTGCTGTTTTGTAACAAATCATGCGCACAGTATGAGTATCATCACTTGGCAGACCCCAACATAAATCCCCAGCTTTGTGTGCCAGGTAATCATAAATGAGAAAATATGTCAATTTTATGACTGTGCAGTGATTCAGCTGTAGAAGAGAGCTATAAATAGCTTTAAACACAGTGGGCTCAAGGGGATTTTGGTGCATCTAGTCCTATTTCAAATTAATTTACTATATAATGTACAGTAAATGCATGTGTTGTGAAATGGGACAAGTTGTCCCTGGAGTATATTCTATACTGACAAGTGCAAAACAGCTCCACTGCTAGGTGGAAATGATTACTGACGCGTTTGTTCGGCTTTAAGGCAAAAATAACTATTGGCCAAGGTAATGAAAAGTGAATGAACAAGTCGGGTAGAGGAAAATTAGGAATTGCACCACAGGTTTGACAAATTCCATGATGAGGTAACCAGAAGCAAAACTGATTGTATGATTTTCAAAGGGACGGTCACGTTTCTCTTGAGCCATTACATCACACCACAAAGTGGAATATTTGCTTTCAATCAGGAAAACGCTCATTATGTCTGCTCTGTGCCAGCTTTTGTTTAAAAGTTTGGCAATCCAGTTTGACAAGACATTTAAATTGTGGGAACTGAAAATGATCAGCGAACCATATCCAAGCACCAACCTCTTCTCCTTTTACGTCGTTGAACGGGTTCATATTTTAGTAACTGAACTGAAAACAGAACCTGAATATTTTAACGTTTTGTAACATCTGTTGGCCTGGCAAGGCTCAGAAGAAATCCTTGAAGTATAGTAACAGCCAGGGACCACTCTGCCAAGTATGGAAAAAATATACATGGACAGTTATGAGGAAGGCAAACAAGATTATAGCAGATGATACACACCCCATAAGATCCTCATTTGAGTTGCTTCTTTCAAGGTACCGCTTTCATTTATTCTCAAAAATAAAATGGGACAAATTTCTCTTTCATACTACAAGCACAAATAAAAAGGTATAAATTACTGAGCTCGTAGTTAATTATGCACGTTAATTTCATGTTTGTATAATGTATATGTCCTTTATGTAAATGCCTGCTGACAATGCTGCAAATCAATTTCCCTACGGAGACGAATAACTTTTTTTTTTTTTAACTGTTCTTCACGTCCTGTGAAGAAGACAAACTACCAGTAGTCTTTGAAAACTTCAGAAAACATGTACCAGTAACGGAGGACTAACTTAGCGTGTGGCTCATTGCCTCATTCAACAGTTATGAGTTAACAGTATGTGGTTTCATGGGATTACCAGACATGCAGGATCTGGATTGACAAACTGTGTCTGGTTTGCCTCATCTCGCCTGTTAAGTATTGTTGGGAGGGGAAAAAAAAACAGCATTTTAAGAAAAAAATGAGGGTCTAAAAGACAAATGTTTCTGTAAACCTTTTACATTTTTATTGCTTTTTAAACAAAGAAAAGGCAGATTATTCGAAGAGCCCGAAGCCCATGTCTTCATCTGACTCTTCAGATTCTTCTTTCTTTTCTTCCTTTTTCTCTTCCGCTGAAAACATAAAAAAAAGTTGTTTTATTTACATAACCTTTATTTATACAGATAGTCTCATTGAGTCACAAGGACTCATTTTTAAGAGACCTGTTTTAGACAGAGTACAGTAAACAACAATAAATACAGTTACAAACAATAATATAATAAATAAAAAAAAGTGTTTAAACACTGGGCAGCACGGTGGCACAGTTTGTAGAGCTGCCGCCTCTCAGCGAGCAGGTCGCCCCGGGTCAAACCCGGCCTGGGACCTTTCTGGGCGGAGTTTGCATGTTCTCTCCTGCATGCGTGGGTCTTCCCCGGGTGCTCCGGTTTCCTCCCACAGACCAAAAACATGCACGTTAGGCTGATCGGTAACTCTAAATTGTCTCTAGGTGTGAGTGAGAGAGTGATTGTATTGTTCGTCTCCATGTGTCCCTGTGATGGACTGGAGACCTGTCCAGGGTGTCCCCTGCCACTCGCACAGCGATGGCTGGACATGGGCACCAGCGACCCCCGTGACCCGAAAAGGAAGAAGCTGGTAAAGATAATGGATGGGTGTTTTAACACTATTTAATGTAGGAGAAGAGTGACTAAAATATTGAACGGCCTTGCTAAATATAAATCCACTAACTTCAGTGAAAAGAGCAAGAAAACGTTTGAAATTCAGCAAAACAAGACTAATGCCATTTAAAATTTTGCTTATATTTGGCACTTTGTGCTTAGAAAATCATACATACCAGCAGCAGGTGCAGCTCCAGCAGCTCCACCAGCAGCAGCAGCGGCGGCAGGTGCTGCTACAGCACCACCTGCTGGTACAGAGGCTAACTTGGAGAGGCCTGCAATAAAAATAAATCCCATTATTAGCCAATTTAAATGTGTAATTTCCAATTCCACAGCTGTGCGTGTTCGAAATCATTTACCTGAGTTCATGACTTCATTGATGTCCTTTCCATTCAGCTCACTGATGACCTGTTGTGAGAACAACACTTAATATGTATGCAGAGAAAGTGTTATTATAATAAAATACAACAAGCCACCAGAAAATATTTTACTTTATTTAAGCGTTCGTCATCGGCCTCGATTCCCACACTACCCAGGATGCTCTTGAGATCTTTGGCAGAGGGGCTGCTGTTGCCACCCAGGGTAGCGAGGAGGTAAGCGGCCACGTAACGCATTCTGAAATAAACATGAAAAATGTGGATGTAAAATATATTTACAAGAAAACTG
Organism: Nematolebias whitei; assembly: GCF_014905685.2. NCBI lineage: Eukaryota > Metazoa > Chordata > Actinopteri > Cyprinodontiformes > Rivulidae > Nematolebias > Nematolebias whitei. Next base: position 38,100,519 of record NC_056504.1, read on the forward strand.
CACTGCAAAACCTTAAATTGATTAACATCTTCAAGATTTTTTTTACAGTCTTTTTCAGTTCACTACAACACATGGGAACAAAAAAACTTGAGATTTTAAAACGATATTGAATTCCTTGTCCTTGAGTAACAATATTTTATTTAAATGTATACAAACTAAACAGCCTACAATATTTTGACTGTATTGTTTTTACATCTAAAATAAACATTCCTCTAATAAAGTCTATTTTTAAAAACTAATCATGGTTTCCTTTAAAAATAAGCCTAATCTTGAACTTGATTTGTATCAAGTTTCTATATACACCAGTACCTGCAAACATAAATAAAACCTGTGGGGGAAAAACTGTGAAATGTCAAACTTAATATGTGAGAACTATCTTACATCCTGATCCTCTAGTCTGATTGTTCTCTTAAACAAGAGAGTTAAAATCTAATGGAATGCGATTACAATATTCAAAGTTCTTCAGCAACAACACGGACTGAGGCAATGTTTATCAATTACTGCTAACTTAAACCAATAATAAAGTACCTGAGTAACACTGTATGCGCATATAATTGTTTTAGAGAATATACTGGTGAATAAAACCAGCAGAAATCAAGTGACTTAAGCACGAGTCTAATTAAGACACATGTTGGCGTTAGCTTAGCCAACATTAGCATGTGCTTATTGAATCATTCTGAACATTGGCAAAAATGACACGCAGGTAAACTAGAAGCATCTAAAATGGGTTTATTATTTGCAGATTCGGCAGATTGCAGGATAACATTTCACAGAGATAAGCGTGTCCTTTTGTTTCATAGATTAATAATAGCATCATGATGGCGCTCAGTCGGTGTTTCTAACTGCGCACCGCAACAAAATACCACATCAAATACAAAATAAACACAGCAATGGGGTGTGAGTGTAAACAAAAACATAATGGGACATTTTAAAAACCGATCAAACGCAGTTAAAAACGTGTCTTTTTGACTTACTTTAAGTCTAAAGAGACACGAAACGTCGGTCACGCTAAGAAATCCGGAAGAGGACGGTAGGCGGAACCGGAAGTTCAAAGAGCCTTGGTGCGTTGATTTGATTGGTTGGTGAGAATGACTGTTAACTGACGTATTAGTCATAGATTTTATGTTATTAGATATATTTTTTTTTTACATGTTTAGTACTGAGGTGTGTACATAATATAATAATATAAAATAGTAATAACAGTGATAATAAGCTGTGTGGTATTCACTTTTTAAGTTCCTGCTATGATGCACTGAAACTGCATAATCAGTTCAGTTTGGAGCTATGTAGTGCTGAAAAATGAAGGTTTCCATTATTTCCAAATTGCATGTATGCTTCATTAGACTCTCATAAAGGCATATTTTAACTTTTGGAAGATTTCCATTTTAACTATATTGATAAATGTCACACAGTAAATGTGGATTTTATAGGTCTGTTCTTAAGCTACTATTTTTATTCAAAATTAGCCCAGGGGTTTGAATGTCACACTCAAGACAATCCTTGTTTCTTTCACTGTTTTGCAATGTTTTTTTAGTTCTTTACAGTTTTTCCAGGTTATCAGAAAAAATGTTGCAGACACAAAATTCAAAATAAAGCTGTATAGTCCAACAATACAGTAAGTGTGTCAACATGTGATGTATAATATTTTGATGAGACTCAAATCAGACAGTTAGTTACACAATTTATTGCCATCATTTGACAGTCAGAAATAAAGTTTTGGAGAGAAAAAAATTACAAGTAAAGCAGCAGATTTAGTTTCAGAGGATTACAGTAGTGTTGCCAAGTTTGCTTTTAATATCATCTGAAATACAAAAAGTGGCAATAGTACATATCACTGCATGTTACAGTTCAACTAGCTCCTCTTGTCTTTCCTGTGTGAAGAGCCAGTCAAACAGAAAAATCACAGAGTCTGACACAAACTGTGCCATCTTCTTCATGTTTGACACATACCACATCTTATAGGTACATTCAAACAGCAGCACAATCAGACAGAGAATCAAAAACCCGAGGAAGATACGGTCCATTAAATAGTTTGCCTTTTCTCTGAAGGTCCACTGCTCCCATGGTTGAGCACGCCGACCATCTCCGTGTTTGCTGAAGTGCAGTAACGCTTGAAGTTCATCATCCAGGTCTTCCTCTGGTACCTCTGGGTCTTGGCTGCGCTCCGTTCCACCAGTGTCAGCCATTTTATAACAACTGCAAATGTTTGGTTTAACTGTGAGATTCGAGAACGTAAGCAAAAACATTACTTTTTCTTTTTTTTTTCAAAATAAAAGTAAATATAACTTCCTTAAAAGTTTTGATGCAGATGACATATAAGTTTCTTACCTTGAAAAAAATTAGTATTTTAAATTAAATCAAGACAAAAACACAAAATGGAAACTTTTGCCTTCTTGTTTCCACACTTATATCATGCTTCTTCTCTTTCAGTACGAGTTAGGCCTCCATAGTCAAAATGTCTGTATGAACGCCTACGTGAGAGCTTGGCCACTGAGACAAGGACTGAGGATTAAACCAGACTCAGCAGTTTCAAATCCCTCCAGTGGATGAAGGTGACAGATGGTAATACGCTGTAGGTATTAATGAGCTCATGACTGACACAAACAAGACAAAGAGGTGTCATGTGCAAGTTTCTTTTGTTCATAAATTGAAGAAATGTGAACATATGACTAAAGGTTTGGTTTAAAGTACCCATAACTTGATGTTAACTATGCTGATAAGACCATTTTTAAGGTTCTATACCCTGATTTGACTATTTTAATTTATTAAGTATGAGTGTGAAATTGGGCAGAAGTCAAACCGATGACAAAGCAGAATTGTTGCAGGACCTTTAGCTGAAGCTTCATAACAGCTTTACTGTAGGAATAAATCAGGATAATGGGCTTTAGTTCATTTACTCAAATGCTCCCCTGCCTTCACCTCTCTGCCACAGCTTAAAAAAAAAAAAATGCCTTCAACAATCTGGACTAGCTCAGCAGATTCCTGCTTCTCGTGATAAAGTCTTGGGCTGAACTTGGGCTTTTAGTAAAGTTTTGTTTTATTTAGTAAAGTAACGTAATAAGTTTTTACTTTTATGAGGCGATGTAATGATCCACTTTACTGCATTAAAGAGCCCACAGAGCACTTTCTATTGATCACACTGCAATACTACTTGGATTTTTGATTTTGCGCTGGGTGCTTTTGTGATTACTTAAATAAAACGTTCATTAGTTTCAAAAAGGAAATGTTTGATCAAAAGTTCACACTGTGGGGGAAAGAAAAAAAAACATGAACTTTCCGTGCAAATCATATGGCTTCATCTGTGAAACAAAAATAAACACAAGAAACGTGTTTGAACATGTAGTTTTAGAACATTTTTAACATTATGTGTTCGCGTGGTTTTCCACGTGATTTCACATGAAGAAAGCGTTCAACAACAATTTAATCTTAAAACAGTGCAATGATTTCTACAGATGAGGAATTGCTCTGTGTAATATTAATCAGTGCTTGATAGCAATGGTTTAGTTTTGCCCATTAGTCCGCATTTTGTTTTTGCTTGCCCTCGGAAAGGACAATACTCTGAAGGACAATAAAAAAATCATCTAAGGTTCAACTTGTAAACTCATGATGAAACCAGTGATATGTTAAGTTTACAGTAGAAGCTCACATAATACTTTACAATAAAAAAACTACTTATTGCAAATTTATTATTAGCATTCATATCTGAGGGGAGACTTCACTGTCAAATAGTTTTGTTAGAAGTAAAACAAAATAATTTGATAAGGTTATTTTGTTCATCAGAAACTGTGGCATAAAAGATAATGACGATGGCTGTCTGTGTTTGACATCAGCCATTGTGGTGCAATCTGATTTTTCTGGTCATTTTATAACTTTATTCATAGTATTTTCTTTCTTACAAATTGTGTTTTACTGAAATAGTCAGTTGTCTTTAATTAATTTGATGTGAAGTAGTTTTCCCTATCCAGCTCAGCTGTGGTGTTAATTATATTTGCCAGCTTTGAATTGTGCTTCTTGGACCAGAATTAAAACAACTTCACATACAAAGTTTAAGTCCAGAAACATTTTTTTTAGGTAAATCTAAAGTACCAAAATATCAAAACTGGTTGATACCCAGGCAGTAAAATAGGTGATACAGCATGTTTCATACACTAAAAAGCTATAAAGAAACTGCTTATTATGAAGAATTTTTGAAGCAGCAAATGTTAATTATCAAGTTCAAGTCAACTTTATTGTCATTTCCATCACATGTGGTACATGAGGTGGAATGAAATTATGTACACAGGGTCCTAGTTACACCCAAAATATAAAGTATAAAAAGAAACAGTAAATAAAGATCAAGATATACGCTAAACAAACGCTAAAAGATCTAATATATACGCTGAACACTAATAATGTAAAACAATACTGCGTAACAACAGCACTCCGAACTTGAGTCTGTGGTGAACAAATGAATGAATACAGCCGCATGAGATAATCAGCAGCATGAGATCAGCAGCATGGATAATCAGCAGCACAGATAAGTCACATATATATATATTAAAGTGGCATTACACTGATTTTTTTTCCACAGTATCCTGGTTAGAGATTCCTGAGTCTAACAGCTTTAGGGTAGAAGCTGTTCCTCAGTCTAGTGGTTCTACACTTAATGCTCCTCAACCTCCTTCCTGACGGGAGCGGGGCAAAAAGTGTGTGTGCTGGGTGAGTGGGGTCCTTCATGATGCAGGTGGCCCTCTTCCTGCATCTGGAGGTGTAGATGTCTGTGATGGTGGGGAGGCTGACTCCAACAGTTATTAACTAATTATCAACTAATTGTCATGTGAAATATAAAACACATAATACAACGCTGAAAGAAAGCAAAACATCATGGAATGATGATTCATGACTTGATTCATTTGTTTTACTTTTTTCACCTTGGCACTAAAAGACTCATGACTGAATCAGAAAAGAACATGTCCACTGACTCATTAAAGTGCTTTTTGTTTTCTTTTATAATAAACCAGTCTCCATGTAGTTCATAAAGTCTCATAGTTTTCTTGATGTGACCCCTCTGGGACAAGGAATGAAATTCTGCAGTCCATGCTACAGTTTTACATCCAGTTTTTCAGACACACCTAAGGTGCTGGTCGGGCACGGGGTGGGCTCCATCGGCTTACACAACACGCAGCGGCGAAGTATTTGGATCAACGTGAGACGGAAACGCTTTATCCTGAATGCGTAAACCATGGGGTTGATGGCTGAGTTCACATGTGACATGAAAATTCCTACATTTAAAGCAATTTTTGGTATTTCACACCTGGGGCAAAATAAGGTCATGCAGTTAACGATGTGTATCGGCAACCAGCACACGATGAAGAAAAAGAGCACCAAGGCCAATGACTTGGCCAGCTTCAGCTCCTTTCTGAAATACCGCTGTCCATCACAAGTAGCCTCAGCACGGCGATTGAGCTGCTTTCGAATCACTCGGAAGATCTCCCCATACATAATGATTATTATGGTCAGGGGTACCACCACCCAGCCAAAGAAATTAAAGTACACCATGTAGTCCAGTCTAATAACATTGGTGAACATGCAGACGATCTCACTGGAGCGGCTGAGATTTCCATCGTTGAGGTTATTCCAGCCGATCATCGGAACCAGTCCACTGAGGAAGGAGAGCATCCAACATAGACAGACCACCACGCACGCCCTCCCTGGGGTCATTATGGTGCTGTACCTGGGCAACGTAATGGGATAAAGAAACGTTAGTTTTTCTAATCAGTCGTAATGGCATTTCTTTGAAGCAGTGCCAGAGATGATTTTTTTCTCTGAAGCATTTTCTCAAGTGCTAACATTTGACTTTAGGATCCAGCTGATAAACAAACATTACTGAGCTCCTGCCAACTATGTAGACCAAACTGCACCATTGTCGGTAATTTTGCTGGAGAAAGACATTTTAATTTGCTTGAAAGGTTTTGGTCTTCAGCACACTGATTTGCATGAAAGCAGAGAATGATGAATGGTGCACGAGTCCTCCTTTTGCTGACTTTATGAAGTAACCCCCGCCTCACCATCACCACCAAGTTAACTCTCCACAAAAGGACAAGCAAAGGAAGGCAATGCTAGAACAATCATTTGTTTTTAAGTAATTAGAAGAAAAAAAACTTCACTGACTGTGGTCAATAAATTCTATCTGATTATTTTTAATGCTAATAAATATTAAAAACTTTTGCTTAAAAACATTTTACATAGTAGGTGCACTTTAAATCATTTACATTTAGAAAGCTTATAATTGTTCTTCATTATTAATATTTAATTTCCCTTAACTTTAATAAATTACCACACAGATGATATTATTAATGGACATTTCTGTCACTGCACCTGTCATTTCACACATTCTTGATCAAACTGAGCTTTACATATGAATTATTTAGTTTAAATTTAACTAAAAATTTGTTGGTTAAAAAAAAAAAGTAATCATCTGGTGGTGAAAGAGTTACTCACTTGGTGGGAATCTTGATGCGCAGAAACCTGTCGATGGCTATCGCCAGCAGGGACAGGATGGAGCTCTGGGTGATGCTCAGCAGCAGGCAGGAGAGCACGAGGCAGGTGAAGAACTGGGTTTTAAATTCCATATTGATGACGATGGCCACGGGGATGACCAAAGCTCCCACAGCGATGTCAGCCACAGCCAGAGACACAATGAAGATGAAGGTGGTGTTGCGGAGAGCCCGGTTCACATACACCACCAGCACAACCAGAACATTCCCCAAGACAGATGCCACTGCAATAGCTGTCTCAATGGAGTTGTAGATTATGTCCACATGTTTCTGTGGCATGATACCTGGAGACGTCATTTTTATCCCTCACAGATCCAACTGCACTGAAACTGAGCCAAACTATTTAATCTTCTTTCCAGTTTGGGGTTTCCATCAGGAAAAGCATCTTCCATTAAAGTTTAGCTGAGATAAGTAAGCTTTTCTTTTCCTCCCACATTTGAGTTCGTGCTGATGAAGGCTCGCTGAACGATCAATTCTCAGCAGCAAATTAGCTCTGAGGACTGGGTACCAGTGCATTCCCACTCTTTACTATCTCACTCCCTCCAATTCACTCACAAGTCTGTACTAAACGAGTCACAAGTTCAAGGGGAGGGACTGTGTTTTCTGCAGCACTCTGCAGCAGGACTTCTGAACACTGTGTCTGCTGGTGAGTGAGCGCTTCGTGTGCATGAGTGTCTCTGTGCACGTCTCGAGAGGAAATGGGCACTATAACAACTGAAAGCATGTGTTTAAGCTGTGAGGATGGGAATTCATTAGAAGTGGTTAATAATCTAAATGAGTATGATTGAAAATACAATAAAAACAGCATTTAAAAAAACAGAAAACCAAAGAACAGAACAAGAGCAAGTGTTTTTTTTTTGTTTTTTTTTAACAATAAAAGAGCTGTAAAAAATGGTTAAAAGTTTTAATCTGGCTTTATTTACACAATTCTACACTATGTATTGTTTATTCCAACAAATGAGATGATAAAAATTAAATGGCAGCATCAATCACGTATAAACACTTTATCTAATCGCCCATCAAAGAATGAAAAAGTCTTTGGCAGCAAGACTCATTGAGCAAGCGATCGCTGCTTTGCTTGAAGGAAGCAGATCGATAGTCGCCCTTGTAAATATATCTTGTTAGATCACATACATTTTAAATAAAAATAAAAATGGCAACAATGATTTGTAGATTTCATTTAAGAACACTGACCGATCCCAGGTTTGGTGCATGAGTTAAAGCTTTCATGTCGAATGTTTCTGTCCTCACTTTGACGTCCCATGAACTGTTACTCCAGAGACGCAATAAAAACAATACAAAACTGTGCACGAGTTTCAACACACTCTTCATTATCACCTGGTTGTACCCTGTGCCTTTGCCTTGTGCCTATCTGTTGTGTTAGCAAAATACCCCATCTATCTCTAGACATATTTTAATCAACCTCACATGAAGTAATCAATGGATTTACAGCTTAAACGATTAACTTTTGGAATCGAATTCAAGAGGGCTGCCACAACTAACTAAACATATTAAACTCAACATGGCTGTAATGCCTTCAGTTTTTTCATTAAACATTAAAGTCAACCCTATTTGTGTCATATCTGTGTGTTTTGTGGTGTTTGTAATTCTCTGAGTCTGTTTTTTCCTGTTTCCAGCATCCCCAGGGTTTCTCTCCTCTTGTCGCCAGCTCCTGCTCCGCCCATTCTCTCCTGCTCCTGATTATCCCCCCCCCCCCCCCCCCCCCCCAGGTCTTGTTAGTTTAGTCTTTAAATAATGTCTTATTCTGGTTGTCCCTTGTCCATTGATTGTGCTTTTCATAGTCGTCATACTCTGTTTCCTCCGTGTCATCCTGATCCTGTGTATTAAATGTTTGCTGCCGTGACAGCTTTTGTTTTGTTTCTTTGTTTCTACTAAAATACAGTTCTTTTATTTTACCCTCATGTTCCCCGTGTCTGTCTGCACTTGGGTTCAATGTTGTAGGAAAAAAAATCTTGTGAATCAATGGATGAAAAACAATAAAATTGCAAGCCAAATCAAAACTTTTTATTATTGTTTTTAGATATTGAGCTCAATTTAATGTGGTTGTAGCTGAGAGTTCATATTCTTGTATATTTTTTAGTCCCAAGGGTCACTTTGATTCACAGTCAGTAGGAACATAAAACATCCATGCTAGACAAGACATTAAGACACAAAAATAACAATACATGAAATCATCCCTGTTTGCTGAGAAGCCTGATCGAAACAGGGATGAATGAGCTTTTCAGTCCGTTCGTTCTACAACTGGGCAGCAGATATCTGCGTCCAGACGGAAGCAACCTGAACTCACCATGGAGTGGATGATCAGGATCTGCCAGAATCAGCCTGACCTTGTTCTCTGACCTCACCTTGTGTAGCTCAGTGAGGTTCTGTAGGGCTATTACAGCAGTTTTGCTGCACATCCTGACAATCCCCGAGAGTTTGTTCCTGATTATTGCACGTCAAAAGTCCAAACCAACAAATGAAGGTGAAAGTTGAGACTCAATGAAACATTCTCATAAAAGCAGGATCAACATCAAACCCACGGTTTCCAATAAAAATACATTATGTGCATGGCACCCCTGATATCATAATATGCATTGTGCATAATGTTATGTACCAGTTTTGAGCAAACAGTAAAATTTACACGAACTGTGGACAGTTCTTGTGTCTGATCATAACAGACTACTCTCTACTACTCCCAGTTCCCTGCAGATCAGTGTCTCTCTCTCTCTAAAGCTGAGAAGGACCACCCAAGAAACTAATTTCAGCCCCTTGATTTTTAGGATCTCTTTCTTTCAGTCAAGGGATCCAGATCTCATGACCACAGGTGGAAGGTGGAACACAGAAATTTGTGTCATGATTAGGATCTCTCATCTAATATATTTCACAAAGTGCAAACTAGGACAAGTGACATGTAAAATTATGTTATCGAAGGTTAAAGCTGATGATGCAGCTCAGAATCTAAGAAATGCAACAAAGGAAGCTTACAGGAAAAAAAAACCCCAATACAAATCAACTGGGAAGCTGATACCAAGAATGTAGAAGATGAAACAGTAAGAGCTCATAAAGCAAGCAGTATATATGGGCTGAGAAAGAGAATATTGAGGGACAGCAGCTGGGCTGATAAGTAAATGAAGAACAGGTGAACTATGAGCAGAAACCAGGGATCACAGAGAGAAACACCAGTCAATAACAGAAAATCTAAATAAATTCAGATGATACTAAGGACCAATAACAACCCAATGGACACACGATATGACAAAAACACTCAACGCCCTGAATGTAAAGAATAGAGACAAAAAAAAAAAAAAAAAACTAAAATAGGCATAGAACCCCAAACCCTTTGGCTCAGCTCCTTCTTCACCACAGAAACCGGATCAACACCCTCATTATTGCAAATGACGCTGGTTCCTTGAAAAAAATGGGGAATGATTCAAAACTTCACAGTACATAATTTAAAACAAGCAAAATACATAAATAACACAACTATGTAAAACATTGTAGTTCAGTTCTTTCTTTGGTGTTCTTTTATTTTTTCTTTTACTTATTTATTTTGCATCTTGTGCGTTTCTTGACCCCCACTCCCTCAATAATAGCAATTTATCTTTCATGTCAGTCAAATGTAAATAATTAATATCTAATGAAAAAAAAACTACTTTATTTTGCTTCATGAATTATTAATTTTCAATACAGTGTCTGGCTCCTCATGTTAAAGACCACCATGTAAACAAATAGACAAATAAAACAAAACAAATAAATTGACTGGTTGGTTGAGTTTTGCATTATGCACATATAAATGCTCAGCTTGTGTAACTAATAGTCTGCCCGAGGAAAGAAACTTCATTATAATACTTGAATAAAACATTTATATAGCATCCTAAAATTACCTTCTCACACTAAAACACTTTATAAAAGCCATTCTATAAAAGTTCTTGTCCAAATTAAATCTTCACATTTGGCATGTTTTTACAAAAGAAAACTTGACAAAAATATCTTCATTACCAGCAATAATTACAACAGTACTGTGATAATTTGTTGGACAGTTGTTCATCCCTGTTTGGTTGCACAACATCATTATCTATAAACAGTAGTAATAAATTTCATTATGGACCTGCAGAGATCCGCTTGCGCCTGTGCAATACTTACTACCTGACAATAAAAGCTCTATTACCGGTTCCAATTAACAATATTATATTCAGCCTCCCAGTTTAATGATGAGTTTATTTCACTCTGATGTATTGATGTTGTTGATGATCCACTCGCTCTGCTGGTCCATACGAATCTGTGAATTTACTCCCTTCTCTAAAAGGACGTGACGGCTGAAATTAAAAGGATAAAGGAAAAGCAATCAAAACTGTGCAAGGAGTCGCTCTGATAATACATTTAAAAACATGAATTTGAAAAAAGAAAAACACAATTTTTTTACTTTGTCTGCATTGATGACACCTTTCCAGATGTGCAAGCTGCTCATGTCACAGTTACTAATGCACCCCTATACCATCAGAGAGACAGGTTTTTCAACTGCATGCTGGCAACAGGCATGGTCCCTATCACCTTTCATATGGATGACTTCTTTGATTCCCCCCCCCCAAAAAAGACAATAATAATAACAACAATATAGTGTAAATAAATAAATAAACAAGCAAACAAATATCTATCTATCTATCTATCTATCTATCTATCTATCTATCTATCTATCTATCTATCTATCTATCTATCTATCTATCTATCTATCTATCTATCTATCTATCTATCTATCTATCTATCTATCTATCTATCTATCTATCTATCTATCTATCTATCTATCTATCTATCTATCTATCTATCTATCTATCTATCTATCTATCTATCTATCTATCTATCCATTTCAACCCAATGCAAGTTGATTACGTCTTCCTAGACTTTGAAGAACAATTTTCTGAAATTATTCTATTTCACACTCTCAGCTGTTTTTTGTTTTTTTTGTACCAGATATTTTTGTTTTCCCTTTCACCACGTTTTAAGTTTGTTGCTGCTGTCAAATTTAAAATGACCTTCTTTTTTTTAAACAAACATTTTACATTATACAAGTGTGTACAGTTTACAGTGTACTATTATTTTATTTGCAAAAATAATATGAGTTAAAAAAATTAATTTATGTCACTGCAGTAAATGAAAGGCACTCCTTGGGTTGCACCGTTTGTTTGACGTTGATTGAAATGAGGTTTTAGCAGAACTGATACTTGTGTAGTGTAAAGCAGACACTGATTCATCTAAAACTTGTTCTCATTAACAGATAAAGGTCAGGAACTAATCCTTGTTCTTATTTTGTGTGTCTCCTGTGTAGGGATGGCACCATCTAGTTGGCCTTCCCCGTCTCTTCTCCCTTGTGTCTCTATTGATTGTCTGATTATCATCACCTGTGTCATGTCCTGTTTGTGTATATAAAGTCTGTCTGTTAGTCCTGTCGGTGTCGGTTCTTCATTGGGTATTGCCTGTTCTGGCCTGCCTGGCTGATCCTGTTTAATCCTGTTCCTGAATCTGTTTTTGTAAGTTTTTGCTGCCATGTCGGCCTTTTGATTTATTATTATAAAAAGTATTTTATTTTACGCCTGTCTCCTGAGTCCTGCCTGCGCAACTGGGTTCTCCTGTCCTGATCTGCCTTGAAACCCTGACATCCTGAAACCTCTGAGTACAGTTGTGGGATAGCCATTCTTTAAAGTGTAACTTATCTGCTGCTAAATTCCCATTGTGTTAATTGTCATGAAAAAATAAAGTTGTTCAACTTCTTCTTCACCACATCTCTCATGACTGTGGTGCAGAAACATCCTTTGCGTAGCGTGATTGCAGCAAATTTTCTGGTTTTAGAAAATCTTTGAAAATGCCACCAACTGATGACGAAACAGACCCTTTGCTCTGCTGGGGTTTTAGTTTCCTTACTGCAGTATATGTTCTGCCACAGACCCATTGAGTTTGCACCGTACATTTGCTAAACAGTGGAAAACATTTAATTCCACCATTTATATTTGCTACTTTTGTCCAATAATTAAATTCTTAAAACTTCAGATGCAAAGTTTTGGAATTTATAGATGCGTTAACCGGTGTTTTGGTTATTTGCCAAGAATAAAACAAGAAGCCGAGGACTTCCTCAAAGCTTGCGAAAGCTCAAGATAACCCACTCACACTGCGCCACAGCACATCACTGACCTGCAAACGGCTCTCTAATAAAAGCAACATGGATGTAGGAGAGGTGATTTATTTGCTGGTGGAGGTCCTCATTGCTGTTATGTGCTGCCTGGGTAACATGCTGGTGATCGTGGCTCTGTGGAAAACTAAAAGCATCCAACAGCCCACCTTCTGCCTCATTTTGTCTCTGGCCGTGGCTGACTTCATGGTTGGATCCGTGGCCATACCGTTCGCTGTGATGGTGGATAGACGCATAACGACTTCGTTCCATGTTTGCCTCTTCCTCAGCTGTGTGGTCATACTGTTGACTGTGGTTTCAGTCCTCTGCCTGCTGGCTATTGCTGTGGACCGTTACCTGCGGGTGTATAGCCCTCTCTGGTAAGATGTTTTCAAGTTTGGAGATGTTCCACAAAGCATGGCGTTGAGTTTAAAATTGATCGTTTTTGGCATTTGCTGCAAAAAAAAAAAGTCATGTTTTACTGTTTATTTCTTAAATTTTGATGTCTTGTTTAAATTGGCTTTTTGTTGTTTTGTTTTCCACTGAAGACAATAGAGTTGTTCCTACCAGTAACCAGTGTTGTTCTCCGTAGGTACAAAAGAACTGTAACATGGAGACACTCTTATTTTGCGGTGGCTATGTGTTGGCTTGTTTCAGTACTACTGAGTTCAACTCCCCTGCTTGGATGGCACAAAGACCCCTCAGAGCATGCAAATGCTACAGGTTTATGCCAGTTCATCAAAGTGATTCCCATGTCCTACCTGGTTTATTGTTACTTTTTTCTGTGCACTTTGACGCCGCTGTTCGTTATGACTGCATTGTACGGCTGTGTTTTTTGTTACATTAAAAAAAACCTTAGAGCGAAACCAGGCAACGGTGCACAAAACCAGCTGCAGGATTACCTGAGGAAAGAGAAACGGCTGGCAGGATCTCTGGCTCTGGTCTTGTCCCTGTTCACCCTCTCATGGCTCCCCCTGAACATAATGAACTGCATTGAATTCTATCAGCCCCAAAGTGTAAAAGTCACAACTTTCTATGCTGGCATTGCATTTTCTCACGTGAATTCTGCTGTCAACCCAATTGTGTATGCCTTTAAAATAAAAAAAATCAAGACGGCTTATCTTGGGATATGGAAAGGCATTTCATGTGAAGCAGAAAATCAAGCATCTCAAACAAGCAAGACCGATGAGACGGATGACAGCAAGTAAGACAGATGATAATCCGAGCAGGAATGTATAGCGAGATTAAAAACAGTGGAAACTTATCTACAGTTCTTGTTCTTTTTATTTCCTGCATGTGTTTCAGCTTATTAATCCAACAGCTTTTCATTGATGCTGATGCGTAGCGAAAAAGTAAAAAAAATTAGACTTGAGCACTTAATATCGACAGTCTTCTCAGATATCTGTCTGTTTTCTGTGGTTAGGCGTGCATGCATTTGTGTCTGTGTTGCAGAAACAAGAAGTTACTTCCACCTTTTATAGAATTGCACAAAAAGATTTTACATCACTGTTTATCACCGAGCTCAAGTCCCATTTTTTTCATACTCATAAGCAAAAGTGTATTTTGTCATAGAATAAACCATAAACAGTTTTTACACCGCACTGTGGTGATCATTTTTTGGTCAAACGTGTTCTAACAGAACCAAAAAATTGTTTGATTATTTGGAGTTTGTTCTGTAATTGTATTTGACTGATTCACATGAGCATCTGATGCACATTTCATCACTTGTGCACACTAACATACAACCACAGCAATGACCAAAGCGGAGCCACAAAGTCACACACATTTGTAACTATTACAGGTTTATGTTTGAAAAGTAGCTTGAAGTTGTTTCAGATAGTTCTATTTTTCTTGTCACTGGTTTTTCAAAATCAATGCAACACATCAGATTAATACAGTTTTTTAAGGATACCTTTATTTTTTTAGATTAAAAAAAGCACTTGGAAAATGTTGTTTTGCAAGTATTTTTATTTTCAATTAAAACACGTAAATAATATATTCAGTTAAAAAAAGTTTTTTTTTTTATTTTATTCTATGTTGCACTGTGCTTTTTTCTTGTGGTGATGCTGAAAGCAGGTTTTAACAAACTTCCCCTTTTTAAAAAAGGTGTCGAACCGCGCTGTCACTGTGTGAGAGGCAGGGGACACACATGGACAGGTCACAAGTCCACCACAAAGACACGTAGAGACAAACGACAAACTAACATTCACTTTCACCCACAACCATACAGTTGCCAGTAAACCCAACATGCCGACTTTTGGTCTGTGGGTAGAAACAGACAAGTTACTCGACTTTATTAGAAACTGATAAAGTCAAGTGTCAAGTATTTTGACAAAAACAAAAAAGTGTTGCTATGTCAGGAAATCCAGATATAGTATATTATGAAGACAAAACAGGAAGAGATCTAATAAGTGTTATGTTGTCATCATATGTTCAGAATCAGAATGCCTTTTTTTGTCATTAAGTACAATGAAATTAAGAGCCACTCCTTTTTTTCAGTACAAAAACATGCTTAAGGATAAAAAAAAAAACCACAATGGTGAAATTAGTTCTCTGCGTTTAATCCGTCGCACCTGGTGGAGCAGTGGGCAGCTTTGTAAGTGCCTGGGGAGCAATTAGGGATTAGGTGTCTTGCTCAGAAACGCCACGACATGTGGGAATGGTTGGGAATTGAACCTGGGACGCAGCACGGTGGCACAACTGGTAGAGCTGCTGCCTCTCAGCGAGCAGGTCCTTGGTTCAAACCCCGGTCCAGGGGCCTTCTGGGCGGAGTTTGCATGTTCTCTCCGTGCATGCGTGGGTTTTCTCCGGGTGCTCCGGTTTCCTCCCACAGACCAAAAACATGCATGTTAGGCTGATTGGTAACTCTAAATTGTCCCTAGGTGTGAGTGGGAGAGTGAATGGTTGTTTGTCTCGTTTGTCTCTATGTGGCCCTGTGATGGACTTGTGACCCGTCCAGGGTGTACCCCGCCCCTCCCACAGTGATTGCTGGACATGGGCACCGGCAACCCCCGTGACCCAAAATGGAATAAGCGGGTAAAGATAATGGATGGATGGATGAACCTGGGACTTTCAGGTCCCGAGTCGGCTGCCCTGCCTCTACCCCATCTGGTTTTGGTTTATTATAATTGTTTTTAAAACTTCATTTTATTCTGTCGCTCAAATTAAGCAACAAGTACTTATTCAAATCTTACTGACTAGTCGAGAATTAAATCTAGTTTTTCTATTTTCTACAATTACATTTGTGAATACGCTTTATGCTTAGATGCTCTAAACACATTAAAACTACTTGTAAAAATGTTCCTGCACGCAAACGTTGAAACATTCAGTAGAAATCTGTGCATCACCTAGTTTTACTTGTGTTTTCATCTCTAAATATATCCCTCGCTCTTTATCACTTCCTCTCATCTATTTCACAGAAGTGTGTTTGGGTCACGTTGGTATCTACTGAACTTGACGTTTGATGTTTTCATTTTTAAGTCTGTTGAGTCCTGATGTGAACAGTGTTTCTATTTTGAACTAGCAGGTAAGTTTTTACACTTATCTGAGGGTGGAAATCCGGCCTGTGCACACGTGTACCATTTCAGTTCCAGACGCTTAAAGAAAACACAAGTACACAACTTTATAAATGTGAACATTATTAATATGTATGCATTGTTTTCCCTGCAGACACAAATATATGCATGACGTTGCACATACAATTATACCAGTGGTGTAGTCTACATGATACGTGGGCATACGGAGTATACCCACTAGAAAGGCTCAAAAATTGCAGTATACCCACTTAAAAGTGTTCAATGATGTATGACATATCATTAGGCAACGTCATTGATACGTTAAGGCAGTTAAATGCCTCAGTAACAATCTATTGGTGCAGCACTTGTTTATTACATTTGCTTATCCAGAAAATTATTGTATACTTCTGTAATTACAGCTTAATACTTGAACGTGTTTTGCTTTGATACAGTTTTATAAATTCTATAACATGTTTTTAATACAAAGCCAACTGCTATACAAAGTTTTTTGTACATTTATTCAAATATAAGCATCAGAGAAATTTGGAAATGTTCAATATGCTTAAAAATCAACATAAATTGATGATTACATTGTACTAACCAGTATACTTTGGGTTCTAAGCACAGTATACGAGCCAACTGTGGTAAACAACAAATTCCATGCTCAATAATCCAGGTACACAATCCAACAATTGTTGTTTTCAACCAGTTTGACACCAGCGTCAACAAGGAAGAGGACCGGCGATGAAGGAGGGGATGTGCCAAAGAGGCCATCTTAGCACCAACATAACTGGTTTGTTCCACTTTGGAGTAAGCTGTTGGGTGAAGAATCAGTTTTGTGTTGTGTGTTTCCTTGACTGATGAAGCCTTCCGGATCAAAGGTGAAACGTTTCAGCACAAAAAAGAAACGGTCCAGATGACCTGACTGAAAATTGTTCAACCGTGGTAAAGTTAGTTTTACACTGGACGTTGGACATTCGCGCTCCGTGGCTTCAACGGTGTCAAATGTACAACTAACTTTACCGTGGCCCACTACAAAAATGTAGACTATTCCACTGAATTATACATTATATA
>NC_056504.1:38118206-38178622 GCF_014905685.2 Nematolebias whitei
TATATATATATATATATATATATATATATATATTCCACAAACGTAAATGTTCACAGCAGTTTGAATGAACTCTACTGTAGTAACAGGATTTGGCCACATGATGGCGGCAGAGAGGTTGCTTCATTTCTTGGGCCACTCATTGTACCTCTCAAGGAAGGTAATAGACTGTATAGTTATCACCTAAGCAGGACTGGCTCCATCCCACAAACTATACAACATACTACCTCACCTTGCAAGGCCCAACGTCCCCCTTTCAGAACATCTTTATTGTCTAATGGTGTCTCGTAATCCATGAAGCTTTCCTTCTGCCTGAAGGCTTCATTGTCGCAGAAGTTCATCCTGTTTCCGCAGGAAAGACAGTAGATTGTTTAGTTATCTCAAAAGGAGGCTATGAGCCCCACAACTAGTCAATCTACTACCTCACCCTTAAGGACAGAAAGTTTATATAGGCTGGAGCGGGAACGTTTCAGCTGAGCTGTGAAATACAAAAAAAAAAAAAAAAAACATTATTGAAATGCAACCTACAATATCTAAATATAAATACTAAAATAATTTTAAAGGCTTTCATTGAGTGATTTCAAGTAGTTTATCTTTCAAGCAACTTTATGTAAATAAACTTGAGTTTTTGTCATTAAAAGTTACACAGGCAAAAAGAAAGAATGCAAACAAACCAAAAAACAATTAAATGAAATAAAAATTAAATTCAAACAGCAAGCCTAATAATGAGTCTTTTATTCTTAATTGAATTACTGTATTTGGCTAGTGGCCCTCAGCATATAAAGATTAAAGAAAACTATTTCTATTAATTTACCTGCTTTTATTTATTTTTGTTTGTTTAACCTAAGAAGGTCCCTTTGACAGTGTTCTGGTCAAGATGGTGTCATAAATACAAATCAACAACAAACTAATAAAAGTGTGCACAAACATGAATAAAAACAACTTTACATACAAATGCAAATAGAATAAGACTTAAAATATAAACCTTTTAAGGAATAAAGCTGGATTGGATCATATTAATGACATTCGTGGTTAAGATCTCAGCAAAATAATTACAAGTTCCTTCAAAAGTTATTTAAAAAATAAAGAGAGGAAAGTATCTAAAGACTAATGATGTTCTTAAATGTTATTCCAGAGTTGAGGAGCCAAGTTTATCAAGTTTAGATAATCTTTGTCACCAGAATGTGTCAGTTTCTGCATCTCAAGCAGCATAAAAATAATCATTCTTAATTTTATGAACTCCCACTGTCCAGATTAAAAGTCAAAATGTCTGGATTATGGGGATTCTGTCACGTCATAATTTTAGAGCCAGAGTCTTCACCCTATATGTGAGTAAAGTAAAGTAAAGTAAAGTAAAGTAAAGTGCTTGTTGTTGTCATCAATGTAAGTATGATACAATGACTAAATTTGTTCTCTGCATTTGATCCATCACACAGCCGAGATTAAAAACTAGAGCAGCAGGCAGATATTGAGCCCGTCTTGTTCCAGCTCCATCTGCACACTCTTCCTCCGTCAGTCACAGCACAGCATGACACTTTTTACAGAGTCTCAAATAAAAAAATTCACCTGAACGTATTCTATTTGTATGCATATTCGAACAAACAGCAGCAGAACAATAAGAACTGCAACCAGCCTGCAGGGAGCGCTCGTCCGTTGTGGCTTCAATTTTAAACTTTTGCTCTCTCGAGTCAAATTATCCCAAATTACTTTCATTCATGAAAAAGAAAAAAAAACACATATTTTTAATAAATTGCTTTACAATTGAAAAAAACAACGTCTCAGGTCAAAGCGGTAATTAAACTGAGGGAGGTTTCTCTACAGACAGAAAATGATGCATACATTAATGGAGACAATTTATAAAAAGTTTGTTTGTATTATGCTATGGAGTTGTTTGGTAACCATAACGAACACAAGAAACCCCCCTCCCTGCAGCCCCCTGTCTATAAGCTTTATATCTCTCTTTTCCAATAAATTACAGCACGATAAAGAGAATTTTAAGAGTGAATGAAAAGAGCTGCTTCAGCCCACTCTAATCATGCCTTTTATTTTCTTGAGCTGCTTTAATAGGGGAACTAAAGGGTTGACATCTGGAAGTTGCCCTTTTCGCTCAGTGAAAGCCACTTCAAGGCCGTTGAAAAGAAGTCTGTTTACTGTGCCAGCTTTTAGGCTGGAACAGGCCGGAGAGCTGTCCAAGTCTGGACGGGGCCATGCTCCGACTGAGGTGACTGAGTCCAGACACTCTTATGGGAGACACCATCCTCAAGTCGTGCAAAAGCCGAGACGCTTTGCATAAATTATCATGTGAACGACGTTAGCTGAAAAGAGCCGCGGTGGCGTTCGTTAACAGTTTGAATCCCTCGTTGGCCCAATTAATGCCGGCAGTGATTGAAATGTTTTGGCAGCCTGTGCGGTTGTGGTGGCAGGGCATGCTCGGTGGGGCAGAATGAAAGTGCATCAGCCAGTGAGAGGCCTTAACCGAGATGTTGGAATAATTAGAAGATAAATTATGTCAGAATTTTCTGACTGGCTTGTTACACAGTGAGTGAACGGAGGAATCCATCACTATTTGCACCAAGAAAGTGGTGCACTACAACTAGATTTCAGAATCAACTTGAAATCTTTCAGACATAAGTGATGTCATGCAACTGAGATGAAAACTACATTTAGCTAAATGGTAGCTAAAAGCAGCAAAATTCTGGTTAAAAGTATCAAATACTAGCTCTGTGTATATACTTGCTTAATTTACAAGTAGCTAAATGCTAGCTATTTCCCAGCTAACTAAATTCCTAACATATCCATAAGTTTAACATTTCCGTAAATCAGTGGGCGTTTAAATATTGCAAAACTCAACCAGTTAAAATTTGGCCAAACTAAGGATTATCTGCAGAATGGTGGTTAAAGACTCAATTCTAATTTGTTTTTTGGAGCTTTCTACAGTTCATGGTGTCAAAAAAAAAAAAGAAAGAAGAAAGACGTCAGCTTTGTGTGGCTGCCAAGCTGAAGCTCGGTGACAGAAAGTGAATGATGTTGTGGATGCAGCGCAGCAGACGTCCTTGCTGAAAGGGGAGGAGATGGTTGGCAGCCCAGAAAACAAGACGATGCCATGTCAGGAAGAGAGGCCGATGCCTCACAATAAGTTATGGTGTCGCTGCCAGATGCTCAGTGCTATGTTTGTGCTGTACGTGTTCACAAATGTAGACAAAGGTCCCTTTATACACACGCAGATGTTCTCCATATGTTCTGCATGTGTCTGCTTTTGGTCTCTAAAAATGATCTATTTTAGTCAATCTGATGAACAGTCAGTGTACTGGTGTGTGACACAATAAGAACCATCATTATGTATTTTTACATTTAAAAAAGTGTATACATGATCCAGTCTGCTCTGTACCCATGTCCAGTAGTGTTCATGTTGCAGTGAATTCATTTTCTGTGTTGCTGAAAACCTCAACACAAGAAGATTGAGCATTTTAGTGCAGTAAATAAACAATTCTGTGCTCATCAAGTGAAAAACTCCACAATCAGTTTTGATCAGTTTCTACATTTTTATTATAAACGTGTGGTCAGTACCAGTATACTGTATTATGGACTGCAAACTTAAACAATTAATTAGATGAAAAAAAAAAACTGTTTTTTTTTTTAACTTTATGCTTTGCTTCATTTCTTTCTGACTTCACTTTTTCCTTTTATGGTCAAGCTTCTGAATGTATTGTATTGTATGCTAACAGGCTTCATTTAGCATGCTTTACAGTTTATTTTAAGTATTTTATATCCATTTTCTGTTCTCCACTAACTGCAATCCCTTGTTTTATGACTTAATTTAGTGATTGACTTACTATACTTCCTTTTCAAGTCCTAAAGTATTATTTTAGGCAGCAGATGATACAAAAAAAAAAATACAACACAATACAATTGAGAAAATCAAAATTGTGTGTCAGATGCACATTTATCAGAGCATCTGAGACACTTAAAAAAAAGATGAGGTTTTAAACCTAAAGCACAATTCTACAGATAAAATTGTTGAATATTATAATATTAATAGTTTAATTTTAATGTTCTAATTAAAACAACAAAGAGCATTGCAAGCTATTTTATTATTATGATTTAGTTTTGCTAAAAGAGATAAAGCATTGTTAAAGGTTTAATTAAAATAATATTTTACATCACTGCTAAGCCTGATGCTAATTTGTACTTTAAAATAATTACGATACTATGTAGTATTTATATGTACTCAGTGTGGGTGTGATTTTACCATTTTTAACCAGTGATTTGGCTAAAAGAGTATTATTAGTGGTTCATATTTTATTTGTTCGAGCTATAAGTATACTTATTTATCTTCTACCGTTCTCACCACTGTACTTGATTTTTCTATAACATTTTCAAATGAGTGTATAATGAGTAAAAAGGCAAAGTCAAGTTTCTAATGGTTTGCTGCTGAGTTCAATCAGTGTAGTGAGTGATTATCACAGGGCCGGGTCCGACAGTTTGTTTTGTAAACTACTGTCAAATGTTCATCAATCCTTTCTTGGAACAACTGCCACAACGATTGAGACAGATGTTAAGACATCACTTAGACTGTCTAAAGAGATCTCTCACAGTTTGTCCTTCGTGCTTCAAATTGGTAGTTTGGATAAAATGGCTGCACTCCAAAGAGTTTGATCATATGCTGTTTAGAGCTCCTGAAAACAGTTGTGCCAACAGGAAGAGCTGATTAAATGGGTGCAGTTGGACCTGATGAAAGCCAAAAGAGACTTTAATCCTGGTGACTCCATCCTGCCTGTGGAGGAGAGGAAAACAAACAGTTCCAAACAACATGTCATCAGGCGGCGCGGCGAGTTCATCTGGGGAGAACTCCAAGGGAGGAGGAAGTAAGTTCATTTTTTTAATCCATGCTGACCTTTAACCTTTTCCTCTGCTCAGTACACAACGCTTTGCTAATATTACACGTTCAATCAGATACTCAGTGTCTGACGATATTGTTATGCAAAAACACAAAAGTGCACAAGTAGTATGTAAAAAGTAATGCATAAAGTAAAAAAAAAAAAAGTATCAAGATTTGTTTTCTTGTGAATTAAACATATTTAGATTAATAATATTTTGCTTGGTTGACAGTTTTAAAAAGGAACGAACGGAAGAGATTTGATCTGAACCTGAGATCCTGCCTTCTAAGAACACAAGCCCTGTCGTGTGTTTGTTCAGAGAGATCTGGTTTGTGCTGGTTTCTGCACAGTTCTATCAAACGACAGCACTCGATCCCAGGTCAGAAACGGCACAAATCATCGGCGTGAAGTAAAAAACAAAACAAAAAAACCCCCGCACATTTCAGAAATAAAATGGTTTTGCTTCAGCGCTAATTAGACAGCAAACGGCGGCCGCAACAGAACATGGAGATGAGTTTGTGCACCAATAAGTGTTAGTTAGAAATGGAAATTGCGTGCATGTGTTGTTTTTGAAAAAAATGCTATATTCTTAAGAAAATAAGCAGAAAAAAATATATATATATATATTTTAACTGCAGTTAATCTTTAGCGTTTATCTTTTATAATACAGATTAGATGAATGTAAGCAAAGTTCTCAGTACAAATACTGTGCGCTGTATAAAAGTTATGGTAAGAAACACTAGTCAGAGCAACATTATCCATTTAAGCACATTTTTCATTTGTCCTACAAATTAAAACACATAAAGGAGATGAAAGCACGTGAGTGGAAGGAAACAATTCACACACAAAAAAGCTAAATAAGGACTATTCAATACATAAAACAGAACATGAAAGACCAAAACTGAAGCAGAAACAAACTTATAAATACCTGACTCGTCACTATGAGGCTTGTGTAGGCACAATGTGGCATTGATTGAGAAAATGAAAAAACAAGTTAAAAAGGAGGAGAAAAGAAGCTTTTCCTTATCCCTCTCTTTTGTCTTGGGAGACGAGGGACAGTCTGAGCAGAAAGCAGCCTCACTTGAGCAGGGACTGGGGCTCCAGATCAGATTTTGGGCCATGCCCCTCTCTCTCCCTGCCCACTTTTGCCCAGCTGCCAAGAGGCAGGAAAGAAAAACCATGAAGTCTCAGACTTTTGCTTGTACGCACTCACTGAATTCCCGACGATTACAGCAACAACGGACCGAGTTGTACTTTCACTCAGAGCAAAGAAACTTTGAAAGACAAATAACGTATCAAAAAGAAGAAATCTCAGACGGCTGCAGCTGCAGAGAGGAAAAGACTACAAATCTTAAGTAAAGAAATCAGAAATGAATACTTACGTACCATAAGAACACGGAAAGGAACGACAGAATAGCTGGACAAACGACTCAGCGACAGATTTTCCTGAAGCATTTCAAAGTAAACGAGTTAAAGGCTTCTCTCGGAGGCATGCAGTGAAACCTTTTGTCAGCAGTTGGCACCAGTCCCAGGTAGTGCATGCCTCTCAGTTCACATTTTCACAAGTCACTCTGGATGCCTGTAGTCGTTCTGCACCTGCCTGTGTTTTTGTTCACATTTGCAGAAAAGACAACGATCGCCCCTGGAATTCCTTAATTTGATTGTAGCTGTGAATGAAATCTGGTGTTTGCTGTCAGCACAACAGGAAACGTGTTGATGCTGAATGTTCGCCACAAAACACCTTCAAATAACACCTTGTGTCTTGGAGCTCCAAATCCAAAATAAGACAGAGCGATTTGATAAAAGTGGTAAATCCAACAAGGTGATTCACGTATATTACAACAATATAGGGACAAAAATAATCACATTAATTCAATATTTGTGTCCTGAAAAGTCACACACGTTTATCCCTCTCATCAGGCACTGTCCAAGACAGCTCTCTATACGTGACGTCACGACTCTTTGTCCCTTTTTTTTTTATTTTTTATGTGCTTTAAATCTCTTCACGGTCTTATTTCTTGAAAACTTGCAGCTATGATTTTATTGTTGAACTGAAGCAGGCGTCTCGTGCAGCTCGACGACGAGGCGACACAAAGAGAGAAGCGACAAGATCTTTTTGCAAAGCTTTCGCTTCCTGTTCACGAACACCGAGCTTGTAAAAGCCTTCAGCTGAAAGGATTTAGGACAGCCTCTATTGGCACCGTTTCAGAATTTAAAAAAAGACAAGTTTCAGAAGGGGAGTCTGGCTTTTTTTTGCCGTCTCTGTCGCTGGAGGCGGTGACCACTCCCAGGACCTTTACTGTCTGCCTGCAGGATCATTTCTGCTTTATTTGTATCTAGATAATTAGAGTTGCTCCTCATAAATATATATTATTTTTATCTCTGCATAACAGAAAAGAAGTGCAAGACGCACTACCCTTTCCTGGATCGTCTGTCTTCAGTTGTAGATGTGTCAAGCTTTCATGAAGCTTCAGCTTGTGTTGCGTTTCACACACGTTTTTTCCCCCTTTCCTAATTTGAGCACCTCGAGTATGGGTGAGTTAAAAGCGACTACACCCCCTCTCAGACACAAATAACTGCTGTTGGGGGGGGTTCTACATTTAAGTGTTGATCAATATTTGTCTTGGCTTTGCAACAGTGCACCGAGCGGTCCCCACCTCATCATAACTTTGATGAAGGCGCCTCATTTCTGTCGGCCTTGTTGCCACAGTTGTTGGTACAGCGAGAACTAGATTTACAGCCTCGCCGGTAAACTGCGCCCCGCTGCTTCTCGTCCCTTCAGCATTGGTCATCATCCTGCTCCGAGTAATAAAACACAAATGACTTGAAAATGCATTGGAGACTGGTCGTAAGCTGTGGCACACACTGTTGCCTCTGTTTCTTTAAGATCATATCGACTTCACTGCTGCTCTCTTGAGGTCACTGGCCTTCCTTAGGCCGCCTGCCAACTGCCGTGCTACTGTCAAACATTTGCCAGCAGAGCCATTAGTCTGGACTTTTTTCACAGTCAGCAAACTGGACTGTGTGATGAGAACAGCAACGCAGACCACCAAAGAGTCTGGACATAAAAAAAACTACAGAATACGTTAGATTTCCACCTTTATTCCTCCTCGTGTGTCGTCGCTCACTGCAGCTGGGATCACTGACCTCTGTGAGCTCCCAGACTGCAGCAGATTAAACCTGGTGATGTACAAACTCATTTTTATAACAAATATGTGATGTACAACTTTTAACATAGCTGTTGTTGAGTTTGTCATTCGTGCATCTGCATGTCCATGTGTCCTCTGGTGCCTCGCAGCTGCTCCACTATTCTTCTGCAAGTGTCTGTGTGTATGTATCTTGTAGTGCAGCAGCATCTGGTGGTCATCAGAGGAAATCACATAGTTTTTTTTGTTGTTGTTGTTTTCTTGTTGTTTTACATCTTTTTTTATGTTAATATATATTTTTTTTATTTGACATGGAGTGAAAAGGGACTATTGGAAATATCCTCCCTTTGTCCATACAGCCGTCTGCCGATTTGTGAATGTTATGATTATAACTTGAAAAATAAGTGAGGTACTACCAACTTCCATTTTTGACGTGTGGCTATATCTAGATATAAGAAACTTTCCTTTCAAAGATTAGTTTTGAGGAATCAAAATCTAAGATAGTCACCGCCACATATATGTAAACTTTGTGATCTGGATAACAAAAAATGAGTAGCGGGCCAACTAACCTCTGGTGTGGGGCTACACTAAGGCATAAGGAAGGTTCCTATTAAAAACTGGGTTGCCACATCAAAATACAAAATAGCTACCACCATATAAATAAATATATACATATATACTTTTAACACTTTAATATTTTGTGACTATGACGATTTTACGATGTGACATACTTTGAATTTTAAATTGGAGGACAAAAGTAAAAGTCAATCGGTGCAGTTGGACAGCAAAGGGTTAACCCTTCACCAAGCATCTTCATCTGGAGAAGAAGTGTGTGCATGGCAGAGAGCCACCGGTGGCAGGGAGGAGAGATCATGACACGTTGCAGGAGGGAGTTTCTCCCTGCACCTGATGATTTAGCAGGTACTAAAGCATTTAAAATAATTTATTTTAAATAAACAATCCATGTCGTTTGTGTGGCTCATCCATCAATCAGCCAGTTGTGCGTCATGTCCAATCTTACTTTGAGAAACCGTGAAAGAGCGAGTCCACAAGAGTCGAACTGCGACGTAGCGAGGGTCTACTGTATGCTACCCCTATTATTTCAAGAAACTTTGTTTTTAGTTTTTCTATTGCTTAAAATGATAGTTTTCTCAAATTATTGAGGTGGCCGAACATTAATCTATGGTGGCCAAAGTCCCCATTGGCCACCCCTTGGCTCCGCCCTTGCACCTGGGGGTGGATGAATTTGATCTTTCCTCTCGCCAGGATCCGTCATTCCTCAGACAAAAAATAAAAAGTAAAAAAAAAGCTCTGTCTGTTCTTCTCCACATTGTAACACCTTGAAAATCTTGGACCAAAACCATTAAGGTTTACTTGCATTCCCTGTTTAATTCCAGTCCAGAAAAAACACTCATCTGTACAAACATTCACTATTCAACTCCTCAGCGACAGGTCATCAGTGTACTGCTTAGTGAATTGTTAATCAAACATTTCCCTACACAAATTTAATCAAAAAAACTATTTTCTATATAATATTCTTGCTTTTACGCTAATCAACTCCACACAGATGGTGAGCAGCTCATTACAGTAATCCCACCTGAAGGGTCAGAGTCTCCTGGCTGGGTTGGGGTGGATGAGGGGGCTGGGGTTGGGGGGAACTTCTTGCTTTGTTGAAAATCCTCTTTAAATCATGTAACACCGCTCCACCTTTCTACCACCTCCCTCTGGCCTTCAAGGTTATGGAGCTTCAATCATGCAAAACACAGTAAATAGTAAAAGAACATAAAACAGCAACAAAAAGCGAATTATTATTTTCATATTTGGCACAGAAATACTGATTTAACATGTCTGAATGATGCTCTACAATCCCACTGTGAGAAAGATGTGACTTATTGGTCTGATTTCCATCTGTCAGTGTTGCCATCTAGCAGCCCAGAATAATTGAATGTCAGTAAGATTATGGTTTTCATGTCTTCCATTAATAATGATTTGTGGTTTTCTGAATGAGCTGAAGTGCTTCACCACACCCTCTTTCACCAGTCCAAGCCAGAGGAGTGAAACCAGTGAAAGCTCGAAAAATCCTAGAAGCAGCTGCAGTAGTCTGTGTCACAAGACGGACACTTTGTACACCCTAACAGGCCGTTTATTAGAATATTTAATGATTATTAATGTTCTGGCATTCAGATTTTCCTCTATGAAATATTAATAAATGAGTTTACGAACCTTGTCAAATAAAAAGCATGAAAATAAATAAATAAATGAATGATATGCTGAAGCAGCCAATGTGTCCGGGAAACAAAAGTAACAAGAATGGCATCTTGAAAGTTTTTTTTTCTGTGACAGCTAAGACTTCTTCTTCCTCCCAAGGCCGTGTTGGTTTCTCCTGTTGACGTGTTTCTGCAGAGCAGATGGCTTTACACATAAATCCTATTAACAACTTTCTGCTGATGGAGACATAGTCACTACAGGCTGGTTCGTCCTTCTACTATCTGTTGAAAAAAACGGGTTTTTATTTTGTTTTCAACCTTTGAAAGGAAGCGGCTCAATTCGAAGGACCAGTCATGTCTGCAGAGAAGGTAAAGGATCGTCCAGATATTTGTAGAATTAAATCGTTGTTTTGTGGTTAGGCATAAAGGAATGACTTAAATTACCAATGTGGCATTTAGTACATTTGCAGAACATGGTTTTTTTTGGTAGTCTCTGCTTTGTTTAGATTTGACAAAAATAAATATATTTAGAAAGATAGCTTTGTGACAATTCAATTCTGGTTTGTGAAAACTATTAAATTCATTAATAAATGAGGTACAGATCACCAGTATAGCCATGGACGATGTTTTATGAACAATAATAATACTTAACCTTGGCCTTTATTAATCTTTGCTGGAAGTATAGCTTACAATTGTACATAAAAAATATATATATTAAAAATTAAGCAACACTTAAAACAAGTAAAGCTCATCCTCCCAGTATAAGGGCATTGCTAACAAAAATAAAAACTTGACCATGTTGGTAAAGTGTAAAATTATTTGACAGTTAGAACTGAATAAATTATAATTGTTGCATTACATTACATTTTGTAGTACTCTGAGTTTGGGATTTTCTGTGAGCACAAACTGTCTTTGTGGCTGTGGGACCTACATCTAATAGGATTAGCTCCGCTGTTTCCGCCGGCCACAATCCCCCTGACCTTATGTGGACTGTAACGTGTTGTTCAAGTCATTCAGAGCAAATGTTTTAACGTGAACTCAGTGGAAAACGGTCAGGAAAAGCACAGCAGTGAATCATTTCTTATGCTGAAATCATCACACAGGCAATCTTTTACATATCTTCAGTCGGTCTTGAGGTCATGTCTTTACAGCTCTCGTTGGATTTGACTTTAAAGCTCACGTCTACATCCAAACAGAAGTTTAGTTTGTAAATCATAAAACAACAAACAAGTGAGATTGTCATGAAGCTATTTCGTTAGGACAAGAAGTGCCACTATACCGCCCCAAACATAGTAGTATTATCACGGTGTAGTAGAACTTTTACTTCAGCAACTTGAAAAGTTTTTCCGTATTCAGCTGTTTTTATTCCGTACTTTGGTGTTAGATCTAAAAGCTTTTATTCTCATAATATTGTCTCCAGGAATCAGTTAAAATGTGAGTTTGCATCTTAAAGGCAATCATTGCAAACTAGGAAATTAAACATAAAAAGGTTATTTTGAATCAAACGGTGCAGTTTAAAAAAGGTTTATTCTGGTAGTTTTCAGGATGACTTGTAATGCAATTCTGAAATGTGGGTATTTACGCAATATAAACAAAGAACTTGGCTGGATAAATATATTATATACATATAGTCATGTCACCAATATGAGAAAAAAATGTGCATACTTTGTTTACTTTGAATATCTTCAATATAAAACTAATAAAATGTTAATTACTTTATTTTTTGTTTCTTTTTTGATATTTGGTGCAAGTCAAGCAAGACGCCCATAAAAATTACTGTATTAAAAAAAAAATTGCTAGTTAATTTTTTGTTTGTTTAATGTGAGTGTTATAAAACAGTTTTATAAACATATTAAGAAAGCATTCAGTATTTGTTTGATCAGATTGTACCAAGCTCTGCATATTATTCCTGTTTGAATGTTATTAGAAAATAAATTCATCTAAAACTGAATTGTTATTAATAAGAATAATAAGCAGAAAAACTACTAATGACATAACTTTACATCCTTCTTTGTTCTTTTTTTTAACCCTTGCTTCACTTCCTATTTGACTTTGTTCTGGTGAGTCTATAATATGTGTTTTAGTAAATCTTTCAAAACATTTACTCTTCTCTTATGTCTGATTTTGCATGCATAAGGTTACATATTCTTGGTTGTATTATCAAAGAAATTCCATAGAAGCCTAAAAAGAAGAAAGAGCAGGCCAACGGGGCAACAGAAACCAAGCTGAACGGAACCGAAGCAAAACCCAAGAAAACAAAAAGCAAGAAGCAGGAAGAAGCAGCTGAGGAAGATGGTTCCACTACTCAAAGTGAGGGATTTTATTTTTCAGTTTAATGCCATGTGGAAAACAATCCATTCGTCTCTGCCACGGCTGTAAAATGATGGTTGTAATTCTGATGTTTAATTTAAACTTTATAGACGGAAAAAAGGTCAAGAAAAAGAAACCAGAAAAAGACAAAGACGAACCAGGAAAAGAAAAAGAGAAAGAGACAAAAAAGAAAGCCAAAAGTGCTCCAAAAAAGAAGAAAGGTGAGTTTCACAACGTGGTTCTCGAATTTTCATATAACTGGTGAAACAGAAGCTCCCTCTAAAAATATGGAAAATAATCTTAATAAAAATGAGTATACTATAGTTTAGAAGATTGATTAAAGGTTGTGTTGCTTATTTTCATACCCTCTGCAGGAACTAATGTTTTGGTCAAAAGGTAATATCTAAATGTGCAATAACAAAATTCGGGATTTCTTGACATAGATCTTGAAGTGACCTGATGGACGTTTACACACTGAATCAGCGAACAAAATTTGTGTTTCTCAGAGTTTACAGTTGTAGAGTTGATTGCTGTCAAAAAGAATAAAAACTTATGGTAGCTTTTGTAAACATTTTGACGGTTGCTCTATCGATCAGTGGCAATTTTAGCCTCTTTTTGTGGGTGCTCAAGCACCCCTAAATTTTAACTCAGCACCCTTGAAAAATTAAGAAACCACTATTACAATTTTGAAAGTAAACGCAGTTATCAAACCTAGATTCACCAAAAATATTGAATAAATATGGAATAAATTATGACACTCTTAAATGGCCCAGTAAAATCTATGACTTTTTTTTCACGAGTCGGATGCAACCTGTCGATCAGTCCAGCAGGCTTGTCAGCAACTGATCAATCGGCGATCTCAGTTTGTCCTGAAGTGAAACACCCCTTACCTGCAGGAGCTGGGGCTCGGGGGTAGTGGTTAGGATGTGTGGGAGAAGCGGAGTGTGCTCTATTCACACAAGGAGAGCTGTTGGTCAGGGTACTTCTTGTTGCTCTCTAAAATAGCTATTGAATCAGGTGTTTACTTATGTAGGTAAACGCAGATGTTTAACAACCTGTTAAAATACACCAGAATGCAAGAAATGGCATCTACTTTAGTCAGCATTTTCTGGGGGAGACCCCCCCCCCCCCCCCCCACACACACACACACACACACACACCAGTGTCTCTTCCCCCACATTACAAATGTTTTGACACCAATGGCCATTGCATTGTTCAAGGCAAGAACTATTGTCAGCCCTGGGGGCTAACCCCCCCTAAAGGGTAGATAAATTGGCCCTGCTATCAATCTTAACTTGCATCAGACGTTCTGTATGAGGTCAAATATTTTCAGCTGACTTAAGATTATTTTATTAATATTAATATTTGGTGATTATTAAACATCAGCAATAATGTTGGAATTAAGGAGTTTGAGCATCGCAAATGTTATGAATTTGACATTTTTAATTTAAAGTGTCAAAAACATGTTTCCTTTATTTATGTTCACTCCAGGTTCAGACACAGAGAATGACGATGATGACGTTGATGAGGATACTCCTATGAAAAAAACAAAGAAAAAGACAACAACCAAGGACAGCTCTCCATCCGCAAGTGCTGCCAAAGAAAAAAAATCCAAATCTAAAGGTACGACTAATAAATGAAGCCATAATAAACTGCTCAGCACAAACTGCTGTAAATCTATGGTGGCTTTTCAACAGCAAATCAGTCGGTTTCATAACTGTTATGCTACATTACCATCTCTCTCATGACAATAAATGTCCCTATTGTCATTTAACAATAACATCAAACAATTGAAACTTGACCAAACTTGCTTTAATGACAGACAGACACCATGACTGTCAGAAGCTTGTTTGATCAGGACCACCATAAGGACTAAAAACAAAGTTTGCAGTTTGCTTTCTGTAGTGTTTGGGATTATAAAGAAGAATGAAACGTTCAAAGCAATTTTTACATCAATTCAATCCATTATGTTCAAATATGATGTACAGATTTGATGATAGTAGAGTTTTACAATCAGCCCGTTTCCTTCCTCATCATTATTTTATTTACGTCAGCACAAACATGTGTTTTACAATCTGCTCATTATAACTCAAAGCCTGTTTAGGACACTCACTCACACTTACTACCAGTTAGGATCCTCCATGAATCATGTCTGTTTTAAGAGTTTTGGAAGGAACCCAGAACTTTGTTGCTACGAGGCGACTCAACACTTTGTCGCTTGAGGCAGTTAACGAGTTCTTTAAAAAAAGGTTATATGACCAGGTACTGTAGGTAGGAGGATTAGACTGTTTTATTGTGTAATATAAAGAGAGTAGGAACGTGGAGCTGGCAGCTTGAGAAACACGCTGGCTCACAATTTATGTGCCAGTTCCATCCATCCATTTTCTTTACCCGTTTTTTTCCTTTACAGGTTTTAGTAACTCTGGTTTAACAAATTAGTTTTTTAGGGGGTTAAAATTGAACCCAGTCTGCTGAGTCCAACTGATAATCCAACCGTTTAGCTCAGACTTCCCATGGTTGGCTCTGTCCACATTTGTCCCATTAGAGTTATAAATTTAGTAACCGGTATGTTTTTAATCAGCTCCTCTAAATATTTGCTGTAAAAAATGAATTCAAAAGTAACATCTCCCAAAAATAAATAAAACCCTAAACTGTTTGTGGTAATCCAACAAAGTTCAGTCAGGTCATCTGGATGGTTTCTTTTTTTTTGTTGAGACGTTTCGTCCTTCATCCAAAGGACTTCATCAGTCCGAGGAGCCACAAATATACTCAGACCCACAAGCAGCACACTCACATAGTGGACCAACCAGTTTGCTGGTGATAAGATGAACTTTGATGTTTTGAACCACTTTGGCTATGTCTGCCTCATGGGGAGTCGACGGGGGAGAGGGCAGGCCCCAGAAACCATCTTATCACCAACAAACTGGTATGTCCACGATGTGAGTGTGTTGCTTATGGGACTGAGTTTGTTGTGGCTCCTTGGACTGATGAAGTCCTTTGGATGAAGGATGAAACGTCTCAACAAAAAAAAAAAGAAACCATCCAGATGACCTGACAACCTTCATTTGATTTTAAGTATATCTTTTGTTGGTCTAAACTAAACAAATCCTGAACTTTCAGCACTAATGTCATTTATTTCAATTTGATAACTAATTTTCTTACGGCTTATAATTTGCATGCATCTTTTTACGTCGCGTGAAGTGACTTTAAACAAAACCAACAAATCACTTCAGACTTGATGTCCTGCTGTAATTTATTTCAAATATTGAGAATAGAACATCTTCATCGATCAGCCACGAGTCATTTCACAAAACATGTTCTAACTTGTGTTTATGGCTCTCTGCTCCTCCGGTAAAGAAAGGAGAGTGAAGCATCCTGCTGCCAACAACCCTGGAAAGACTAATAAGGAGCAAAATGTGCAAAAGCTGACTGCTTGTATTGGTGAGACAGCTCAACTAGAGGGTGAAATGTTTTTTCTATGGGATACACGCCTTTTTCCCTCTGGGTTGAGCTCTTTGTTGCACTGGTTTTCACTAATTGTGAATTTTATCCTTTCAGTGTACGGCACGTATAAAGTTTTCTGTTTTAGGGAAAGGTTAAGGTTGTGTTTGATTTGTCCAACCATTCAGAAGTCAGCCTTTTTGTGTGGAATTATAAATGCATAGAAACTGCAATTTAATTAACTTTCAGAAGACCTAGTAGAATAATCATGGATATAAAATGAGTTACAACACCTAGATGTCCGAGATAACATTTCAAGTCAATAAAGACCTTAGATTTAGTTTTTATTCTTTGTTAGTTTACAACTTTGCTCTCATGGTGTTTCTTTGATCAGCAGCAGTTATCAGTTTTAAAGTTGTAAAAAACAACTCAGTTATCAACTTCACTGGTGCAGTTTTGTTCAATACTGGGCTGATCTGAAAGAGGAGCGATGGAGAGTAAATGAAAAACTTTTTTCTGTAGCTCTGTAATTGTTTTTGGCAACATACATTTTGACAGCTAAACTATGTCAGTGTTGTGCTCACAGCAATTTTAGGCTTTATTTTAAAGTCCATTTTCATATCATTCTTACTAGAAACGGCATTTTCATTTAAAGCTCCCAATTTCAGTTAAAATTCAGAGGTCTGCATTAAAAAAAAAAAAAAAAAGTGTAGCAATACATTTCTTTAAAGTCACTCACAGTTTTTACAGGCCTGCAGCTCTTTGTGGGCTGGCTGCTTCTTTCTGCAGAGAGAAACCACCGGTCTCACATGGGAATTATAATAAATATGGGAAAAACTGTGACACATAGGGAAATATAAAGTAAAATGAAGTTAGTTAAATAACTCACAATTATGGTTACATAATTCCACAGAAAAAATAAACTCCTAAAAGGTGTTCCAGCCAAGTTATTTTATGGCCCTTTTTTTTTTTTTTGTCTCAGAAAGTGTCTCCTGTGTGACACCCTGTGGTTAAATATTATATGGCAATGATTTTTAGGACAGACGGAAACCTAATCAAAGTAGTTTACATTAATAGTTCCAACTGATGCATTTTCAATTCAGAATATAATTAGTGTTAAAATCACACTTTTAGACAAGCATTAGTGAGTTATAAGAATGAATAAAGTTTGCATGTTTGGGCTTGAGAACATGTCGAAACTAATTCTTTATAGTAAAACAGGTTTTGGGAGCAGGTTTTGTGGGTGCAATTGACATTCTGAGGACACGAGGCCCATGACACTGATTAGACAGAGGGTTTTGAATTCTTCTTTGTACTCTGATGTTGAGCAGCCTGCATATGTTCTGTGCATGTTTTTGCAACTTCTAATATAATCCATCGAGTGGTTTAGGAGAAATTTTGCTGACAGAGTTGCCTTCAATAGCAAATGCTAAAGTTTTAAAATGCATTTTGCTTAGTGTATGTACTGGGATGAGTTTCAGCTACTACCACATTAAATTTAATCGCAATATCAGAAAAATTGGCTGAGTAGTAGCCATTTGCATGTTTATTAAGGTTAGCTGTGGCGGCCATCTCGAATGGAACTGACTCCAAATGTTCAAGAGGTGTAAATGTTCATCCAGTGATTACTTTCTGAAAGTTTCATTTAAATCTGTCCAGTAATTCATGAGATATTTTGCTAACAGACAAACAAATGAAAACATTATCTGCATTTGGTGGCTGGAGATAAACCTATGAGCATATTCCTGTTAAGCCTAAATTCCTGACGCATTCTTAAGCTGTCAAATTATGGTGAAACAGCTGGAGGAAGCCGTAAAAAGCAGATGTCAAACAGAGTGCATGCTAAAAATTAGTTCAGCTCTTACTCGTCTGTCCCTTTCTCAGTGTTTGTTAATTGGTCAGAGTTTAGATATGTTTTGCACAAAATCCACAACTTTTCAAAGTCCTCCGTCTAAAGGAATGAACTTTTATTTGTCTTTGAAAGATAGGGCTGAATTCCTCCATGTGTGCTCACTCTGTTCTCAAGTTTATCACTTTCAAGGACAAATAGCTTTTTAAAAATTATGTTTCTATCATTTTTATTTTTTTTTCATTTAGAGGACAAAGATTCTGATGGAAAAGAGAAAAAGTCCAAGTCAAAGGAAAACGCCAAAAAGAAAGAACCCGCTTCGATGTTCGTGATAAATGGAGACAAAGAATCGAAAAGCAAAAAGAAAGGTAGATATTTGACTTTTTTTTTTTTTTTTTTTACTGAAATATCTTATTTTACTTTTAAAAGTCTCAACTTAAAAAAAAAAAAAGACCATTTGTTATAGAAAATAAACTATCGCAGATAAAAGGCCAAATAAAATTTATTCCAACTATAAAGTATTTGACTAACAATCTGGTTCATTGCGCAGCGGCCAAGTCAGACAGTGATGACAGTGGAGAGGAAACTAAATCGTCCAAATCAAAGAAGAAATCCACCGCTGGTTCTGCATCCATGTTTCAAGCATCAACAGAGAAGGACAAAAACAAGGACAAGAAGACAAAGAAAAAAGGCTCGTTTGCTAAAAAAAAAAACTTCATTTTTTAAATCTGTTGGATCAGTATGTGAGATAGTTGTTGTTTATTCCAGGAAAGACAGAAGAAAGTGATGAATCGGAGTCCGAAAAAGAAGAAAAGTCCAAGAAGAAGAAGGGAAAAGGAAAAAAGAAGAAGGTGTAGTTCAAATACCCTCAAAAATCATCAAAATAAATCAGACTTTAGTCATGTCATGTTTAAGACACAGTTCAACGTAGTTCATAGTGCATAAAACTAACCTGTCGTGAAATATGTGTTTCTTGTGCAGGAGCGATCTCCCTCACCTGAGATTGAGTTTGATGACTTGGAGAAGTTTGTGATGCAGCCAGCGCCGCAGGGTGTGACGGTCAAATGCAGAGTGACTCGGGACCAAAGAGGGATGGACAAGAGCCTCTACCCCCTGTATTACCTTCATCTAGACAACGAGAAAAAGGTCAGATTGTTGCATCAAAAAAATAATACATCTACTAGGTCAGCCTGATCAAGTCTTTTATATTGGTAGGGTTTCTAAAATTACAATTTCTGAAGCTATTAAAATGTATATTGCTGAAGTAACATACAGCAGAGCAAAAGTCTAAGGAAATAAATAACTGCTGTAGAAATTATCTTCTCATGCAGCTTGTCACAACAAACCTTTACTTATACATTAAAAGGTATTTTATTGGCCAGAATAAACCATACATGATCATCTTTTTTAATTTGAATGTAAACCTGTCCATGATTCAAATGTTGAGATATCCATACAAGAGTTTTAAGTCAGTCTAAAGTTGATATGTTCATATTATAATAGCTCACAGCTCTTACTTTTGTGAAAAATGTGGTTTTAATTTCCTTTGTGTATAATTCAGTTTAAAGATCTTAAAAGATGCCTCGTAAAAAAAATAATAATAATTTTTAAAAAAATCCAATTATTCATATGGTACCATTTCCACTCCAAAAGTTGTTTTAGAGCATGTATTATCAAACAAATAGGCCCAATGATATGAATATTACATTAAAAAACTCAAGGTACAGGTGTATAAAAAAAAAAAAACTTTGTGAAAACTAAGCTTCAAGATGAAAAACAGAATTGAACCTAGAATGGCACCTTGCGGAACGCCTCCTGCTCCAAATCAAAGTCAACATCATGAAGCCTTTGAAAGAGCAGGATGTGAGCTGCAGTATCAAATGATTTGCACAAAACAAAGAAAAGTAAAATGTTTATCTGGATAACTGATAATGAATAATAGAATATGATTTATAAGATTTGTGACACCAGATATAGTGTTAAATACCATCCTGAATGCAGACGGGATTGGACTCAGACTGAAAGCTGTGAAAATAAACTTGTTCAATATGAACTTTAAAACCTTTGCCAGCCAGACCAGTATGGATCTTGATTAAAGTTTTAAACATAATTACACATCAGGCAGCTAATATGTCCTCTTTAAAGTGAAGAATAAACAACATCTTATGAAAAGCGCTGCTTTTAGGACTGATTTTCAACTGCAAAATTTATTGATAAGGACATATAATAGTTTATAGTGCTCAACGTACTTTCTTGTAATCCAACATTGCAGCGTATGTTGACTTTTCCTCTTTGTAGACATTCCTGTTGGCTGGAAGAAAAAGAAAGAAAAGCACAACTTCAAACTACCTCATTTCCGTTGATGCCACAGACTTATCAAGAGGGGGTGAGAATTTCATCGGAAAGTTAAGGTACGCAAAAATGTGTACTTAAAAGAACAAAACTGAAGTATTTTTCTTAGTTTAAAACAAGTATTTGAAGCCATTTTAATGTAACTTTTTCACATTAACCAGGTCAAATTTAATGGGGACCAAATTTACTGTATTTGACAATGCTCTGAACCCAGAAAGAGCTTTTCCAGATATGTCTAACGCACGGCAAGAGTTAGCAGGCATCATTTATGTAAGTCATTTTGCAGTTTCAGTGCTTTCCACAATACTCTTTGATTTGCATTACTCTGTAAAATAATAGTTTTATATTAACATTTCTTTGTTTTTGGCTTCAGGAGACAAATGTTTTAGGAATTAAAGGACCTAGAAGGATGACGGTCGTCATTCCAGGAATGGACAAGGACAATGACAGAGTTCCACTCAGACCTAGAAATGTAAGATGCAGCATGAAAATAGAAAAATGCAGTTTTCTTTTATTTAAATGCAATGTAAAGTGAACATTTTTTGGTTAATTGCAAATGTTATGTGGTTATTTCTTTTTATAAAGTCTCTGAATTTTATCAGGACATTAGAACTTGTCATTTGTCATCAGCTGACGGTTTAGGAGAGCTTAAACTTTTGGACTTGTTAAACCTTGTAGTTAGACTTATCAGATTATCAAAGTAAGTATCTGGAAAATTATTCTATTTGTGTCATTCATTAGTGTCATTCCAGTCTACATGTGTTTTGTAGACTTGGAGAAGGCATTTGACCGTGTTCCTCGGGGTACACTGTGGGGGGGTGCTCCGTGAGTATGGGATTGGGGGCCCGTTGTTACGAGCTGTTCAGTCCCTATACAAGTAGTGCGAGAGTTTGATTCGCATTGCTGTTAGTAAGTTGGACCTCTCCAGGGTGGGAGTTGGACTCCGCCAGGGCTGCCTGTTGTCACCGATTCTGTTCATAACTTTTATGGACAGAATTTCTCAGTGCAGCCAGGGGGAGGAGGGGATTCCGGTTTGGTGGCCTCAGGATCCCACCTTTGCTCTTTGCAGATGATGTGGTCCTGTTGGCGTCATTGTGCCGTGAACTTCAGCTCTCATTGGAGCGATTCACAACTGAATGTGAAGCGGCTGGGATAAGAATCAAGACCTCCAAATCTGAGGCCATGGTCTTCAACCGGAAAAGGGTGGATTGCTCTCTTCAGGTCGAGGGTGAGGTTCTGCTTCAAGTGGAGGAGTTTAAGTATCTCAAGGTTTTGTTCACGAGTGAGGGAAGAATGGAGTGTGAGATTGGCAGACGGATTGGCGCAGCATCTGCAATATTGCAGACTCTGTACCGGTCCATTGTGGTGAAGAGGGAGCTGAGCTGTAAGGCAAAGCTCTCTGTTTACCAGTCAGTCTAAATTCCTACCCTCACCTATGGTCATGAGCTCTGGGTAGTGACTGAAAGAATGAGATTGCAGATACAGGCGGTTGAAATGAGTTTCCTCCGCAGGGTAGCTGGACTCTCCCTTAGAGATAGTGTGAGAAGTTCAGTTATCCGGGAGAGACTCCGAGTAGAACCGCTGCTCCTCCACATCGAGAGGAGCCAGTTGAGGTGGTTCAGACATCTGGTAAGAATGCTCCCTGGGTGCCTCCGTAGGGAGGTGCTTCGTGCATGTCTGACTGGAAGGAGATCCCAGGGAAGACCCAGGACATGCTGGAGAGACCATGTCTCTCGGTTGGCCTGGGAACGCCTTGGAGTCCTCCCAGAAGAGCTGGAAGGGGTGGCTGTGGAAAGAGTCTGTGCTTCCCTGTTCAAGCTGCTGCCCCCAAGACCCGACTTCCGAATAAGTGGATGATAATGGATGGATGGTGTAATTTAAATCAGAAGAAAGGCTTTATAAACGTATCAAAGTGTGTCTGGGTTGAAACTATTGCCTCAAATGTCCATAATGAATGTGAAATATCACTGTGGACATAAAGACAAGTGTGGAAAAGAAATAACATTTGAAATATTCCATTGGATGAACTAAATAATTTGTGGATTTCATGGAAATTGAGGTATAGAAAATGAAAATATGCCATCTCAACAGAACAAAGATTTAAAGTATACAGAAAGAAAATGGCATTTTGGAGGTTATGATGGATATTTTTTTCTTGTGCCCTGATTGCAGTTTTATTTTAAATAGAACAAAATGAAATCTTACATCTCATCTTTATGTAATAAATGTTCATGTCAGTTCATGTCTGCTTTCAGTACGGATGGAGTTGGCTTTTCTTTTACTTTGAACATCAATAAAAATGCTTCTAAACTTTTCTCCATACATATAAAAATCATTCTGTTTTTAGATAATAAAAAAATAAAAATAACGATGCAACCACATAAAAGAAAAATAAATATTTCCAACAAACCCACAGAGCCAGTGTTATGCTCCTCACACTTTGATTCGTGGTCTGTTTATTAAGAGAGCTGCAAAAGGCAAGTGGGTAAAGTCATATTGCTCTTTGTTGATGCTCGCTGAGTTATGGTTCATCAATCGTCCACAGGACTGCGATGGCTTGTTGGTAAAGTACCAGAATAGAAGGACGGAAAATCTGATTGAGCTTCACAACAAGACGCCCGTGTGGAACGAAGAGACGGCCTCCCATGTGTTGAACTTCAACGGCAGAGTCACGCAGGCCTCAGTCAAGAACTTCCAGATAGTTCATTCCAAGGACTGTGAGTATTTCCTTCTTCAGGAAGAGTTCCTGCTCGTTTGCAACTAGATGTGGATGTGTTGAACTATGTCAAGCATTTTACTGAGAAGTATAAGGATAGAGAATTAGCCAAGATGAATTAGTTTCTATGTATTAAAAAGCACAACAACATACGATCCTTGAGGTGGTGTTCTGTCCAATAGTTATCAATATTTAATCAGACATAACATCAGTCATGGAGAAAAGAGTATTAAGAAAGGGGCAAGTCTTCGAGCCCAGGCAAATGGCTGGCCAACCTTTTTTTTTAAAAATAATTTGTGTTTAACAACTCTTTCTTAAAAACAACATAAAAACAAGACAACATTAGCTAATAACAAACCTCTGCATTTTTTCATGACTCTGTTTAGTTTGTTGCAATTTTCTCAACCAAACAATGTTTGTGTTGAATGTATGTTGAGCATAAATACAAAAAAAATGGCACCAATTTGGCATAGCATCATAAACCTAGCCAGAATGGTGACTTTTGTCTCCTTTTCTTTTTTCCATGCTCTATGACTGATATCATAGCTAAGGTATTAAGTATTAGTAGCTGTCGGACACAACATGACTTTAAGATGGACAGGACTGTCCCTTTAAGTACAGTGAGGTTGGTAAGTCTATGCCTTTGTATCACTCCAAACATTGCTCCAGTTTACTTTGCTTTATATTTTCCAGTGGACTACATTGTGATGCAGTTTGGAAGAATAGCAGATGACATTTTTACTCTGGACTACAACTACCCCATGTGTGCCGTCCAGGCATTTGCCATCGCACTCTCAAGCTTCGACGGCAAAATCGCTTGTGAATAATCCAACAATCAGAAACAACAAACAGTGAAACCAGAACGCAGCAAGCTCACACTCACATCCGACCAGCCCCGGCTCTGGACTCGCTCGCCTACACACTTTCTGAGATGGGTGGCGATGACAAACAGTTCCTTGTGAGCGGCAAAACTTCTGGTTGCTCTCCCGCCTTTTATTGGCATATGAGTTTCTTCCTCCACGTGTGACAAATTCAGACTTCACAGTCTTATCTGAAGTCTTATCTAAAGTCTTGCCCAACATGGCGCAGGAGGGGTTTGTTTTCTGTTCTGACACTTCAGTGGAAAGATCACAATTTGTGGAACCAAAACTACAAAGGACTTCCGATAATAAAGTGTTATTAATAAATAGAAATGATTATGGTGCACCTCAATCAAAACAGTTTAAACCAGTTCTAGGTACTTGTTGCAATGTCATAAAGAGTATGTATGTGTATATATATATATATATATATATATATATATATATATATATATATACATATGTATATATACATATATATACAGTGACTGAAGATATCTATGACAACGTCTATGGAAGAGCCATTTGGGATTGAGAATTCAGCCATTTTTTTTACTGTATGAATTGATGCGTATTTAAATTTATTGAATGAAACATGCAGATAAATGTGCTTTCTTTACATTGCGTGTGGACCCGCATTTCAGAATTGCATATCAATGAATATTTAGAAAATTACTGGAGTAAGCTCTTTCAAATGCCACCATGTGATACAGTTCAGGCGGGAAAAAGTTATGTTTGAGTTCATATTTTGCATTGAGTACCCTTAAAGATGTTAATGTTGTTGTTGGTTGTGCTTTATTGTACTGCGTTTCTATAGATGCTATGCTAGTTCAGTGTCTTGTTTCATATGGGACAGTAAAAACATGCATATAAAACGTACGGTTTAAAAGCGTCAAAATAAATCATTAAAAGTGTCGTTCATGACAAATAATTTAGAGTAATCTGTCCCATCTGATTTGAACATTTTCAGTTTTCTTTTATTTCTATATTGTTGACATGATTCATGGTTAAAAGTTTATTTTTTAAAAACTGCCTTTATTGTGTTTATGGGCTGATTGTAATAATCCAAGTGAACATTTTCTTGATTTCTAAGTTAACTCCTGCACATTGGGCTTTTTGCAGTCTGTCAGATCAATTTTAA
Organism: Nematolebias whitei; assembly: GCF_014905685.2. NCBI lineage: Eukaryota > Metazoa > Chordata > Actinopteri > Cyprinodontiformes > Rivulidae > Nematolebias > Nematolebias whitei. Next base: position 38,143,103 of record NC_056504.1, read on the forward strand.
AACATGTTTTATGATTGTACCATTTGAAGTGCGCAGGCAGCTGGCAGAGAATAAAACAGATTCCAGTTGTGAGTTTTTGAGACACCCACCCACGCTCCTCTTTACTGCTTGCCTGACACGTCGAGAGCTTCGCTCAGAATGAAAAACCTGTTTGTAGCGAGGGCCTAGAGCAAAAGTGAGAGGTGTGTATTCTGCCTGAACCTGTTCAGGCAGTTGTCCAAACTCGCACATTAAGTGGAGCCTGAAGCTGGTGGCTCCTCTTCAACAGATGCTTTAAGGTGAATTCGTCTCCACTTTCTCTGTTTTTGATTTGTGACCTACAGCTCAACAAATGCAAAGTTAATTGTTGTCCTCTTAAAGTTTGTCATTTCTTTCACTGCATCTAAATCAAAGTTCTTTAGTGTCAGTGGTGGATTAATGAATAATTGCAGGATGTTGCAACCATTTTGTTGACCAACAGAAGGAGCTGTTGCTGGATGGAAATGTGTTTTATGTGGTTTGTACTGGTGCACACACTGTCACGAGATGAAAGGGTTTTTTTTTTTAATGAAACTTAAAAATAATAACAGAATTCATCATAAATCCCAGAGATCCCCTTTAATTAATTAAACACAGTAAATGTGTGTTAACAGTGTGCAAATACCAAATAAACATGAAATTATGTTTTAATAATGTATACATTTATAAGTCAATATGCATCAGCTTATATGCCTAATTAAAAGAAAGACTATAAAATACGAGGTGGAAAAAACAGATTCATTGTAATGTATTATATCTGGGCTGTATTTACAGGTTACAGTTGGGCAAGAATATATGAAACGATGGCTACTTACTATTGGTGCAATGGCTGAACTGTTCCTTTAAAAATAAATCTCTTTATTTAAAATTGTGTTTTGCTTCTTCTTGTTGCACTTCAACCACCTTTTTTCACATCACACTCTGTAAGGAAATCATATAGTTGCTGAGGCACATTCTGTGCTATGAACCAATAACAAGTTTGTTTGTGAGATCATCCATCCATCCATCATCTTTTACCCGCTTCTTTCATTTTGGGACACGGGGGTCACCGGTGCCCATGTCCAGCAATCACTGTGCGAGGGGTGGGGCACACCCTGGATGGGCTGCAATTCCATCACAGGGACACATAGAGACTAACGAGACAAACAACCATTCACTCTCTCTCTCTCACCTAGGGACAATTTAGAGTTACCAATCAGCCTAACATGCATGTTTTTGGTCTGTGGGAGGAAACTGGAGTACCTGGAGAAAATCTACGCATGCATGAAGAGAACATGCAAACTCTACCCAGAAAGGCCTCCGGACCGGGATTTGAACCGGCAACCTTCTCGCTGAGAGGCAGCAGCTCTACCAGTTGCACCACCGTGCTGCCCTGTTTGTGAGATCAGATTCCAGCAAATCTCATTTGAACTTGAAAATATATTGGGGACATTTCTTCACTTAAATATGATTATTTGGCCTGAAATTAATCTAATTTGGTTGTGTTTAACAGCAAACAAAACTAAATATAACTCTGACACTGCATGTTTATTCTACAGATTGCTGAAAACTATTTATCTATTCTACCTAAATCTATCAGATTTAGGCAGAATCTGTTTTATTTATTTAGAAAGTATATAAGTATCCCAAACTATTTTCAGAAAGTTTCACTGAAATCTATACAGTGATTAATTATTACCCTGTAGATATTGGATGCTGTCTATCATGGTGCACTAAGATTCATAACTGGCTGTGATTATCATACCCACCACTGCACCCTGTATTTACTGGTTAACTGGTCATCATTAACTTCACACAGACTCTCTCACTGGTACATTTGCATCGTTAAATCACTTCTTGGTCTGCTGCCTTCATACATCTCCTCCTTCATGTCTCTGCGTGAGTGCAGTTACAGCGTGCGCTCTCAGGACATTATTACCTGCAGTGTTCCCTCAGTGCAGACTGAACTAGGCAAAAGGGCCTTCTCCTACTCCACTCCTGTTTCCTGGAATATTTTACAAAAAGATTTGAAGCTCTCGACCTTGACTCAAGTGGCTTTAAGAATCAGTTGGACTCCTGGCAGGGACCAATGCAGACATGTTCCTGTTTTTAGTTTTCTACATTCGCCTTAGAATCTAGCTGTTTTTGTTACTTTTCTTTTTTTTTAGCCTTCCTATTTATAAAAAAATTAAATAAATAAATTTAAAAAATTGTATGACTTTTTATAACTGTTTATTGTTGTCGCTGTTGTCCATTGTTATCATCATTCTTTGTTGAAATCAGATCTCTCTTGTAAATGAGTCCTCGAGGCTCAATGGGATTTACCTGTCTAAATAAAGCTTGAATGAATGAATTAATGATATATTTTACTAACAGATGAGCAGGGTAGACACCAACAGTTAAGTAAAGAGGTCAAAGCCAATATAGTGATGTGTATTTTTCAGCCAAAAATGTTGAGCTTTTGAAAATGGGAGCGTGGTTTCAGTTTAAATTGGATAAAAATGTAATATATACTTGTAAAATAGACAGAATTTAATATTTAAATATATTATGTGAAGTAGCCACAGACTAATGAATGTATTCCTAATCAATCTCCTTTATTTAACATGTTTTGCTTGCTTCTATTTGCAACACATCATCATGCTGCTGCGCTATCAATGCTAGCATAAATGTATGCTGTGACACAAGTAAGTGATTTTCATTTATAAATTCTATTTAGATATTATTCTTTTTAATTTTTATACCTGTATGTCTTTCTTCACAACCCAAAGTCTTTATCTATAACATCAGAAGCTTCATAAACGTCCTTGTGAGGATAATTTTCCATGTATTGCCCATCTATTTTAGCTCTGTGCCGTGAAGGTTTCACAGACCGGAAGCTCCCGTGTTCTGTGATTTAGGGGCGGGGTTTAGGGTCGAGTCTCCGCCCCGCGAACTCGTTGATTGACGCGCGCCACTGGCTCCGCCTCGAAGTCTTTTTTCTCCCCTCCCCCTTCGTTTTCCAGTGTAGTGCGTTGATTTCATACCAAAGTCATACTTAACATTCCACTTATACTGTCAAACGTCTGACAAATATTACGGAAAACAACAAGGCGCCAAAACACAAGAAAGTTACTAAAAAGAGCAGCCGGCCTCAGTGAGGAGATTAGGGAGACTGCCAGAATAATAAAGGTAAGTTAAACTCTAAAACAAAGTTCCCTCGTTCTGCTTTAAGTAACTGGGAAGCTTTTTCATGCCGCTCGTCTCGGTGAAGTTTTCAGATCATTGTCATTTTTCACATTTTTGCGCGGAGCTGCCTGCGTTGGGAGGGAAGAGAAATATGTGGAGATTGATACTCGATTGTGTTTGGCTTTTTCAGTGAGCAGGGATTATTTTTGACAGGCTCCACAATCAGATTTCCACCAGCTGCCCGCTCATTGACACACACTTGATTACAACAACAAGAAGGAGAAGAAAGAAGAAAAAAAAAAAAGCTTTGTGTTTTAGGACACAAGAAGTGAGGCACTATGTTTGTTTTCTGTCCTGCTCAGCTCAGACCTGGATCCATCACTTCCAGACCTGAGGAGTCCACCAGTTTTACCAGCAGCTGCCCCACAGAGATACAAAAACGAGCTGGAGGAATAACTTCAAACTGGTCTGGACTTTTGCATCCAGAGAGGTAAGACATGAAGGTCCTCATCAACCAGCCTGTCTTCTCTTGATCCAATCATTTGATTCACTTGGAGCCAAACAGAGCTATTAAACATATTTTAGTATTTACTTTAAGTTATTACTGTACAACAGAACCTTATTTTTGCTAAATATATGAAATGTTTGACGTAACATCATTAAAATAAAAGTTCAAAATAAGCTCGTAGTGTTCAAATGTTTCTATTTTACGTTTTGGACTAGCGTTTTTTTTCCACTATAAGATAATTTCATCTTAGTTTTACCATGCAATCTGATTTATTTCTACTGGTTTGTCTCTTTTTTTTATTTGTACTATTTTATTTTATTACTTTTATTTAGCTTAAATTCATTTCCCCCTTCTTGTTTTTTTTTTTTTATTGGTCAGTATTTTAGATTTTAGAATTTATGTTTTTAAAAATGTAATACTTTGTATACATCTAGCGTGTTGCTTGTCTTTTTTTTTTTTTTTTTTGTTGGTTTAATTGTATGTGGACTAAAACACTGTATATAAATAGACTGAATAATTGATGAATAATTTATCAGAAAAAAAAGTACATCTTAAAAAAAAAAAAAAAAAAAAAATAGGTGAAACTGTTAGCCAATAATCGAGAGAACTTCTAGTTTTATTTGAGAGGCTTCCAGAAAATTTTAACTTTTATCTCAGGCTTTATTAAAAAGAAACAGTCTTTTATTTTTTACGTTAACTAACACTAACAATTACATTTCACTCCTTTTTTTAAATTTTATTCAAATAAGTTTAATTTAATACTGTTAGTCTCATCTGAAAAGTCATGTAATGGTAAGTTTTTGTTTCTTATTACGTCAACAAACGTTGTATGTGATGATACGCTGCAAAGTCCTACTAAGTACATAATTCACAGGTGAAGATTTGAGATGCATGGATATGTAGCGGGCTAATTGTATAATTAGAAGCTCACAACCTCGGGCTACACCTGCTGTTTGAACTCAACAACTGCACATGTTTCTGACATTTAAGGACCTTTTTAACCTTAGAAAATGTAAAAAACAGCATTCCAAATCCGTTCGGTCACAGTAGCTGCAGTTGAATCACTGACAGGTTCAACGAAACAGCAGAATGCGGTCCGTCAAGTCGGTGTCAGTAAGAGGAAAAACCCTCTCAACCCCTGATCTGTTTTTGATCGTCATCTAAACTGCGCTTTGTGACATGCTCTGGCTGGGTTTGTTTTGATTAAAAAAAAAATTGTTGGTTGTATTTTCAACAAGTTTGAGTAAAAGTGGAGCTCGGCAGCAGGGAAATAGTTGCTCCACCTCTGTTTTTCATCAGCGTGGTTGTAAATTTACATAGAACTGTCTGTTTGTGTGGTCTTTGAAGCACTGCACTGTTATGGCCTCAATCCTTTGGCACAACAATAAAAAAATCTGATCGCTATGATAGAAAAGCAACATTATTTCATCTTAGGAACTACTTTTAACTAACAGACTTCTGATAATAGAGACGAGGGGCTGATGGGTAAATCTGGAACGCATTAAGCGTTCTGCTGCTCTGTCACATTTCCCTTTCTTTGTTTTTAAGAACTGACCGAGCCTGTCTCTTCTCTTTTCTTACGCGCTCTTTATGCTTCGCAGCCTTGGTGGATTTAGTGTATTTGCTCTGTTGCTGTGTGCAAGGGTTAAACGCGAGGGGAAAGTTTTACAACTTCAACCATGTCGTGGAGGTCAATTGGATTATTTGGGTTAGTATCCCCTCAAAGTGGCCGTTGTCTTGTTTTTATGTTCCAGCTGTGCTCCTTCAGGGTGAGAAAGTTTGCGAGCGGTACGGCCAACTGAACACAGATGCAGACAAAAACATTATCGCTCTGCTCCAGCCTTCGGTAGCGGGCGATATGAATGACAGTATTCCGGCGGCGCTGAAGTGCATCCTTGTGTTTTGCGCTGTAATGTGTTTACTTTGGATGCACGTTTGTTGACCGTTTGCTGCTTCGCCCGTTTGTGTCAAACCCACAGAAGAGCAGCTAATGAGCTTGTGCCCATTTGTGCACTGGCTGCTTTTTTAGCACCATCCCCAGAAGAGCTCATCCAAATGGTGGACCCCCCCCCCCCCCCCTTCCCCGTCCTCCTCCTTCTTAAGGCCAGAACTGAACAAATACAGTTCCCTCTCGTGTCTCTGTGGCGGGGACACAGAGGCCTCGGAGAAAAGTTTACAGCTTGCAGCACAAGGGCTTAAATTGTAATCTGGAATACAATATAAGGTTTTAGCTGTTTGTTACAAGAAAACTAGAATTTCAGCCAAAGGTGACCAAATCTTTGATGACAAACTTCACTTTCTATCATTGTATTCAGATTCCTGCACTGTACGTTTACATATACTCTAAGCCATCAGGCTTTAACAGATAAGCTTTCTGGCCTCTTGTTCGGACCACTCAGGGGAGGAGCCGGGGAGTGGCCTAGAACAGTGTTCCCTTTGTGTCAGCTGTCTACAACTTGTTAAACGTTTTAGTTGTTCTTTCTCTGGCGACCAACTGCTAGGAGTGATGTTCCATACACTGAAAAATGGAAAAGAGTGCCAAAAGTACGGTCTTAAAAGGTGCATGTTATTGTGTTTGCTGCCATCAGTCTGCATAACTGATAACTGGAGGCTCCCGTCCCACTGCAGGACTGTCTTTCATTTCATAAGTGTGTTTGGCCTGTGTGCCGTTGTGGAGCTCCAGTGACCCAAGGGCACTCATGTGAAACTCCTTTAATCCCTCAGCGCAGGGTGATTCAGGCTGGGGGATGATCTTCCTCTGCAGCACAGAGTTCATTTTTCAAGTCCATTTTAGAACCATCAAGTTGTTGATGCATCAAATCATCAAGCTGAGTCTCTTGGTGAGCTTCTCAACATTTTCCTTGTGAAATTCTCCGGTGTACGGCCCTGATCAAAGACGGAGCTGCTTCTTTTATTGCCTTGTGACCCGATTCATACAGTTAGTGGAGTTCTGCGTTCTGCTGCCAGTCCTAAAGGTTTCACAGATTATGGCCTCAAACCACTCCCCTCATCACAAAATGACCAATTCAGGCTAGAATGGCTTCTAGGAAAATAGAAGTTCTCAGCTCTTTGGAAAATATCGGATTAGAATACTGATTTAGAATGGGGGGGTGGGGGGGCACTGTAGCTCAATCTGAGTCAATAATTTCCTTTTTAGACAGTGTAATTGTCTGAAAGCATAACAGCTGTCCACAAAGCCATGAGCATCTCTTATTAAATCTGAATAATTAATGATGATTTGAGCCTTAAAGGGACAGTTTAGTCATTTTTAAAGTGACGTTCTGTCTAAGAGTTGTCAATAGTTAGTGCCTCATCAGCGACATCATCCAGAGAGCACAAAGTGTGTAGAAAGAGGTAAAAGTTTTTTAAGCTAATGGATAGCCAAACAATTCAGTTCAGTTTATTTATATATACAGTGTATATTATTTATATAATGGGGAGTGGTGGCGCATGGTTAGAGAAGATGGGCCTGTGATCGGAAAGTCACAGGTTCAGCCCCCTGCACTGACAACATCAAAATGTGGGTGGAAAAGGTGAAGCACCCACACCTGCCTCCACCCTCATTTGCCCCACTCTGGGCCCTTGAGCAAGGCCCTTAACCCCCATTTGCTTCCAAACAGGTCTCTCTTGAAAATGAGTCCTCGTGACTCAATGAGACTACCTGTATAAATAAAGAGTAAATAAATGAAAAATAAATAAATATAGCACCAAGTCACAACAGAAATAATCTCAGTGCACTGAACAGAAACATCCATATATATAAAAGTAAGTTAATAACATCATTTATCTGAGGAGCAGACTGCTTTGAGTTTAACTTCATTGCAGACTCTCATCTTGCGCAAGCATGAAGGCGACAGTGGAAAGGAAAAACTCCCTCATGAGGAAGAAACCTTTAGCAGAACCAGGCTCAGGACAAGCTCCCATCTGCTTCGACCAGCTGGGTTTCAGAGGAACAGGAAGGAGGAATAGATACACAATGGCAGGTCGAGAATCACATGTTAAGATATAAATAATATAAAATGAAAAGTATTCAATTGTAACAATTTTTTTTAAAGAAATGTGGTCAGTTTGTCCTCCAGTAGTCTAAGTCTATAGCAGCATAACAAGCCAATCCTAACTATAGGATTTATCTTAAAGGAAAGTCGTAAGCCCAGTCTTAAAACTGGACAATGTGTCAGCCGTACGGACAGAAACTGGAAGTTGGTTCCACAAGAGAGGAGCCTGATAACTGAAAGATCTTCCTCCCATTCTGCTTTTGGAAACTCTAGGAACTGTAAGTAAGCTTGCAGTCTGAGAGCGAAGTGCTCTGTTAGGAAAATATGGAACAATAAGATTTGTAATATAAGATGGAGCTAGGTTGTTGAGGGCTTTGTAGGTTATATGTAAGATTTTGAATTTTATTCTGGATTTGAAAGGGAACCAAAGGAGGGAAGCTAAAACTGGAGAAATATGGTCTCTCCTACTGACTCCAGTTAAGATTTGGATCACTTGCCAGTACCTTTTAAGATTTAGCTCTGGTTAGATTCGTGACACCCGTTTTGGTTTTGCAGTATCAGTGTGATGCTATGTTTGCAGAATTGAGTTTGTTTCCACACAGTGGGATATATATATATATATATAAAAAAGAATAAAACATGCAAATTGCTTTTATTAATGATAACAGTATTAAGAATATACTGTTTGTCAGGTCATCTCAGTTTAGATCGTTTTCACACAGAAACTGTGATTGTTCAGTCATGCGTGCAAGACATTACTCTGAGGGTTATTGTTTTCTTTAGACTTGCAGCTGGTATCAGACTGCAAATGTTTGACTTGACAAGAGGTCAATATGCTGTGTGTGTGTGTGTGTGTGTGTGTGTGTGTGTGTGTGTGTGTGTGTGTGTGTGCGTTCATGTGCTTTGTCTCAAATTTTCCCTCTGCTTCTTGCCGTGCGAGTTGCTGGCTGTCCAGCACTCTTCTTACTCTCAGCTCTGATTGTTTCCTGAGCGCCGTGCCAGATAGGAAGTAGGAGGAAGTTATTGGAGGAGCTGGAGAGAATTTATTAGCGCCATACACAGATGCAGGAGGGAAAGGGAAGCGTAATGACTCTTTTGGAGGTTCACAAAAGCAGTGGTGTCAGCACTAAACGGCGCAGACGCTTATGTGCCAGCTCTTCACCGTAGTTTTTATCTCTTAAATGAAAAATACACAGTGAAACATGCTGGAAATGCTTAAGTCTGTTTAAGGAGGAATAGGGCTGTTGTCGGAGAGCAGCTTCCTGGCCTGGAACCTAAAATGTTTTCTTTATCTGTAACCTGACCTTAGAGAGCAGCTGCTCCTTCTGCTGCCAAGACCCGTTGTTTCCTTCTTCAAATGTGCGTTTGTGTGTGTGCGGGGGTCTCCCCATGACAGAGAGCGCTACATCTGCAAGACCCCCGCAGTCTTACCGAGACGTGCGATTCCCATGTGGAGGAAGTCTTTGGTTGGGATTTGTTACTTTGTGTAAACTTTAAGTTTGGTGGAGGTGTGTTTGACTCCCAACAAAGCAAGGGAGCTTTTGGCTGCCAACAGGGATCTGGTCTTTGCCAAGAAGTGTCCCGAGTCTTACAGCAACTAAATAAAGAGTGGACTTCTAAAGACAGGAACATATTGTGGAGTGTACTAGTCAGCAAACAGAAGGAGGTGTGTACAGTCTGACAGGAAAGACATGAAAACAATACATGAAGGCTTAAAAAATCAGATTTGAAGGAAATCTGGTGGCGTATGCGTGGTTGTGAATAGAAATCTGTTTTATAACAAGTACATAACAAAACTTCCACATTAGACTAAATGAATCAAACTAAGACAGATTAGATTACAGGAGGTTTTGTTATTTTTATTGATGTAGAAATTCAAATTCTTGACATTATATTTAATCAATAAAGGTAGACAGATTATTCAGCTGATATTAATGCCATACTGTAACTGTGTGGCGCTGCACGGTGGCACAACTGGTAGAGCTGCTGCCTCTCAGCGAGCTGGTCTCTGGTTCAAATCCCGGTCCGGGAGCCTTTCTGGGTGGAGTTTGCATGTTCTCTCCGTGCATGCGTGGGTTTTCTCCGGGTGCTCCGGTTTCCTCCCACAGACCAAAAACATGCATGTTAGGCTGATTGGTAACTCTAAATTGTCTCTAGGTGTGAGTGAGAGAGTGAATGGTTGTTTGTCCTTTGTGTTCCTGTGATGGACTGGAGACCAGTCCAGGGTGTCCCCCGCCTCTTGCACAGTGATAGCTACAAATGGGCAACGGTGACCCCCGCAACCCAAAAAGGAAGAAGCGGGTAAAGATAATGGCTGGATAGATATTGCATATTTCCTATTGTTTGCCCTAATCTTTAATGATCATCTTCAGCCTTAGAAAAAAAAGGCATACCTCTAAAAAAAAAAAAAAAGTTAAAATTTCCTGTTTAGGTACTTGTGTTTTATGCTTCATCTTAAAAAAAAAAAAAAAAAAAAAAAAAATACCTCAAGAGGATCCTGAAAATTATGTGGAGACATTTTTATTATGTTTATGTACGTTAAGTGTTTGTATCATATTATATCATATGTATATTAAATATATTAGTTCATGCTTTGGTTGTTTAAATTGCAGAGAAAGTGCCGCATGGGAAAAGTTAACAAAACGCTTTGACTCTTATTTTACAAGAGGTTGAATTAGCCACCATGATAACACAAACTGGTTTTGTAGTTCCTTAGTTTCAAGACTTAAATTTGTCATCGAATCCCCTCACTCTCTGTAAGAAACATAATGTCGTCATGTATGTTGTGTAGCTCATCAGTGGCTTAAAGCTGTCAAATGACTTCAAGGCATTATGTCCTTAAATTGGTTAAAATGTCTTTATTCTTTATGCTACGGTCCTCAGGACCAGTAAAAGCTCCAGGCCTTCTTCAGGGAGTCTTTGTCTCTCTAAAGAGGGCATGCGCTGGAGGTTTTCTGGTCCAGAAGACTACCATAAAGAATCAAGGCATTTTAACCAGTTTAAGAAAAAAGTGCCTCTGAGTCCCTTGATATTCAAGTTTAGGCTTATCCCATCCACAGAGCATCAGCTGTACCTCCACTGAATCCAGGAAGCTCTCCGACACAGACTTGTACAATACTAATGTTAAATGGATTTAAGGATTAAAACTATTTAAACTGTAGGACAAATTACTTGCAGTGACTAAAGCTTTGTTTGGGTGTAAGTGTTTAATTTTGAACTCTTCATTCTGACTCATCATGCATCAACAGCTTGTGAATGCATTGAACTTCTGCCAGTTTCAGCGATCTAATTTGTTGCCTGGAAATTGGCAACAGAAACCTCCATTTGAAGTTTGTTCATTTGCGTGGTTTCCCAAAACGAGCAAAGTGCTACAAAAATGGCTGAATGTGCCCACATATGCCCCAAAATGATTTGCTTGTTGTTTTACCTTTTGGTTTTTATAGCATTTTCCATGATCTCATGTTTAAATGCATCTATCTCGAGTGCTGTTGGCATCATTAAAAATGAAATTTATCTCACCGTTGTGCAGCAAAAGCACATCAAGTCCTAAAAGTTGCCTGTTGTACATGCACAATGCCCTTGTAATACCGCTGTATTGGCACAACTGGCTCTCCTGGTTCTCCTGGTGGGATGTTAAGTCTCTGTTGACACGTATTTCTACGAGACATCATATTTTGTTTTAAATGTTTGTCGTCTTCATTAAGAAATTCATCCCACAACTGGATGGAAAAGGAGATGCCATACAGTTTTGGACATGATGGAGAAATATTGACTCACTGTCTTTCTTTAGCTCTGTCTTTAAACCTCGTCACACAAACCAAAATGTAAGAGTAGCAGCAATGATGAGCGTTTTGGTCAATTTTGCCTATTCTGATTGAGTCCTTACTCTTTGTCAGCTGCTGAACATGTGGCTGTCTTGTTGCTATTACCAAAGCATAATGACTATGTTTTTTGGTGTTTGTCTGGTCTTCCCTACATTCTGTGCATACTCAGTCATCTGAGAAAGAATTCCTTCCCTTATTTTAGTCTGTATTGACAGCTCTGATCTCACAGTGACTCATTAGAATTACAGGAATTCATATGTACACTGACCTGTCTAGGAAGGATAAAACGAGAAATAGTGCCGGCAAACTCCGGTCAGCTTGTAGGTGGCCAACATGGAGATGAGTCGACGGCTTAGAACATACTGCAATGTGATCTCTCCGTTCAGGGCTGGGAAAAAAGGGAAGAGGGGTTTTGGTGCGTGAATGGTGCTGTTTGAATGAATGTGCAAGAAGCATAGCTTTGCAGCATTATTTACATTCCTGCTGCACATTGGAATTCTAAAGCATGTTCGTCCTAAAGTCTCATGGCGTGACTCCCAGAAAGTGGAAGGGGAGGTGTGCTGAAGATTTTTCTTGTTGTTTTGCTCATTAAATGTGGGAAAAAATGTGCTTTTTGGAGTCGGGATAATCAACAAACCTTCCCATCAAATGTGTGTAATATGGAAAGAGACGTTGTAGCTGCATTTGCTTAATAACAAACTTGCTATGAAAGTGTTATCACGTCTTTAATGTTAATCTCTTAGACTTTTTTTTAAACTAATAATTAAATAACACAACTCAAACTAGTTAAAAGGCCAGGGTTTTCTTTAAATAATTCATATCACTTGCTGCCTTTCATGCCAGAGTTCTAGACTAAGATAATCTTATGTTCAAAAGTGGTGAGTTTTTGGCATATTTGGTCAAACCTTGAAAAAGTTACACTCTTTTGCAGTATTGTGAGACATAACACTCAAAGTATAAGGATGACTCTTAGCAACATGAACATTTAGCTCAATATCTGTTAAACTGACTGAGTTATATCCATTTTTTATGCATTGGCTAATGTTGATTAGTTGTGGCAGCCATCTTGAATTAAATTAATTCCAAAAGCTAAATGCTGCAGATGTACAGCTAAGTTTCATTAAAATTCATCCAGTGTTTTATGAGATATTTTGCTAACAGACACACAGTGTTGACAGTTAATGCTAAAGTTTCGAGTCTAATGCAAAACAAAGCACTTGGAGTATGTGTTGTGAATGGGTCTCAGCCACAACCACACTGAATGTTATTATGACAGATGGACGGACAGACAGATATGGACAGATATAGATGGATGGATAGACGGATAGATGGACAGACAGACACAGACAGATACTTTATTAATCCCAGGGGGAAATTTGAAGCATCTAGTATCATGTTCTAAAGACAAAAATCACAAAAGAAATAATCAAAAAAGAAGCAGAATATACAAATTGGGAAAAAGCCAATTAAAGTAAATTGACTGAACTGCAGCCATGTTTTTTTTTTTTGGTTGGGGGGGGGGGGGGGGGGGGGGGGGGGGGCAGGTCACTCTAAATAAGATTTTTAAACTATTTTTTACAATTTACTCCTGGTCAATTAAGAGATAAGATAGAACTTTATTGATCCCACAGGAAATTGTTGAAATTAAAGGATTATTAGTTTATGTGTTTTCTGAAATCAGCTGATTGTAAAGTAAAGTGCTATGTGTTGTCATCATTGTATATTTCTATACAATCATATTAGTTCTCTACATTTAACCCATCACGTGAGATGCACCCAGGTGGAGCAGCGGGCAGCTACGTGAGCGCCCGGGGAGCAGTTAGGGATCGGGTGTCTTGCTCAAGGACACAAGGACATGTGGGCATGGCGGGGAGTTGAACCTGTGACTTTCTGGTCCCAGGTCGGTTGCCCTACCTCTGCCCCTTCTCGGCCCCATCCTTGTGGCAACTATTTAAAAATGAGTTGACTCTAAAAGTGACTCACTTGTCAGAGGTACATCTGATTTACTAAGTTTCGTGTTAAACTAGCGGTCTGGGAAATATTTTGCTATAACAACAATTTGTGACAATACAGAAGATTGAACAAGGTATTTTTTGATAATTTTGCCTTGAAAAGGGCTATAAAGTATAAGTATTTTTGGTTTAATATGCAGCTTAGGGTAAATTTCTGGCTGTCAGTTATCACCTGTTAGGATCTTTCACTTAAACTGGTTCTATTGGATATTACAATGTAATCCACATCATTTACAATAGATTCTCTTGTTAAGAAATTAAATCTTCAAATCGTCTACACGTTTTATTGGAAAGTTACCGGAAACTTGCTTCTGCATTTGTGTGTTTTTTTTTTTATGGGCAGTCTCATCATGACAGATGTCCTCCTGTGACTCTACAAGAGGACAGAACTGCAGCAACGCCTTCCCTTTACGTTGAGCTCTGAGCGACACGAAGCGTTTCAGCGCTGATGTTGCATTCTAGCTGGAACAATCCCACTGTTTTCCAGACTCCAAACTGGGTGCCTAATTCGGACAACAACCCCAGCCCTCCCTTTTCCCACCACCACCACCTCCAAAACCCCTCACCCCTCTTCCACCAAACACACCCTTTCCCCTCCTGCTCCCCATCCATCCAATCAACCAACCAACCCACTCCTCCCATACACGCATCCCCTGGTCTCCTGCCCTTATTTGGGTAGAGACGTTCTGAGAAGAGGAGGGGGGGGGGACGCAGAGGAGGAGGGAGGGAGGGCGTCGAGTTGACACAAGGGAGGCAAGAGGAGAAACAGTGAGCACTCACAGGCCTTTCTTAATAAGGACATGTCTGGAATTCAGGCCCCTCTCGCGGTGAAGAGCCTCTCTTTCGCAGCACCTCTCTTGAAAACACTTCTGAGCTCCACCGAGGCCGTCAGATCGGAGGTCGAGCCGTTTACTGCTGCTCCTCACGGCTCGCGTTGCAGGAGAGGTTTCGGGTGTTTTCTCTGCTATAATTGGAGATAAACAATAGAGCAACCACTTCTTCCTCTTTCGCTCTGCTGTCGGCCTGTACTTACTGAAGCATTTACCCAACAACACCTGCGCTTTCATTAATGATGTTGAGTTCATAAAGGAGTTTCACACCAAACTGTCCAACCAGCATCTGCTGCTCTTAAAACTGAGGCAAACCCCCCTGAATTTATTTTTTGCATTTCGTGTTCCAAAGTTTGGTTTGATGATTTTATAAATGTAAACAAACTGGACAAAGATGAGTGGGATTAAACCAACCCAGACTGTTCAGTTATTTGGAGTGATGGAGCCGTGTGATCTCTGACACCTGAGGTGGATCATCTGATCTGCTGATGGGGGCTCAGTTTCAGTGTTGAGTGACCCTGCCACAAACGGCCCATCATAACTGACCCCCTCTTAGCTAAAATTAACAGCCTGCCTTGAGGACATTTGTCAAACTCTCGTTTGGGTTCACTGACGGCCATAAATTTAATGTTGTGTTTGGTGGAACATCACAGCAGGATTTGTGTTGCAACAGCCAGCTTCCCTTTAATCTTCTGTAATTCTTTGGAAATGATGATGGGAAGGGAGCGAAGCCAACTCTAATCCTGCACCTTAGCTTTCCAGCAGTGGTATCCCAAAGAAAGTGCGGCTTCTCAGCTATTTAATGCATCTGCTTTGCTTCTGTGACATTGTTTTTGATCGCTACGTCTACTGTATTAAGGAATCGGTACGGTAATAGAACTTGAACGCACCACAGTAAAGATAAGACAAAACAAATCTACGGTAAGGAATCTACGGTGACGATTGAAAGGGCAATCTGCATATGCATGTAGCTTAGCTCAGCTTTATAATTCGAACCCCACTCTCTGTTCTTTGAATTGAGAAAGCTTCTCGGATGAGAAACGAAACGTCTTCTGTTACAATACAGTCCAGTTGTTTCTTTTTTTACTTGAACTTTTTTAAATCTGCGGTAAATGGTACGTTTCTCTCGGCTACTCCCTTCTTCAGGGGTCACCACAGCGTGTGAACTCGCATGAAAGGTTTGTCAATTTCTTTTACGCCGAATGCCCTTCCAGATGCAACTTGGACTCGAACCCACACCCTCAGGATTACATGACCGCATCACTGACCATCGAGCTACCGCAGCGATTTAAAACAAATCTAAATGATTTACAGAAACACATGTATTTTGTCTGTTCTCTTTTGGATGCTTAAACTTTATTGGCTATTTTTCATTGCGTCATTAAAAATATAACTGGTGGGTATTTATTTTTTTTTTTTACTTCTTACTGTTTTTAAATCTCATTATAACAAATTATTTCATATAGGGATGCACAATATTATCGGCATGGTATTGGTATCGGCCGATATTAGCGATAAAGTTAAATATCGGACATCGGCCATTCCATCAAAATAACTCACCGATATAAAAGGCACTATTTTTTTTTATATATATTATATTTTCAGCTCCGTTTTTGGCATCTGCATTTGGTAGAAGGCCAAAGTGACAAAGACCATGCAGAATAATGTAATATTTTAATTCCACGGCAGAGAAAGTTATGTAGTCTTTGTCAGTAGGTTTAGGGAAAAAAATATTGATATTGGTATCGTTATCGGCCAAATAAGTTTGAACATATCAGCATATTGGATATCGGCCAAAAATCCAATATCGTGCACCCCTAATTTCATAAGAAGCATGAACAATTTGCTTTTAATGGAAGAGCAAACCAAAACGTCAAAATGTACTATATTTTTTTGGGATTTTTGCCTTGTAAAGTCAGAATGTTCATAGACTTAGATTGTTGTTTTATTCCCCGAGGTGCTTTTTGCATTCATCCGTTTTATTTGATCTCTGTCTGTGTCTGCAGAAAAGTTGAAACAGAACCATCCTGTGATGTTCGTTACATCACTGACTTCCATTTCAGAGACAACGCAAAGCTGAAAAGACAGCTTGAAAAATACTTAAGGTCTTTTCCTGTAGTCAGCTATAATCCAACCACATTGGGAAACAGTTCCCAGACCACAGGCATTCTTTGAAACCAGTGCTGATTAGTGGGGTCTTTAAACTTTGTTTTATGAAATATCTTGACTTCATTTGAGCGCTTGAGAGAATTAAAATCAAGGGAAATGTAATAATAATTATAGTTTGCTTTGTTTATTCATAAAAATTTAAAGATCTCAGTAAGAAAGATTTCAAAGAGAGAATCATTTGCAGAGCTTTGCTTTCTTTGCAGCATTGTAAACTACCCCTCTATTTTTTTTGAAGAAATAGAGACACTTAACTTGGAAAAAGTGAAGTGTCTTCATCATAAAGTCAAAACAAGTATCCCAAGTTAAAAAAAAACTTCAGTTTGTCTGCTGACTTGTTTGCCTGCTGGTTATCAGATCAGTGTGTTCTTGGTGTCATAAAACTTGCTCGTCCAGCTTAAACATCAAAATTGTTTTCCAGCTTCCTCATAGTTGCCCAACTGGTTGACTGTCTCTGAAGATGAATGTCACGAAAACAAATCAAATCATAGCTTGTAATTACGCTAGACGCAATCAAAGGGACTGTTTTCATTGTGTTTCATTTACACGTAATTATTCTGTCAGTGCTATTATTAGTCATAGAAAATATATGGGTATAAAGATGAATTAGTGCACATTTGGGATAGTTAATTTTGTACTCGATACATATATGTTCGTTAAAACATCATGTACTTATGAGGCAAAAAGATGTCAGAAATTGTTATTCGCATTTTCAAACTTTACAATCAGTAATGCCTTATTCAATTAACAGTGTGTATTAGATTGGTAGATTGTGGGGTTTTCTGCTGATCTTTTTTTTATGGTTTGGAGTTTTATTGTCCGAGTAAGTTCACACTTTTCTTGAGGCACTGAGATCATGGTCTTCCAAATAGGTTACTAAGTTGTAGTAAATCTGTTTTTCTCTGCAGCTTCTCTCACTTTTCTTTGTATGTCATGATTTTAGCTCATCACAGAAGACGAACTGTAACATTATCTGATCTTAAAACTCTTCTTAAACCCCACTTGTTATCTTTGTTGTAACACTTTATAAAGCGTTTTTTTAATCTGATTTTGATTTTTGTACATTTTATTGTAAATTTTAACCTTATAGTTTGATCAGATTTGACATATTTTATTATTTGTATTCCCTGGTTTTATTTCACTTGTGTTTTGTCTCGTGTGCGCCGTGTTTTTTAATGTTGATTCTGTTCAGCACGTCGGTCTGCTGTGGTGTGTAAAGTGATTTACAAATAAAGTTGGATTGGACTGAATAGCCAAATTGTGCTTAGTTTCATTGATAGTTTGTTGTTTTTTCTTGGTGCTATTGGCAAGTTTGTTGTACATTTGCTTGATGAATTCTATGTTTTTCCATCTTTTCTCACTTGTCCCTTGACATTTCAAATACTTTAGCTCCTTCTTATAACTCACTAAAATTCCCTCTCCTTATAATATTGTATATTTGTTCCTGTCTAGAAGCCATCAGTGAGCCTTATATATTGTTTTAAAGTTGTTTCTAGTAATAGTCAGGTAATCTCCAACCTAAAGTTGGTGAATTGTCTCTGAGCTCCCTGATGATGATGTGAAAATTTGAGTTTATTGTGTAATTTTGAATGTCTAAGACAGCGGTTCTCAAATGAGGGCCCCTGGACCCCCAAGAGTCCGGGAGCCTGTGCTTGGGCGTCCGCAAAAAAAAAAAAAAAATCCAAGCAGGTAGATGTTTAACAATCCATTAAAATACACCAAAATGCAGGAAATCACATGTACTACATACATTTATTGTGTTCATTATGTGAAAAGTTTTAAAGTGGTTTTTGATGCTGTTAATTTTCTCAAAACTGTACTTTTTGGAAGTTGAAATTAAAAATTGTGTTAAGTGTGTCTTATATGAAAAATACCCCATGTTTAAAATATAAAAATTGCATTAACACTATTAAAGAACAGGTCTTAAGTATTTATGTTACACAGATCTTTCCAATGCATTAAAGAGACAAATTGAAGAAAATTATTTAATAAACATGCGGGTTATGAAGGGGTTCCTGAAACTTTTTCTCCCCTGTAAGGGGTCCCTGAACCCTAAAAGTTTGAGAACCCCTGGTCTAAGAAACATATCTTAAGTAATGTTAAATAGCATTTGTATGTGTAATAAAGTTAAATTTATGAAGATGTACACTAGTTGAAAAACACATAATGAATATAGATTTTTTTACTGTTTCATTCTACAGATCTCCCATTGATCTTTTGCTATTGGGGCTCGGGGTTGGGCCCAGGGGGAGCCGCCACCATTGCGTCCAACGAGTGGAGCGCCAACGGTAGCCCAGAAGATGGGCTTGATGGGGAAAATGAGGAAAAGACCATGGACGGGGACGCCGAGGGCGTATGGAGCCCAGATATTGAACAGAGTTTCCAGGAAGCCCTCGCCATCTATCCTCCCTGTGGCAGGAGAAAAATCATCCTATCAGATGAGGGAAAGATGTACGGTGAGTACGCTGGGCGTCAGCCAAAGCAGCAAAACGACAATTATATGGAAATAGGCTTCATAATAAATGGGTCAATGAGAAAACCAATTTGGCGTGATTTTCAGCTGAAAGCAAACAGGCATCTTCTACTCTGCTCTTAAAAAAACAAGAAAAAGAAATGTGCTTTTCTTTCTCGCTCTCATGCAACAGCTCAAACCTAGAGGTGAATGTTTTCTTTCTTCACATAGCTCTGCTGAACAGGTCTGTACCTGTTGTGCTGTGACCCACAGGCAGGTTCTTCCAGTCACACTAGCACTTTCAGAACGGGTTATTGCTGTCCTGTCCCTAGGCTCAGCACGCTGCCATCTTGATTCACACTAGTCTTTTTGTTCACATTTTACTTTACAGACCAATTTTTATACCCAGAGTTTGCTTTGCTGTCTATCAGCTTTTAGTTGTCTCCTTATCACTAAACATTTTGTCTTGGTCCTCCCCACATGGGTGTTACTGGGAAAACTTTGCCCGTGGGCAACTGAGTGAAGCTGGTTTCTGGAGAAGCACGGCGTTTGATGCTGGGTCGCTTAGTTAAATTAGCAATAATTAGCACAGCGTGAAGCACGATTCAACAACAGCAACATGGCACTGGCACGCTCTGCTGTTAAAGTTTTCAAAATATCCATGAGGTTTTGTAGTTTCCTGCAGCGTGTTCATTAAATTGCAGGTGTTGAGCCATTAATGCGCTTAAACCTCCAGATGGACGTATTGGCAAGTGCTCGAGTAGGATTGCTAACATCCAGGTGTAGGAAATTGATTTCATTTGTCCATCATTATTTTCATCCCACTTCCTGATTCCCGTTGTTAAGGCACCTCATTTAGATTCGACATCTGAAGATAGAGACTGCAGAAAGGCATAAATGTGGATTGATAAAATTTATAGTTTGCTGTTTTCTTTGCCTTCCCTACAAAAAAAACACTTTAAAGTTTATTTACGTAACTTGAGTCCTTCACTTTCTAGTTTTGCAGGATTTAATTCACGTCCATCACATCTCAGAAACATGGTTGTAATTTTAGTTTTAGTTCTGCCACCCACACTTCAGACAGTCTGTGTTTTTTCAGAAAAAAACAAAACAGATTTGGGCATTTGAAACTATATTAAATTCCTCTGGTGTGATTCACTCAGGATGAAATCTGAAGCACTCAGTTGTCAAGCCGTTTAAATTACGCATCGAAGGACAAGTGACATACCTAAAAGTTTACTCAGCTACTGTTTCATTTTTTGTGATGATGTTATACTTGCTTTGAAAATGAATGTAGAAAGTAGTAGATTAAACTTATTAAACACAGTGAATAGTGCTGAAACATGATGGGTAGGATTTTACCCAGACAAACATTTTCACCATGTTTGATTTTATTTTTTTAAGGTTTTATAATTAGTTTCTGAAGAATAGTTTTTTTTGAATAAAAATAAAAGAGCTTAAAATTTAACTCGGAAACCATTTAGTTCAATTCAGACACTTCATAACAACAACCTCACAATCAATAGTTCAGCACAGTTAATTTAAAACAAATGTATTACCGGTATTCTATTTTAAAAAGGAAAAAAAGTTCAGTCTTAAACAGAAGCAAGTATTGTAAATTAACCACTTACATAATTTATTACGGTTGCACAATATTGGATTTTTGGCCGATATCTGATATGCCAATATGTTAACTTATTTGGTCGATAACCGATACCAATACCAATATTTTTAGACCTACTGACAGAGACTACATAGCTTTCTCTGCTGTGAAATTAAAATACTACATTATTCTGCATGGTCTTTGTCAGTTTGGCCTGCTAACAAATGGGGCTGAGATGGGGTAGAGGCAGGGTAGCTGACCCGGTACCTGAAAGCCCCAGGTTCGATCCCCAGTCATTGCACATCTTGTGGTGCCTCTGAGCAGCACACCCTATCCCCAATTGCTCCCCAGGCACCCCCAATAACCGCCCACCGTACCATCATGGATGGATGGGTTAAATGCAGAGAGCCAATTTCATCATTGTATGGGAACATTCAATGATGACAACACAAAACACATTGTTATTATTATTATCATTATTATTATTATTATCATTATTATTATGCCGTAGGGGGCTGAAAAGGATGTAACACTTCAACTTGGATTATGTTTAATGTCAAATTTATTCATGACATTTACTCTCTCTAACACAATGGCAACACTCAACAGTGCAATTTTTCTTAATTTTTTTCAT
Source organism: Nematolebias whitei (assembly GCF_014905685.2). NCBI lineage: Eukaryota > Metazoa > Chordata > Actinopteri > Cyprinodontiformes > Rivulidae > Nematolebias > Nematolebias whitei. The sequence continues at coordinate 38,164,292 of NC_056504.1, forward strand.
TTACGCTTTATTTATACAGGTAGTCTCATTGAGTCACAAGAACTCATTTTCAAGAGACCCCTGGTTTTTGGGAGCAAATGGTGGGGATTAATGGTCTTGCTCAGGAGCCCAGAGTGGGCAAATGAAGGTGGAGGCAGGTGTGGGTATTTAACCTTTTCCACCCACATTTTGATGTTGACTGTACTGGGAGTTGAACCTGCGACTTCTGTCTGTGAACCTGTTCACAAGCGACAAGTGAAGAGTGCACAAGTAGTAGTAATGCATTAATAGATACACTTGACAGTTTCTTAATTAAAAAATTAACTTAAAACAGAAGTCCTATATGTAGTTATACAATCTTAATGATCAAATACAATCTTAATGATCAACTCAAATATCTATCTATCTATCTATCTATCTATCTATCTATCTATCTATCTATCTATATATATATATATATATATATATATATATATATATATATATATATATATATATATATATATGTATATATATAAAAACAGCGTCTTTTATATCGGTGAGTTATTTTGATGGAATGGCCGATATTTAACTTTATCGCTAATATCGACCATGCCGATAATATTGTGCATTCCTATTGTTGATGCGTTTTCAAATATATTTTTATTTCACTCATTAAAATGCTGTTGGTCTAATGTAAACTAAAATACAATGTTCATTTTAGGCAGCCAGTAAAAATCCAAGGCTGATTTGTTCTGAACGTGAATTTTCCAGAATGACACAGCTATTTTACAATGACTTGAAAGTGACTTCTGTTCTGACAGTCTTAAAACAAACACGTAAAGCTTATGATGTAAATTACAATAATAACATTTAAGTCCTGTTTCCTGTTTCTCTGGCTCAATTAGAGAATGTCAACAAACGGGGACACAATATACAAACTTGCCGTCTTAGCAACAAACTGTCAGGACCCGTTTTAGAGCCTTTTTTTTTTTTTTTTTGCTAAGGCACTAAACACCCTCTCCATTTACAATAAGTCATCTGAGGCTCTGCTGGCACAGCCAAGGCATGCCCCAGAAGAAGCCCCTGCACAAGGTGATTACCTCAGACGTCTAAAAGCTGTCCTGACGTGAGGTTAGGGGAATGTTAACGATTGCACAGCATGTAATCCTGTCTACCTTGCAGTCTCAGACTCCCAGTGGCCTCCAAAACTAGACAAGTCTAACCTCCTATTGGGAATTCCACTTTTTCTGCCAGGACCTTTTTTATTTTTTATTTGGTGGGAAACCTTTTCACGTTTCCATGAGCTAGTGGACAGTTCTGGACGTACTTGAATTCTATCCCACAAGTCTGTCTGAGCTAGTGGCATTTATTTTCATTAAGATAACGTTGGAATGGCATAGAGATTAGAAATAATAATATTCTTCTTTTAGAACTGTCAGAAGTATGGCACTTATTTTAGATCATGTTTAAGGAAGTGCATCTCTAATTTATGATGTGGTCACAGTTACGATATATCTTTTTCTTTATGGTAAAACTATTAGACTGTTTATTAAATTTCTTCTCCTACAGAAACCGCAGTGAAACACAAGTGATTACACAAAAGCAGCAGGGATTATGAGCTGCATGAGCTCTTGTACTTTTGCATTTACTCTTCATGCAACAACAACAAAAAACACTCATTACTTCATTTGGGTCTTGGCATGGAGATTACCATTGGTCACTCTTTGAGGTGCTGCTCAAGAGGCTGACCAGGAAATAACATTTTAGAACTCGACAACAGTTTTAAAGTAGGAGTGAAGATATTTTGTATTTGGGCCTGATTCCAAGAACACCTGACGTGTTTAGATCTGGAATGCAGAGCAACAATACCTCTTCAGCTGAAAATAACAATTACTGAGGAATCTGAAGAACATTCCTTCACTAATTTGTGCACTAGGGCTGAGAAGAGACAGTGGAAATAAAGACAAAGTAACTGAATAAAGATGCTCTCCGTTTTGGGGTTTATTATTAAATACGCATCTTTGGTGTGGCACAGAGTTGTGAGAAGGCGAGCCTGTGATCGGCAGGTTGCCAGTTCGATTCCTCAAACTGACAACATCAAAAATGTGGGTGGGAAAGGTGAAGCAACCACACATGTGCCCACTCTGGGCCCTTCAGCAAGGCCCTTAACCCCCACCATCTCCACCCCCAGGTGCCCTAGATGACATCTCTGCTCCACACAGAGGGCTGTGGTAGCTCGGTGGTCTGTGGTTGCAACAGGAAGAGCATCCGATGTAAAAACAATTGCCAAGTCTTCGTGTGAGTTCATTCAACATCGTGACCCCTGAGGAAGGGAGCAGCAGAAAGTAGAAGGTTATACGGTAGTTATAGTAAGGTTATAGACAACTCAGTTACAGTATATCCAAAATTCATTTGATACATTTGGATAAAACTAAGTGAATAAATAAATTAATTAATGAATAAAAAATAATAATAATAAAAAAAAAAATAATAATAATATATATATATATATAAAATCTCCATTATCGAATGGCTGTTTGTCTCGTTTGTCTCTGTGTCCCTGTGATGGACTTGCGACCTGTCCAGGGTGTACCCCGCCCTTCGCACAGTGATTGATGGACATGCATGGCACCGGTGACCTCCGTGACCCAAAATGGAAGAAGCGGGTAAAAGATAATAGATGGATGGATGGATATTCATTATCAGAGTACTGATATTCATTATCCGAGTACTCCGGTTTCCTCCCACAGATCAAAAACATGCATGTTAGGCTGATTGGTAACTCTAAATTGTCCTTAGGTGTGCATGAGAGAGTGAATGGTAGTTTGTCTCTATGTGTCCCTGTGATGGACTTGCGACCTGTCCAGGGTGTCCCCCGCCTCTCGAACAGTGATTGCTGGACATGGGCACCAGTGACCCCTGCGACCCAAAAAGGCAAAAGCGGGTAAAAGATAATGGATGGATGGATAAATTAAACAAATTACCTTTTGTTAAGCCAGTATCTCACCTGGAAGTCTCCAAAATGTCAGTGATCCTGTGTCTAGGATATAATTTTGCATGAATTGCACAAAAACATAGATTGTGATTTTCAAATGTGTCTTTTATTTATTTATGTACGTTTATTTAACCATGCAAATACCCACTGCAATCACATATCTCTTTTGCAAGTGAGGCCTGGGCCTGAAGGCAGCCTAACATGCATGTTTTTGCTGTGGGAGGAAACCGGAGTACTCAGAGAAAACCTACGCAAACATGAGAAGAACATGCAGACTCCACACCGAAACACCTCAGGACAGATTCAACCAGAGATTGAACCCAGGACCAGGAGGCAACAATGCTAACCACTAAGCCATCGTGCTGCCCACCATTAAAAAAATAAAATAAAATAAAAAAAAACAGCTGCACACGGCTTACTTGCGGTTTGGTCGCAAACAGAGTTCAGTGAGACTGCAACAGAAAATTCACAAATCTTTTGGCAATTTTGAGTCAACAAACTAATGTCCAGTGAGATTTTACCTTAGCAGGCTTAATTTAGCTAGTTAGCCTGATTTGGCATAAACACAATAAAACAGATGGGAATAAAACTCTGAAGTTGGCAGAAACTCAGCTTTCCTTAAAGATGTGTAATTTTACATTATGATAACATAATGTTACATTTCTCTTGCTTGAACGTTATAAAAAAAATGGAAAAAAAAATCAACAAATGGTGATCAACTCGTCACTTGCACTGAATAAGAATGAAATACTTGGGCTTTTGCTGTTTGTCAAATTAAATAGCTGGCACATTTTCTACACTGAATTCAAAGGAAGCATCTGGAAACAGAAATGTTGTTTTACTTGTTATGCTTCAGGGCTGTACTGACATGTTGTTCACCTACGTTTTCTGGTCTCAACAGGTGTGTCAAACTAAAAGCCCACACCTTTTTTTTCCCACACCCCTGCAGCTGTCACTCTTGCAAAGCATTCTGGGTAAAAGAACAGGGGACAGATGCATGTGCAAGAAAGCGAGGCTCATTAGGCCTTCGCGGCCCACGCCTTTGAATTAACAGCAGTTTTAGTGCATTTGCACAGTTGTGAGAGAAGATGTGTGTGTATAGATTTAAGAGAGGGGCGTGAACAGCAGCCTGTTTGATGACTGAGCAGGCCTGGTGCTTCCCTGTCAGCCCCTCGCTGAGATGTTAAGAATGTTTTCAGTCATGGCTGAGCAGTATGTTAGTAATTTAGGATTACCTCAATGTTATGTGAAGGAAGGAGGGAAGAAAATATGGGTGTAGAAGGAGTGCAGGGGGAGAGACTGAGTGCTAAAGATGGCGCATGAGAGGGAAAGGTTATGCCGAGTCAATACAGATTACCTTTTTGCTCGCTATCTCAGCATGGAAGTGGAAAATTCCAGTGTGTCATAATAAAAGCAGAATATGGGTGTGTCTCGTCAGGGAAGAAGTTAAGAATGGCAGCCTGCAGTGAGCATAGTAAGGGTTGAGCAATCCACAAGGGAGTCATGAGACTTCAGAAAGTACAAGTGAGGAAAAAGGTGAAAAACGACATGATTGTGGCTGTGCATTCAAATGTACCAGTGTGTGTGTGTGTGTGTGTGTGTGTGTGTATTAACCTGTCATGATTTCCTGCAGTGTAGACCTCTGGGTCTCTGACCTCGCTAACCCTCCCACCGTGGCAAGTCTGAGCAGATGTCGTTTTCCACAGCTGCAGACTGATAACGCCATAAATCTCTGCACGAATGTATAAGGAAGTAATGTTTCTAAATAAAACATAGTGGTAATGCTTTTTGTTACCCAATAAAACCAGTTTTTCTGGGTGTTTTGTTTTAGCAAATGGCAAACAGAGTCAGTAATTGGCCGCAAGATGTGTAGCTGCATTTCATCAGTTTCAGTTTCAATTAAAAACCGGACATTTTTATGTTTTGTTCAGTTTTTTTGGCACCCTTTCAACGCGGAGCCCTTTGACTGAACGCAGATCTGAGTGATGTCCTTAACACAGAACTTCTAAGAGATTGTGTCCCCCTCAGAGCATGATCATCGTAAGACTCAGTACTTCGGTTTATCCTGTAGTCCTGCACAGCTCCAAATTTTCATCCATAACTTGGTGCTTTTTGTTCTCTCTCCCCAGAGTTGTACCTGTTTTAAAGTTCTCTTTCAAAGTTAAAGTAACAAAATTAGCTTCTTAACTTTGACTCATTACCACTGGAATCACTCAAATGGCCGACTGCACTGGGGTGTCTCAACACGAATCTTGTTACTGCAGAAAAAGATAACCACTATTTCAAGTATCCTAATATTAATCAGATGTTTTGGAAGAACTGAAGACTTCATCTCAGCTTAAAATAAACACCTAGCATTCCTTGAAGTAATGCTACCTTTCCCAATAGATGTTTGATTCAAGATGGCTGCCGCATTCCATCTGCCACAGCCAAAACTTGTGTGGCGTGTTAATTCTCAGATTATGTACTAAGGGTGACTTTCAGCTACTTCCTCATAGGCCTGTCACGATAAACAATAAATCAGTTAATGCATGACGAATTAAAAATTATCAAACTCATTTTCATTTATCGGCTTTATCGTTTCTTCGCGTCTCTTTTCTACTGAAGACACGGCTCAACTCCGGTGCTCTTCACTGAACCCTCCCTTTCTCTTTTCTCTTTAAAATCCATTTTAACCATCCAAAATTGCGTTTTTGGATCATTAAAAGCAGCTAAGCTGAGAAGCTAAGCTAACTGGCCGACCTTGGGCATAAACCTCCGTCTTGTTGAAGCTCCAAAATTCACGGTTGAAACCCGTGCCTTCGTGTAAAAATTGTTTTCTCTGCAAAAAGAAGCTAACTTGTTTACAGTTTTTTTTTTTTTTTTTTTTTAAAGCTTTGTGTGAAAAATGCTATGCTAAAGAGCTCAAATCGCTGAGCATCCGCCATGTCACCATGTCAGCCCAATGTCACGTCAAGGGCCCTCCCTCCCATTTTTCTTAAAGAGACACGCTGCTCAACTATCCATCCTTTGGTTCAAACAGTCTTACTCTGCCTTCAAATGGTCAAAAAAGGTGCTACAAACAAATCAACATTTCTAAAATTTTACAACTATTGTTAAATTTCAAACAATATTATTATTTATCGCAATAATTTCTGAGACAATTAATCGCCCAGCAAAATGTGTTATCGTAACAGACCTACTACCACACCAAGTTTGATTTCAGTACCTGTAAAACTGAAAGAGTCATAGTCGTTTTTGTGTTTGCTAAGGTTGCATAGCCATGGCAGCCATCTTGAATGGGATTGGCTCCAAAAGTTAACCAACTGTAGATGTTTCTGAGAGTTTCATAAAATCTGTCCAGTGGTTCATGAAATTTGCAGAACAGACAGACATGGGCAAAAACATTATCGCTCCATCTTCACTTGCAGAGTGCCACTGAACAATCACACAGACTCACTTTTGATTTACCTTCCAGGATCAACCCCTGAACTCTGCTGAAACTTACAGAACTATGTGACGAACAGATTCAATCCGTAATGACTTTAATTAGGGGAAAGTAAATAGTTTTGGTTTAACTCAACCTCAGCTTTTAAGTACTGAGAGACAGAATTCTCAAACTGACTCATTGTTCTCAACAAGTTCTTTACCTTGTATCTTTTTAATTTGCAATGAATTGTCAGTAAAGCTCGCAACATATCTGTGATGCAATATTCCCTCTTTCGTCCCACAGCTGAAGAGACTGGGTGACAGTTGGGTGGGGGGTTGCACTGGCGTTATTTTTCTCTGTTGGGATGGTCAGCAGCAGGTGCTGCTGTCCATTCACCATGGTGTTTCTTTGGGACAAGGTCTGCTTTGCTGCCAGGTGGCAGTTGCTGGCAGATACAGTTATGGCTTTGTTTTTTCGCCGTGAGTGGCTGCCCTTTTCAGCTGCCCCTTTATAACCAATGACCCCCTACCCCGGTCCCCTCACCCCCCTGACTCTCTAACTCCTGCTTCTCCCAGAGATAGAAGTCTATATGAGCATGTGTGCTTGCACCCAAAGCTCCTTGTTCGTAGGCCCAATCAGACTGGCTAGCACAGATGTGACAGGCTTACAGGAATGCTAGGAATGCGGAGGCGCTGGAGTGGGTGTGTCCATCCTTGGCTCGGGGCAGAAGGGGAGGAGCTACCTCAGTATCGGCAGACAGCTCAGCTCTGCTCTGCTGGCTGACTGCCGGACCGACTGGTTGGCTATTACGATGAGTGCTGCGGGCCTACTGGAGATGGCCTGCGGTACTTTTATGGTAATTGCAAAAACCAGGGCCTTCTCGAGGCCAAGTACAAGACGTCTTTCTCCTGTCATTATGCATCTGGGAAGCTGTTAACCTTCTTAAACATACAGTCTGCTCTGTGTCTTTCCTGCATGTGTTTAAGAAAGCACATCTTGACCAATTTTGTCAGCATAATTTTCCGTCAGCAAGTTTAGAAGCATTATTCATAATGATACACTGGTTCAACCTCTGCGTTTGGCCCCAAAGTTTCAGCCACAAAAACCCAGTAAGCGTGACTTGGCAGTGAAGAACACCGAAAAGGCCTGACTTTCCTGTGAGACAACATAATGTAGCGTTCTGTGCTTCTCATACACTGAGATGGGTTTTTACTTGATTGCAGCTGCACTTTCCTGTAGAAGCAGAGCTTGTTAAATCTCCTGCACAGCTATGAACATAAAGAGGACCATGAAAGCCCAGAATAGATGCCCGTTAACTCAACAAGATGCTTGTGCAGAATTTCGAGTGGAGATGTTATGTCTTTAAAAACATGGTTCTGTTTTCTAAGCCCTCTTTGTAATTAGGCTGCAGCGTGATGTGAGGAGACATTAAAGAGTGTGAAATGAGCAAAATAAAACTTTGAGGGAAAAACAAGTCGACGTACACATTTGCATGCAATGAACATAAAAAAAGTTTAATAAGAAACAGACTAACGTTTGTCTAAGCTTTAGGACGTCACAATTTTGTTTTATAAATTTAAGAGATGGCAACAGTGCCACCCTCTGTTCAATTATAGCTAATAAAAGTGAAGTTTCTTGACTTGGTCCTTTGTCTTGTGTTTCAGGTCGCAATGAATTGATTGCAAGGTACATCAAGCTGAGGACAGGCAAAACCCGCACACGAAAGCAGGTAAACAAGAAAATGCATGTTGTTAAGCTGCTAAGGGACAGAACAACAAATTCAACATAATTAATACAAATAAAATGTTGCATGAAGTCACTTTACAGATTTTTAAGGATATGTTTAATTTTATTTTAAATTTCTTACAACAAATCTAAAAAAAAAAAAAAAAAAAAAAACATTTACTTTGCCTTCCTTTTTCTGCTTATAGAACTGTAAAAAAAAAAAAAAACATTTTAAAGCAATCTAAAAAAGTTAAATCTGACCTCAGACTGAGGAAGTCTCTCGGATGAGAGACGAAACGTTTCTACATTTTTTGTTGATCTGCTTTGTTTTGTTTTTTTGAATGTCCAGAGGACCAGATTTAACTTTTTTAGATTTTTCTACCTGGATTAGTGAGCATGCATCAGGACATTTTAAAGCAACTTTACAAACTAAAGATTTGTTTTAACAAATACTCAGTAATTTGAGAATAATACACGCATTTTCTTCTAGTGAATGTCTCTGCAGCAGAATGATCGTGTCTGAGGGAGTGACCGTCAATAAACACCAGTGTTCAATAAATAGATCATATATAGACTTGTCCAGTTCAGAGCAAAGATCATGACATTCTGTGCTATTTCAGAACGTTAAGAGTTTAGAAACATTGTTTAGAACATTGCAAGTGTGCAAGTGTGGGAAGGGTTTAAAATGCCTTTATTTATTTGTATGTATGTATATAAATATATATATATATAGATATAGATATGTATATATATATATGTATTATATGTTGTATATATGTATATATACTAAAGTAAACTGCTACTTACTACTTGTACTATTCCTACTTGGGGGCTGAGAATGGAACCCCCCGCGATAAACGAGGGACTACAGTACTTTAAGGCTTTATAAACCCTTCCCACACTCTTCCAATGTTCTAAACCAGGGGTGTCGAACTCACTTAGAAAAGTGGGCCCAAAATTAAAAGCTTTTTCAGACTAAGGGCAAATTTCAAAAACTACATTAATTCAGTTCAGCTACCCATCATATTTTCTTGATCACAGGTTCCTCAACAAGAGTTTGATTGGCCTCAGTTGATGTTCTCTGATGTGCTTTCGACATCATAATCAAAGAAGACTGAAAAAAAATTCAAAAGATAGAAGTATTTTACGTTTCACATATCATCTTGGGGGCCAGATAAGATGTCAACGAGGGCCACATTTGGCCCCTGGGCTTTGAGTTTGACACATAGGTATGTTCTAAACTCTTAAACTTACATAATTTTAACAACATACATATATGTTCAGTACAGGACTGCAAATTGTAACTCACCAGCTCTGCAGAACAGCAGCTCGGTTACGGTCGGGCCCTGTTCCGGTTCTGCAGACCTATCCTGCAGCGACGAAGCCCACCGCACCGTCCAGGTTGATGTGCACGTGGATATTTGAGTTTCAGGAAGCTTCAGGATTATTTGCGACTTTCCTGCCGGTTCTGTGAGATTAACAGATAGATTGTTACTTCTGACTTTGCGTTGCAAAAGTATCCCTCCATTTTGGTAGAAAGCAGCGTCTGGAAGCACTGTTGGCTTCTGGGTAGTGTAGTTCTTCTGAGTTGTGTTACAGTGTAGACTTATTGAAAGAAAACTTGACAACGGCGGCACCTGACCAACGTTTTTTCATTAACTATTTATCCCGTACTGTCCCAATCACGCGAGTAATATTACAGTTGACAATCGTGTGTCGTGTACAATCTTATGTTGAAAAACTGCCAAAGAGTGTGTCTGCAAAAGTCAAACTGCGAAGTAGCGAGGGACTGTTGTATATGTTAAATCATTTCAAAAGGGGCAAAAATACTTGAATTTGTTAAAAAAATTTATGAAATGAAAGACTTTTATTAATATTTGGAGTAATGTTTGCAAATGTTGGTTGAACTTTCTACCAGAGTTTTGTGTGAGATTTTCTGCCGCAGTGGCTTTTCGTTGCATTTACTGCATTTTGAAACAACCATCGCCATTTCTCTTTGACTGTTAAATTAATAATCACAGGTTTTTTTTTTTCTCCTTAAGTTTGGATGTTGACTGTTTCTGAGCTGATTCGTGCTGTTCTTGTAGTCCCGTGGAGTGAAGTTGCGTTGATCTGAAAGCCAGGGTCAACATGACAGATCAAAGAGACTCTTATTGATGGTGAATTAATTATTTTTAAGCATTGATTTACGGTGGACTAGAAGGCACATTAATGCAGCTTAAGAGCATTCAATGAGCTGGCTAATTTATGTTTCATCGAACAGATAAACAATGAAAGTTACACTGGCTTGATTTTAAAGTCACAATATTGATAAATGAGTTTAATTAACTGAGATGCCCCTCTCTGTAGAATATCACCACCTTTAAATTAAATTGCAGGGTCTTTGCAGCAGCTGTATAGATCTCTTATCCCTCCTCACTTTTGTTGACCTTATGAAGAATTCTTATACGCTCTACATGTATGCACTTGCAAAGTTGTGATTGCATGCATGGATATGAGGGTATGTTATTTTTATGCTCAAAAACTGTTTCACACCCCTTTAGGTGTCTAGTCACATACAGGTGTTAGCACGGAAGAAAGTTCGTGAATACCAGGCGGGTATAAAGGTAGGTGCCGCCGGCCTGCCTCCCGGCAACACTGACGGGGCGTCTCTTTCCTCTTTTGGTTACGGCTTCTCTCTTTCTTCCCTTCTATTTTCTCTACCCTGTCTCCTTTCTTCTTCCCTCCCCCTCGGCTATTCTTCTGTGCAGGTTTCTAGCCACTTGCAGGTTCTCGCCCGGAGAAAATCTCGCGAGATCCAGTCAAAGCTAAAGGTATGCGCTTCACCTCGGCGGGGCTGGCACACGCTTGGCTTTGCACTAACCAGCTAATTTATGATCTCTTTACTAGCTTGTCTATGTTCTGATGATCAGTCTTTTGTTTTGATGTGAAGCCTGTTCCTGCTGCATGAGTGGATGCATGTTTACCACAGAAAAAGCCATAAACATTGATTAGATCAGAGGAGAAAAAACTCCCATCTTCCTTCTTTGCATGCAGAACACCAACACCCAGTGTTTTGTATTTTCTCAATCTGAGCACCATTAAGAATATCTCTTGTGACTGAAAGGAAAGTATAATAAATTAGCCTTTGCTTTAAATGAACGTTTACACACTGCTGTCACAGACCCTAAGAAAAGCCCAGCGGCTGCATGTTGCTCCGGCTCTGTCTCCTTTGCTGCCAGGCCTCTGCAGCCTTCTGTACTTTTCTGACTCCTCCCCCCTCCATTACTCATTTTACTTTAATATATCTTCTTTCTTTGTGACTTTTATAAACGTTGTATTAAAAAAAAAAACATCTTTCTGTGTGATGAATATGACTCCTGCATCTTAAAGTTTCTCTGGACTCGTCATGCTTTAAAATTGTATACATTTTTGCAGCTTCAAGAATAAATGATTTATGCAAAAATGTATTCTGTGGAGCCAACTTGAAGTCAAATGAACATATCTGAGTGCAAACTAATCCTCTAGAGGGCAGCAACATCCATGGCAGTCATGTTTGAGCTGAATTAAATAATATTGGTTAATAAGTGCAGAACAGGCTGGTCTTTGAAATTATTAGGAAATGGATTTATCTCCATCCTCACATCAGACTTTCCACAACTGTCAGATTTACCTCACTGTATATAAAGCACCTTTAAAAATACTCATTGTGATAAAAATATACTTTAACCCAGTTTTATTTATGTTTTTCCTCCCTGTGAGTTATATATTTTAGTCAACATTTCATGTTTATGTTATATTTAAGTTAATTTATACCATCGTAGCTATTTTGTTCATTCAGCAAATAATTTTATTAGGAAGTTTATTCGTCATAGTTGTAACTTTTGTAGAAATAATTTCTCCTATATTTATGGACTGCGTTCTTGTCGTTACTGTTTGGACTGACTTGATTAGAAGTTTGAGTTTAACGTTACTGAACGTAGTAAAATAAAAGAATAAACAGTTATATAAAAAGAAAATAAATGTAAAACACAAGCAAGCCAAAAAAAAAAAAAAACAGTAGTAACGTATATTTACACGTTCAAAGGAGTTATTGTTACACCCACCCCTCTTACATCTATAGCATCATCCAATAATTTACTATTCATGGCAACTTGGTTATTACATTCTTTAATATTTTATATATCCATATCTATAACTGGTACAATGCAGTCACATTTGCATGCCATTAAGATCTAGCATCAGTACTTTTTTAACATGTTAAAATTCTTTCTAGATAATTTTTCATTCAACCTTTACTTAGACAGGTAAATCCCATTGAGCCTCGAGGACTCATTTACAAGAGAGACCTGATTTCAACAAAGAATGATGACAACAATGGACAACAGCAACAATAAACAGTTATAAAAAGTCATACAATTTTTTTTTTTTTTTTTTTTAACAAATAGGTTGGCTAAAAAAGTAACAAAAAAAACAGGTGAATGTAGAAAACTAAAACCAGGAACATGTCTGCATTGGTCCCTGCCAGGAGTCCAACAGATTCTTAAAGCCACTTAGAGAGGTCAAGGTCGAGAGCTTCACATCTTTTTGTAAGATATTCCAGGAAACAGGAGCGGAGTAATGCAGTAATAATAATAATAGTAATAATGCAGTAATGATTGATAAATTCATTAATTGTTAACGACATTGATAACAGCCGTATTAACGGTCATTATTTCCCATATTGATGTGCAGTGATGACCATCTTCTTAAATGATGTTTTTAAGTTCTAGCCGTAAGTTGGCTTGAATCGTTCTAGACCACAAAGCATCGCAAAATACTGACATTGAGCTGCCCTGTTTGATCTCCAATGTTTAATCCCGACAGTTGTCCTGCTCATTCCTAATCTTTTCTTTTGTTTAGTAACATATTTATTCTTATATTCTCAACTTGGTCTTCTGTGAGATTCTACCCGTGTCTGATTCCACCATAACTGTTAACGTGCACAGACTATATCCAGTTTAATGTAGGGCTGTGTCGTGGTTGTTTTCAGATGATTCAGCGGAGGGATTTATCTACATGGACTGCATACTTGCAGTTCAAATTTGATTATTACGATTGCTAAAAAAAACAACAACTGGGCAATTCTTTTGAACTGCACTCTTTAATTTAGTTCAGGCTAAATTTTTATGATTGACTTCAGAGTTTGCAATGAGTACCTTTTAAGTATCTAAATTGCATTCTAAGAAAGAAACCTTGACATTGAAAGAAACTGTTTCTGTATATCAGCTTTATGTCTGATGTGCACAAAAACCTTAGTGACTTTCAAATATTAGTTACAAAAACAAAACCTTTTTTATTGTCTACAGTGCACAGATTTATTTCCTTTGTAAAACAAAACAAGTTTATTAAAGTTTTTGAAACCCTTCACTTCTTACCAGTAAGTAAATGACTAGCTGGTGTTTTTCCACAAACCTTGTAACAGAGTAGAGCATTGCTTTAGATTTCTTTAGGGGAATTTGGTTTAAATAGAAGTAAAATTCTTCCATGGTGTGCATAAATCCACTTCATTTTTATTTATTGCACACTCTTTCCACAGTATGAAAGACCAGCCATGATACTAAAGTTCAAATATTAATAAAATGTGCTCAAAGAAACAATTTCTCAGCATCATGTAGAATTGCACCGTACTAATGGTTTCTTTCTTTTTTGATTCAGGCGATGAATTTGGTAAGTGAATTTGACTTGTGTAATGTGCTTCCCTCCTTCCCTTTTTTGTCAGTACTAGTGCACTGTCCTTTTACTAAGGCCTTCTGCTGGCATGGCATATACCATCATTGCTATTCTGTAAAGAAGCAAAGCTTACAAAAAAAGCTTGGTACATGGCACTGCTGCACATCCTGCCAGTTGTAGCATAATCGCCCCGCGGACTCTGCCAAAAAGCCAAATTCTTGCTTGCTTTGCACTTAGGTGTTGTTCTCTGATACGGGGTCTTATTTCCTAGGCATCTTTCCTTTTAATTGCAAAAACAGATCTAAGTGTGTAAAGTTTGTATATTTTACATACTAAGAAGTGTTTAATACTTTGTAAAATTAATAAAAAATAAATAAATAATAAGGGGTTTGAATGACTCCTCCATATGGTTTGGTTATGAATTGGTTGATTTATTGTATCATGTAAGCCAGTGGTTCTCAAACTGGGGTCCCCGGACCCCCAGGGTACGTGAGTCGGTGCTTGGGGGTCCATATTTTTATTTTTTTAATATATATATATATATATATAT
>NC_056504.1:38213622-38215213 GCF_014905685.2 Nematolebias whitei
ATATATATATATATATATATATATATATATATATATACACAATAAGGATCCAAATTATTTTTCGCGGTCATTTCTGATCTTTGTTTACTTCTCTCTTCTCTTTATAAAGGTATCGGTAATATGCCTTTCTCTCTATTAATAGAGTATAGCCTAAATCAAAGATCAAAGTGTCGTCACAGAACCAAAGGTTCTCTTCAGAACCAAAGGTTCCTTGTTTTCCTCCAGGAAAATCGAGCCATAAATCACTGTTTATAAAAGAGCCGTGTTCTCTACGATAACGTCTAACGTTTCTCCTCAGGCCCAATGATTGAATCTAATGGAAGTGTCTTCTTTACCAATGGCTTCTCGAAAAGTGTGAGTTTTTTTTTAATAACTTTTTTCCTTTACCTTTTTTTTGGTTGTGTGTATCTTAGTGGTTATTTTTCTTGACCATGCTGATTGTTTGAACTCTCTCGTTGTGTTATTTTCCCACTGATTCGAAGACGAGTAATGCGAGTTTAAGTTGTTTTTCAGATTTTGCGTTTGCAAAGCACCTATCTTCAAGAAAACGACAGTATATATATATAAACTGCTTACAAGTTGAAATTATATATTTTAAAAGTTGTTTCTAAAGGGATTGTATTCCCCAGTGTTTGAATTTGTGTTTGAGAATTTCGTGTTTAATACAGGGCTATTCAACTGGTGGCCCATGGGCCACTTCTGGCCCACGGATGACTTCAGTCTGGCCCACCAAGGAGTTCATAAAATATATATACACTTTTTTGTGTTTTGTGTGTGTGGGGTGGGTTTGGTTTTGGGTTCTGTTTATTGTATTTTTGATTCAATGCAACAAAACATACACATTTACAAGATAACATATAATTGTAATACTTGGTTTATTTGCATTATGACTTTTATTTCTGGATGTCTGGCTCCTGCGCTGCTGGCTTTCAAAATGATCTTATAATATTTGGATGGCTGTTGATCTGTGTAAATTTGTAAGATCTGTGTAAGTCTCTTGGCTTAATCGCTATCAGACTGCATTATTAAGATGACACAAACGTTTTTATACATTTTGGTTTTTTTTCTTTGTTCTGCAGTTCAGCCTTGAGAAGAACATAAATAATCCTCAAACACTGAACAACTTAAAAAAAACAACCAGGAGGAGGAACGCTACTTATTCTAGCTCTCGCTATGAGAATGGCTATGGCGTTGTTGGCTCCTTGGCAATGGGTCAAACCAACACCAGTCGGAGCGAGCCTGCCCTGGCCTGGCACTATGCGGTGCCAAAACTTTCTGTTCCTCCACAGAGAGGGCCCTCCAACAAGAGCATCTACACAAAGCACAGAAGCAGCAGCAACAGTCAGTCTGTTAAGAGGATCACCTCACAGTTGCGTCAGAAGAATGTTCCAAATGGTTTAGATCAGATCCAAACACAGTATCCTACACTTGTTCCAAAAAGTCCAGGGCAGCTAAGAACACGCCAGTCTATGATTGCTTCCAATGGTTCAAGTCAGATCCAAACGCAGTATCCGACCAACGTTCCAAATGGTTCAGGACCAATGAAAACACGTCATTCTATGATTCTTTCAAATAGTTCAGGTCAGATCCA
>NC_056504.1:38215223-38239847 GCF_014905685.2 Nematolebias whitei
ATGATTCTTTCAAATAGTTCAGGTCAGATCCAAACACAGTATCCCACAGTTGTTCCAAATAGTCCAGGGCAGATGATAAAAATGCATCGTTCTACGATTGTTCCGAAAAGTTCAGGTCAGACCCAGACACAGCATGTCAAGAGCAGTCAAACCGGTATTACGAAGACACAGCCAACTATTGTCACCGATGGGTCAACCAAGACCAAAGAAAACTCTGGGTGAGTGGGAAAATCCCTCACAATCTTTAGTTACTTCCAGTATTTAATGGCCAAACTTAAAACCTCAAATGAGAAACTTTAAATCTGTATTTTGTTCCCCTCTTAGGGCAAAGGAAACCATCTCGGCTGCTGGTATCACGTTGAAGGAGGCTGTGGAGTTTCTTTCCAAGGATGATGAGAATTACCAGCACTGTGGAGCCTCCTACATTCAGCACAACACTTTCATTAGTGACACGGCAAAAGAGGAGGTGCTTTAACTTGTCTTTGCTCATAAACTACCTAGATCCTCCTTTAAAATATGAGACTAAACTGACTGAAGATGAATCTGAGCTCTCCCATGAGTCCCTTTGTCTTTGGCCCTTTTTCCACAGTTCCTTCTTGGTCCCACTTTACCCTGATCAGGCCGGTTCCATGTTCTTTTCCACAGGGCCTTCTTCGTGGAACCGGTTTGTTTTTTCAGTACCTACTTCTCTGTGGTTCCATTGAGGCCAAGCAGGACCCTAAAACTTGACATCAGTGCACTGTCAGTCACAGATTGGTCAGGGGGTGGAGTCATTGGTCAGAAGGCGGAGTTTCAGAAACTTCCACCGCAACCCGATCCGCCATTTTCTTTTTAACCCGCCATTAGAAACAACTCGAATCCGGAGGAGCGTATTTTGGAGTATTTTGACGGTATAAACAAACAATAATGTCACAACCGTGGTCAAATGCTGAAGTTCAGGAGTTTTTGTGTTTGCTGGCCGACGAAAAATTCAGAGCGAGCTAGATGGAGCGATGCGTAACGAGAAGGTTTGTAAAGAGGTGTCGGTGCGTTGATGCTACTGATCCACCCACTAAAGGGGCACTAATGGGCACTGTGGACACGGAAAATGAAGCGATCTGACCTGTACCGGCCCAATAAGGGCCGAGCCGAGCAGAACCTATGGAAAAGAGGCTTTTGACAGATACTTTGAATCCGTTACAAGAAATCAGTGAAAGGAAAAAAAATCCCTATCATGAGTTTTGTTGCTGAATTTTGATTGTTCTTTGTGGCTAAAATAAGTCTTTGCTTTTGAATTACGTTTAATTATTGCAAACCGTAGTTGTGCTAATTTGTAAATCCCTTTTGTCGTGCAGGTCCTGAGGCTAAAGGGCATCCCTCCGCTGGTGAATCTGCTGCGCAGCTCCAGTTCTCAAGTCAAATACACAGCCTCGGCCACCCTCCGTAACTTGTCCTATAAGAGTGATCGTAACAAAGAGGAGATCCATCGCTGCAACGGCATCCTGGTGGCTGCTGATCAACTCAGAGACTCAGACTCTGTGGAGCTCGACAAACAACTGACAGGTAAACAGTGGAGCTCTGAAATGTAAAACTCAGGATACACACACACACCTAACCAAACTAACAAGTCCGACAGAGAGCCAACTGTGTGGGCGTCGCACGGTCTTGTCGAGTTCCAGCGCTGCACAACGTAACACAGGCATTTTACGCACACTTTCAAAATCCATTTGATGCTGATTTTTTTTCCACTCCTCCTGTTTTTTTTTTTTTGTTTATTTATTTCTTTAAACTTTAAAACTAATGGTATTAAAGAGGTTTTAAAGTAGACACAAGTGATACAAACTGCACCTGAATCTCGCACACTATCTGTAATATCTCCATTAAGGGTACTGGAAGGAACCTGTTCAGTGTTCTTGTCATTGAAATGCATTTAAATATGACATCTGTTTAAACTAATAAATTTATTATGAAAATCTAAATAAATAATAATGGTCACATTTGATTTTTTTTTTCTCCCCAGGTCTTTTGTGGAATTTATCCTCTGCAGACAACCTGAAACCGGATCTGTTGAAAAATGCTTTGTTTGCTCTAACGGAGCGTGTGAGGCTGCCTTCCACGAACAAGACCGCCACAACTGAGAGAGACCCTGAAGTCTTCTTTCACGCCACGGGATGTCTAAGGTTAGCAAACAAACAAACAAACAAACAAACAAAAAAATACCACAACTAGATCTAATCACTGTTTGTTTCGGTGCAGTTGCATTTTCTGTGTGTTGTCCAATTTAGTATTTTGAATTTACAAAACAAGTCAATGTTGTTTTTGGTGGCAATTTTTTGTGGGATTTTGGGTAAAATATATATTTTTCTCTTTTAATAATTTTGGCTGTTTTACCATATATACCATTGTTTTTTTTTTAGATTAGTCTGTTTTTTTAGCCTACCAGTACTAGTTTATGTATGGTATGGTATGGTATGGTATGGTATAAAGTTTATTCATT
Source organism: Nematolebias whitei (assembly GCF_014905685.2). NCBI lineage: Eukaryota > Metazoa > Chordata > Actinopteri > Cyprinodontiformes > Rivulidae > Nematolebias > Nematolebias whitei. The sequence continues at coordinate 38,217,700 of NC_056504.1, forward strand.
TTAAAAAAGTACAAAACAATTCCATAACAATATAAAAAAGATACAAAAGATTTAAAATGAAAGGCAGCAGAAAGAAGAAAAAATCTTATTATATCTGCCCCTTTTTTCAAACAATTATTTCAATCATAATAATTTCCAAGTAACAGAACAAAATGAATAACTTTCTATTTTTTCTAATTCTAATACAAAACACACACTAAGCTACTTCATATATACTTTTTTAACAATTCAGCTTTGATGTTTTTCTTAAATGTACACATTGACTTGGCATTTTTCACATCACTCTCTAGACCATTCCACAATCCAACTCTTTGGATTGAGGTAGACCTTCCCTTCAGACTAGTTCTGAATTTTGGTTTGACAAATATTTCTATCCCCTTAAGATTATAACAACTTTGTCTTTTAACAAAATTTCTTTGGATATTTAATGGTAATGTGTTTATGTATTTTTTATGTACTTTTTATGTACATAATGTACTATTTTATGCAGTAACCATGAGTGAGATTGATACTCGTCATAAACATGTAGTGTTCACTCTCTTAATGATCCATTCCTTATGAGTGTGTGTTGTAAGCAGCTGAATGAACATCCAGGTTTGTCAGAGTAAGATGTTCTTCTATGGCAGGAAGTTTGTTAGTCTGTCAAAATAAAATACAAAAATTAAATCTAATGTGAAGAAGGAATAATGTTATCCTGTGGAATTTATTTTATTTTTTTACCATAATATGGATAGTTACATTTAATTTCCCTTTGGGATTAATAAAGTATTTTTTTAATTGAATTGAAAAGGAATTGTAAATATCATTTAAAAAAAACTACATGAATTATGCGCAGCATTGTAAAAGCCTCTGCGTCCTTAACATGAGAAAAAAGTAGCGGCCTTTACACCAGCAATTACAATAATCATTTTACAAACAAATATCTGTAAAAGTTGCCTAAAGCAGTATTCACTGTTGTTTGGTTGTATGATTCTTTTTCTGTATGTTGTAAATTTTGGGGGGAAAATAATATGCATAAGAAAAACACATTGTAACAAGTAGCTGACTGGAAATGCTTGAAAGTCCTGAGTTATGTAAGTGAGTGATGGGGAAGGTGTAAATTTAATCCTAGAAATAGAGTAAAATAGGCTGAACGGTCTTTTAAACAGAACCTCCAACAATAGACTTTGCTGTGAAGGATAGAAAAGCAGCGCCGGGCTCTTCTTTTTAATAGTGTTTTTATTTATTTATTTATTTGAATTAAACCTGGGTGGCACAGTGGCGTAGTTGGTAGAGCTGCCACCTCTCAGCAAGGTCACCGGTTCAAATCCTGGCCCGGGTCCTTTCTGGGTGGAGTTTGTATGTTCTCTCCGTGCATGCGTGGGTTTTCTCCGGGTACTCCGGTTTCCTCCCGCAGACCAAAAACATGCATGTTAGGCTGACTGATTAAAAAACAAAGGTTAAAAACAAAACAATGAAACGTAAAGCTCCTCGAATGAGAAGCGAAACGTCTTTAGTTTCATAAAGTCCAGTTGTTTTGTTTTTAACCTTTTTTTTTTGTATTGACCATGTCCTTGATGACTGAGAATCTTCATCAGCGTTAGGCTGATTGGTAACTCTAAATTGTCCCTAGGTGTGAGTGAGCGAGTGAATGGTTGTTTGTCTCTGTGTCCCTGTGATGGACTGGAGACCTGTCCATGGTGTCCCCCGCCTTTTGCACAGTGACTGCTGGATATGAGCACCATTAACCCCCCATGACCTGAAAAGAAAGAAGTGGATAAAGATGGACGGATGAATTAAACCTCCAATAAATATTGTCAGTACAGTTTAGACAGAGATAAGACAGTTTAATGAACTGACAGAAGCAGTCTAGTTAAATAGATCTGTTTGACTCTTGTGTTTTGCATGAAAATATAAACATGCTCAGTGTTTCTTCACCGGGTTAAAGGTGACTTTTTGTTGCTTTTTTTTTGGGTGGGGGGTTAATTTGCTGCAAATTTCTTCAATTACCGGTATTTGTCCTTTTGAGCTGGTTCCTATTACTTCTTAATGCTCAGGGCAATCTTTTTATATATAAATATATTTTTCTAACTGCGTTTAGCTGCCGTCTTTCCAAATGTTGAAGTCACTTGTGGCCTGCGTATAATGGCTTCTTTTCTCCGTACAGCTGCTTCTCGTTGAGCGGCGTGAAGCTCTTTGAACTTTCATTTATGAAGCAACAGGTGTAAAACAACACAAATCTTTGTTACAGGATATATAGCTGCCTGGTGACATCTAGCTTATCTACTGCATCAGTAAACACATGGGTGCGATGTAGAACATTGGATTGACATCTTGGAACATTGTGCAAGGGCTGGAATTGTTGATTGCTGTTTATGGTACAGTTTTGCACAAGATGATTCTTTTTTTTGAAGTTGCATCATTGTTTTTTTTTTTTTTTAAGCCAACGTTTTCTTTGAAATACTGAGTTTTTTGTTGATGAGAGATTTCCATCTGGTTGAACCAGATAGAAACAAACTAGCTACACTGACTGGAGTCTTAGATAAACTTTGACAGTTTCTCAGTTTCTTTTTCAGCCTGGAACAGGAAGGCAGCTGTTTGACAGCACTCTCCCTGATAGGAATCTGTGTATTTTATTAAACATTTACTCGTCTCTTGCTCGTTGGTTTCCACAGAAACCTCAGCAGTGCGAAGCAAGAGAGCAGACAGATGATGAGGAAGCATCAGGGTTTGGTCGACTCTTTAGTGGGTTACATTAAAGAATGCGTGGATACGAGAAAAGATGATGAGGTAAGAACAAATACAGTTAGAAATCAGTATAACTAAAAGAGAAATGCTTTAAAATAATATTTTAAACTTGATAATTGAAGTTGTAGCATCGGCTTGCATCTCATAACATGGAAACATGCAGGACACTGATTTTGATGCATGCTTTTTTTTATACTTTCTCTCCTGACACAGTCTTTAGTTAACTGTGTGTGCACCCTGCACAACCTGACATACAAGCTGGAGTCTGAGGCTCCGGTTCTGTTCAGCAAGATCAATGCTTTGGCTTCTAATAAACCCAGGAGCCGGAGTCAGAACAACGTCAGCACTGTTGGTTGCTTCAGCTCGAACAAATCTCCAGAGTATGAGGTAAGATGAGTTCACCAAACCCTTTTATGATAGCTCACCAAAAATACTTTTAGATTAGAGATGCATGATATTGGATTTTTGGCCGATATGTCGATATGTTAAAACTTATTTGACCGATATCCAATGATATTTTTTATATACTTTCCTTTGTCAGAACACAGCCCTCTTATTTAGGCTTATTTGCTAAAAAAAAATTGTGTAACAGCTGTAAGAGTTGGTGACATATATTCAGTAACAGCCATCTGCAAAGCATTTTAACTTATATTAAATAAAGTGTTAAATGTTATTTATTAGCATTAGTCACCTGCAACGCTGTCTCACTTGTGGAGGCTTGTTCCAGGTTCTTAGCTGCAGTGTGGGATCCTCTGCACTCCTGTGCATGAAGGACAGCCTTTTTAAGTTCAAAGTTTTTGTCTATCCATTGTGCCGTAAGACTAATCATGCTAACGGGGCTAACACGACGTCCAAATGTCTGTGGTAAAACTCACCCAAGTGCTATCGGCTATTAGCTTCTCAATGACGTCGGAAATGACGGGTAAGGTTACATCGGAAAAATATCCCCGACTGGGGACGATGTAGCGAGGCTCAACGTAGTCCAGAAATCTTAGGAATCCGACATCCTCAATGAAAATAAAACCTTCCACACCGCAGACATTTTGAATTTTCCTCTCCACCGTAAGATCATGTAGGCGCGTGTGACGTCACCACGTTGTGCTGCCGCTGCAGGCATCCTTGTCTCTTGGTTGTCATACAAAAACAGCACCTTTTATATCGGTGAGTTATTTTGATGGAATGGCAGATGTCCGATATTGAACTTTATCTCTAATATCAACCGATACGACACCATGCCGATAATATCGTGCAGCCCTATTTTAGATTTGACCATTTATTTGTTTGTCTAGACACATTTTATCCCTGTCATTATATGTGCCTGCCAGATTTTGAGATATTTGAAGTGACAATAGGTTTGTACTCTGATTTCTGAAGGGTTGCAAGACTTGCAATCTCTTATTTCTGCTGAATCTTGGTCACCCGGTCCCTGGCCAATAAAGAGAAACACCCAGTAATAAAAATGCAAAATACAGTTCTCTGGGGAAAGGTTTCGGTTTTCAGTATGTTGTCATGTATACCGGAACAAATGCAGTGACACCTTGGAAGATAATTATTTGTAAAACAGAAACAGGGAAGATGAACCTATCAGAAATACAAAGGGAATAATCTGTCCTTTTCCTCATCCAGTACACCTTTGATTACCCGGTCTCAGAGGATCGGAAACCCAGCGGTGCCAGCTCGTTGTTCCATTCCACAACGCTGCAGAGCTACCTGTCTTTGATCGACTCGTGTCAGCGCGAAGAGACGCAGGAAACCTGCTGCAAAATCATGCAGAATCTCACTGCAAACGAGAGCGTTGTAAGAAATAATCCTCCTGTCACACATTAACCAGTTTGAAAACTATTTAACTTTGGCTGTATTTTTGAAAACTAAAAGCAAGCACAATACATTTTTAATTTAATGGTGGCTAGTTTAAAAAATAGGTTGTGTAAAGTGCAAGAATTGACTATAAAAGTTGTGCCACAAAAAACGATTAAAGATGTGGAAGAGTTCACCTCTAGGTAGAAGACTAAGACCTAAGAAGAATACATCTATGGGTAAAAAAAATAAAATAAAAAAGATTTCAAGATGTACTTGTAAATTAAATGCCGTTAATAATTTCATCATATCATCTGTAGAAATCCATCTTTGCAAAATGGATTGTGGTAGAAATATTCCAAAACAACATTGTTAGGGCTTCAAGTTGATTAAAATGGAATAAAATGAATTGAAACAATAATTTAAAAAAAAAGTGCTCTAGCATATCATTGTGAATTTATCTTTAAATTATGGCACCTCAAAAGAGAGAGGAAAGTTTAGCTGGTTGTTTGAGGTCAAAGGTCAGTTCACATTTTCTATTACCTTTTCACTCGAAGCTCCTTTGTTTTTGCGTCTTCTCAGGTCTCGAGTGTAATGAGTCAGATGATTGTGCAGAAACTGAATGGCATGCAGATTATCAGCCCGCTTCTGACCTCAGACAAAATCAACTTGCAGAAGAGCGCCATGGCTCTGGTGGCAAACTTGATGAAGAACCCAAATCTGCACACTGCCATCGGTAAGAAGCAGGTCGAAGACTTTGTTCCCTCTGAAGATAAAATATTAATCCATTAAATTACATTAGCTGAAATTAAACATTTGTTTTAACCTATTGCCTTCAATTTCAATATTTGGTTGTTTAACAATGGTTGTGTTTTATTGGACATGTTCTGAAGGTAACAGAGCCCTCCCAGAGCTGGTGGATGTTCTTAAGAAGGGCACAGATGGAGCGAATGAGTCCGACGACACACTGGCCATGGCCTGCCAGTCAGCCAGCACTCTGCTTCTGAATGAACCAGAGTTCAACAAGAAATGCATAAACCTAAACTTGATAGAATCCCTCAAAGACATCAGCAAAAACAAGTAAGGAGACAGAAAATAAATGATAAATGCTGTGCTGCATTAAATAAACGCACGGACAGGATGACTCATTTTTAAACACTGTGCACGCAGCTTAGATTTCCACAAGTTCAGACACAGTTTCGACTAATACTTGCCCCCCTTTTTTTTTTTTACACTTTCTCTTTTTTTTCTCTCTCTCTCTCTGAGATATTTCCCGAAATCCAGCAAAGCTGCATCCATTCTTCTCTTGAAAATGTGGTCGGATAAAGATTTGCAGAGCCATCTGAGAAAGGTGAGTCAAGTTTTAAACCCTATGTGCCAAAACCTGTCTGGGTTTGGGTGTGTCCTCGCGGTATCTTACATTAGACACAAAGGTCCACGCCTCTCTCGGGTATTTCTGAGAAACAGAAGGAAAGGCTGAAGGATTAGGCCACGCTCTCAGGAAAGTAAAAGCTAGAGACATTAATGTGATAAGGCTGAGGAATCTCACAGGTCGGGTTTGATGAATCACAGCCTGGACTTAGTTTGCACATGTATAGCACCTTCAAATTACAGCTTCAAAATATATTATTGAGTTTGCTATTGGCAGAGCACTGAATGGTTTGTGAGCTTGCCAATGTGTGACTGTGTGAATTTAATAATGATAATGGAGGAAACACTGATTGGGATGGAACTTTGTCCTACAGGAAGGGATGACCAAGAATATCTTTGTGAATGACATCACCATGGCAGCGTACAAGTCGGCCCAAGCTATTTAATAACACGACAACCCAACAGACCTTTGGGAGTTATTTTTCTGAAGTAAGACGCCTGCACATCTACGGTACACTGACTCTTCGAGACACAGCTTCGTCTTCTCTGTTTGCCAAGACTTTTGCACATATTTATCCAGAAACTCTCCAAACTGCATTGCCTTGTACATATACTGTAAGGTTTGTTTTTAAAGTAGAAATAAAGGTGAAGGTTTAGGTCTAACATGGCAGCGATTAAAGCCAAAATTGTAAATATGCTTTAAAAGTTATAATACTAATAAAAGCTTTTTTAGTTTATTTCAAATCTGGCTTTTTTTAAACATAATAAAACAAGTTTTTATTTTGCACTAGCATGTATGTTTTAATCTGTAGCAACACTATAAAAGGGATTTTGACAGTTTAAAATGAGCATGCATACAGAAATTGTCTTAAGCAGCGATTGTATTTCTTTATGTGCAATCTGTAATTCATCTTTTATTTTTTTGTCGAAATTGTGGCAATAAAGCCTGCCATACATTTGCAATAAGAGATTTGTGTTTCATGTGTCACAGTTTCTGGTGCTGCATAAGTAATTTTCAACTTTTTCGCACCTTGTCACCGCTGAAATTTGGCAGCACAGTTTAAAATGCCTCTGGGAAAATTAACGACGTCGCTCTTTGTTTACTCCACCCTCATGTTTCCTTCCCTGAGTTGTAGGAAGAAGCTATGAGAAGCAAAACCTGCAGCTGGTGTTGGTTTTTCTACATTTTGTAATTGTTTAACAGGCCTGGACCTTTGTAACAAGGGAATTCTCAGGTCAAGGGTGATATTTAGATTTATTAGTCCTCTGGTGCAGCTAATCTATGGTTAAAAAAAAAAGTATTTTAGCTGAAAGATTTATGTGATCCCATGCCATTATGTACTCAAGCCTGGCAGTGCTAAAGGCACAAATCAAGTCTGTCTGGGTGTGTAAAGAAGGAAAACACCCTCTCAAATGATGGATTTAAGCCAATCTGTTGCTCAGTAACCGCCAAAGAAGTTCATTTGGGAAAAAAACTTTGGTATAGAATAAGTAACTGTACAACATAAAAAAACTTCTGGATTAAAAACAACCAAATTGGTCAAATTTGGACTGAGCCAATTCTGAGTAGTTTATTTTAACAGGGTTGAGCCGTCAAGTTTTTTTTTTTTTTTTTTTTTTACCAAAACAAATGGTGGGGTGGGGGTGTTAAATGAATAATTTGTGAATGGGTTATATAATAATAAAACAAAATCTTTGGAATTAAAAGTTACAACTCGCGTACGTGCATGCTGGTGCTAACCACTATTAGCATCAGCTAGCTAGCTCCATTTAATGGCACTTAGGAAACAAAACTGATTGTCTAGTGCCAACTAAACTTATCAACAAAGCTAACCAGCTAAAAATCGTATTACAAGTTGTTTTTTTACTGACTAATCTTGACTTATTACATTCTAAAGCAGAGATCCAGTTAGGTCCAGTTGAGTCAACCTTTAGTTTATGGCGGACTGTAGAATGGCATGGCTCATCTCAGCTAAGTAGTGGCAGAAGTTTGTTTTCGCTGATCACACAACTTTACAAATTGCATTACAGTAGTCCCTCGATTATCGCGGGGGTTACGTTTCAGACACTACCGCGATAGGTGAAAAACCGCAAAGTAGGAACACTATATTTATTTTAGTATTGAGTTCAGCTTCAGGATTATTTGCAACTTCCCAGCCAGTTCTGTGAGTTTAATAAATAGATTGTTACTTCTGGCTTTGCGTTGCAAAACTATTTTTATGACATCGGTTTCTCCGCTAGTGTTTGATCCCTCCATTGTTGTTCTTTGAATTTCAGTAGAAAGCAGCGACTGGAAGCACTGTTGGCTTCTGGGCCGTGTAGTTCTTTTGACTTGCGTTACAGTGTAGGCTTATTGAAAGAAAATTGCAAAATGGCAACGCCTGTCCAAAGTATTTTTTTTGTTTTTGTTATTTGGTTGGGTCCCAGTCCCACAAGAGCTGCGATTTCTAACCCGGGCCCGGCCCGACCCAAAATTTGGGCCAGGTCGGGACAAAATTATGTGCTTGATGGGCGGGCCAGGTCGGTCTCGGGCTTTTGATGCAGTTTTACTAATCATACAGCACAAAGAAAAATAAATAAGAATGCACAATATAAAATGATGTTAATCTTCTTGTAGAGGAGGAGACAGTTTATATGTTGAGAGGGTGAGGAAAGAAGAAAATAGAGTGCAACAGTTAATCAGACTGTGAAAAGAGAGAGTAGCGCTGGCACACTGCACACCAATTGTGCATGTGGCCCCACCCTGCTTTTATCGCACATCTGAGGATTTGCAATTGACCCACAACAAGCCACGTAATGCAGCTGGAAAGTATTAAACAAAAGCTCAAAATGGGAGAACTCACTCTACAAAGCCAGCACAGTGAAACCTGCTGATGTGTGTCAGGTAAGGTGCATGCTCAGGTCTGATCTGCCGGTTTCAGGCCTAATTACAGCTAATTGGTCAGGTCGGGTTGGGTCCAGAAAAAATGGCTACGGACTGGGGCTTGGTCGGATCAGATTTTTTAGGCCTGAATGCTACTCTAGTTCCCGCTCCTGCCCGCCGCTCCCGTTAACTTTTTATCCCGTACCGTCCCAATCACATGAGTAATATTAACGTTGACAATTGTGTGTCGTGTACAATCTTACGTTCGGGTCTCTCTTGTAAATGAGTCCCCGAGGCTCAATGGGATTAACCTGTCTAAATAAAGGTTGAATGAACGTTGAAAAACTGTAAAAAAGTGAGTCCGCAAAAGTCTAACCGTGAAGTATCGAGGGACTCCTGTACATGTTCTCTAGAAAATATAAAATATATGTAATTTACTATTTATTTATTTGTTGTGCACAAAGTTGTCTTTTTCGCTCCCTCTCCCTCCCATGTGTTGCAGTTGTGTCCAGTTTGGCAAAAAATGAAACAGAAACAGACTCATCTTGCACCTGCCTCCACCTGAAACAGAAATATTTCAAAGTTTAAACTGTACAATCTAATATTTGATCAAATTACTCCAAACCTGTGAACCAACAGCTTTAACTTCACAACCGAGTTATCAAAATTCATTCAACCTTTATTTATACACGTTAATCCCATTGAGCCTCGGAGTTGATAAATATATACATATAAGATAATAATAATATAATATATAATATAATTTTAATTCAAGTGAAGGAATCTGTGACATGAAATAATTTACAAGATTCACGTTTTTGCTGAAAAATAAGTTTTATTTATTGCAACCACAAAACCATACAAGAACTAAATATTTGGCCTGGTTTCTGTGTTTTTGTGTTTGTTGAATCAACACAAGTTGCACCACGATGCAAAGTTCATATAAACCTGCTTCACATGCTATGAAAACAACACGCTAGAATAACTTCTTAAAAACATGTCATGGTATTCTCATAAATCTATTGTGAAATTTGCATGTTCAAGTATTTAGAAAACATAATCGTGTAGCTTAAGTCACTCTCAATAACACCGGGATGCCAGATGTTGCCAGTTTCCCATGCAGCAGATCCCAGGTGTTACTTCCTCAGGCCTCGCTTGCTCCTGCTGCCCTTTGAGCTGAAAATAAAGTTCAAGTCAGCAGAGAATTTCTTATTTGCCAGATCAGATAACAAACATCCTCCACAGTTTGTGTTCATCTGAAGAATCTAAAGTACCTGGAAATAAAAAAAATACAGTATATATTTGTTGAACTTTGTATGACTGGCTGTGATCTGTTTTTTAAATTTATTTATTTATATTTCTATCATACATCTGAGCATTTTAAGAACCGCTAGTTACACCTGACCCGTGGACCCTCCCAATTCAGCCGGTAGGACGTCGGTAGAAAATCAGAAATCAGCTTTGCTTTTTGTTGTCGCCTGCAGCTGTCCTTCATATCAACCTCAGATGTGCTGCTTGACTTCAGACCCAACGATTACTGCTTTTACTGGAGGAGAAAAAGCATCCATCCATAATCTTTTACCCGCTTCTTTCTTTTTGGGTCGCCGGGGGGGCAATTAAATAAAAAAAATGTAATATATATATTTTTTAAATTTACCCTTTATTTATACAGGTAGTCTCATTGAGCCACAATAACTCATTTTCAAGAGAGACCTGTTTAGGGAGCAGATGGTGAGGGTTGAGGGCCTTGCTCAGGGGCCCAGAGTGGGGCAAATGAGGGTGGAAGGAGGTGTGGGTGTTCCACCTTTTCCACCTACATTTTTGATGTTGACGGTACCAGGAGTTGAACCTACAACTTTCCGATCACAGGCCAATTTTCTAACCTCTGTGTGCCACCACTCCCCCAAAATATATATATATATATATATATATATATATATATAATGTGTTAATTAATTTATTGTTATTCTAAGCTGATGTGTGAAATGTTGTAAGATTGTTCATATTTTATTCCACAACTGTTTTTGTGGATGTTGATTTAAACAAAAGAAAAGTTTAAATTCTCATCATAAAAGGTCCAGATTTTTATTGTTAATATTGACAACACCTCAAATCATATTTGTATGTTCTAACTTATTGAATCTTAAAAACATATTTGGCAGAAAATTGAGTTTTAATTTTTAATTCCTATGCCCAACCCTCTGCATTAGTCCCTTCTGTTTAGGCTCAGAGAGGATAATATAGTCTGAACACTTGGGCTGAGTGCCCAGAGATGCACAGAGATGGGAAATCTTTTTTTTTTAATTATTTTTATTCACCTTAGAATTATTGTTTTAGGTCTCATTAGGTTTTATTTATTTAATTAATTAATTAATTAATTAATTAATTAATTAATTTTGCTCTTGAAACTTCACCAGATCAGAGTGTAATCCTCTTTTGTTTATGCCAGTAAAACGTGTGGAATAAACAGATTTATTATTATGTTTGGTGGCAAAAAGTAATTCAAGACGAAGCAAGTTTTCCTTCTTAAATTTGTTCAACTTCTTTCTTTTATAAAATAGCACAATGATAATGTACACAAGTAGCACTTGCATTTCAAATAAATCTTAAAAAAAAAACTACAAGAAACTATGTGTTTTGGAGTTCTCTTGAGATGAATGTGACATCACTTGGCTGCTGCATCCCTTACTGATGCTACTGTGAGTTTTTCTTAGCTGCTGTCATGAAATGGGATTTAACAAATAGTTGCCACCTATTCTTATCTGTAGTTGCTACACAGTTTTTGACGCTGCCTGGTGCAGCCTGCATGAGGCATACTGTATGTTTAGTTTTAGCTCCTTTCTCAATACAAAACACAATTCTGTTTAGACTCCACTATGAAATGCATTTGGAAGTCCAGTTTGAGTCAGAGCTTTATAATCTCCATCAGCTCCACCTGATTTCACTGTTTTAATAGAAGCTCCATAAACTGAGATAATGACATTTCTCCCGAGTCGAACAGCACATACGTGTTGTTTAGATAACCTTTCCAAGGACTGCACGTTATGTCTGCTCGGGTTTGTTCAGATGGGTGTGTTCAGAAATTTTAAGCCCTGCTGTCAGAATACTGGCGCTCACATTCGTCTCTATTGTCTCTTTTAAAATGAAATAAAATCTGTGTTTTACATCAATCAGAGGGGAGCTGAAAAGAAGAAACAAATTCTCATTGTCTTATTTATTTTCTTGTTTTCTACCATCTTGGTGACATGCAGTCCAAATAATATGATCAGTGATTAAAAGTGAAGTTTAATACATTCAAATCTACTCTGAGGAAGCACAAATACTTACATTTTCTGATGATCACTGACTCTATTCCTCAGCACCGTGATCTGTGCAAAGCAGCACAAACATTCACAGTCAGTTAAATGACACTGATTTTACCCATTCTGATCTTATGAACAAAGAAGAATACTGATTCTAATGATCTTTCTTGTGAAATAAAAATAAAACAATTTTGTCACTTATAGACTTCAATGAATCGGAGAAGAGTGGCGGGTTTTAGTTTGGGTGAAAACAAGCTCTTCCAGAGAAGTGACAGGTGGAATCTGTCTGAAGGACTCCTCAGAAAAGCCTTTTAGAAAACAGGTAGTAAATACCTGTGTGTTTATGGAGGAATTTAAACAGATAAGCAATCTATCCAAACAAAGCTTTTCCTTTTCTTTTTCTTCGAAATATGTCTCTAAAATAGACTTGACGGTGGAGAAAAAAACTGAACAGAAACATAAAGTCATAAATTATAGCTGCATATTTATGGCCCACAGTAGCATTTTTGCCCTTGTTTTTGCTCTTGTGTCTTTTTATTAGCAAAAAAAAACCTCATGAACCGCTGGACAGATTTGAACAAAACCTTTAGGACATAGTTAAAAAGACAAAAACAACTGGACTTTTTTTTTTTTTTTTGTAATAGAAGATGTTTTCCCTTCTCATCTTCTCAGCTTTCTCAATTCAAAGAACAGAGTGTGGGGTTCGAGTTATAAAGCTGAGCTAGAAACACATGCAGATTGCTCTGTCACGCCTCACAGTAGGGGTCTGTTAGGGTCTTTGTTAGTCTGACTCACAGATGGGCCACTCTGGTCACATGGATGACAAATATTTACAATATAGTCTTTGGATGAATAACTACAACTAATGAACTTTTGGAGCCAGCTCATATCAAGATGGCCGCCACAGCCAGCTATCTTCATAAAAAAAATGCAAACACAAAATGTTTTACTAATAGACAAATTTAGACTTTAAACTCATGAAGTTTGCCTCGTAGGTTAATATTTTGTTCTCAAACCTCTTTTTTTTCCCCTTTATGGAAGTTGTTAAAGGACATTTGATCTCCTTTTGCCGTCGACTGTGTTCCTGTTGTAACTGAGAATCTGGCGTCGTACAAAGCTTCTGCAAGGACTCTCATGTGTCTCGCTGTGCGTTTGAACTTCGCCCTGCTTCCTCGACTCCTTCTGTTACACATCCGGGATTTCTTTACGTTTTACCTCATACTTCTGCTTTGAGAACGCGTCCTGAAGTTCAAATTTCTCTGCTTCCAGCTGGCGCATCCACTCCCACAGTTCCTTTGCTTTTTCTCTGCATGAAAAGAGAAAACGAGGATCTGACGTTGTATGTATGTATGTATGTATGTATGTTTTATTTATCCATTTCATTTCATCCAAACAACAAATACAATACAATTTAAAGAAAAGAAAAAAGATATACAATCACCGAAATAAAATGAAAGGCAGCAGAAGAAGAATGAATTCTTATAATATCTGCCCCTTGTCCCCAAAATATATTCCAAACAAAATTACTATACAAAAGCAACGTTACAAACATACGTTGTCAACTCATCGTGAAAAATTGAGAGTTTTAACTGTGAATTGTGTTCGATTTACTTGAGTTTGTCCTCTTTAAGGTGATCGACGTTCAGCTCGTTGCGGCGATCGTTCAGAATCTTCCTCTTCTTTTCTCTTTCTGTTTGTCTTTTTGTCCCCGGCTGTGTTTGCTGGGAAACAGTAGAGCACAATAACAGTTTTATGAACCCAGTAAGCTGTGGGCTCATTTCAGACAGATGTTTTTAGAGTCCCCACCTTGTACCCAGTAAAACTCAGGTTTGCCAGAATCATCTTCTTCCTTGCGTCGTCATCTGCTTTCTTTTTTGCTTCTTCTTCTTCTTTTCTTGCCTTCTCTTCCTAATTGATTAAATAATGCATTACTTTTGACCAGCCGTGCACGTAAATTCATCAGTGACACTCTCTGATTTGAGCTGAACTGATTTTAACTATAAATCTGAGGCTGTTAAACGATCAGTTCCAAATTGTATTAGTGACACTGTTTTGGCTATTTTTTAGTAAGATCATTACGCAAAAGGCACAAGTACTGTAATTTCCGGACTTTAAGCCGCTACTTTTTTCCTAACGCTTTGAACCTTGCAGCTTATACAATGCTGTGACTAATTTATGGATTTACATATATATATACATTTTTTTTGAGAGGCTAATGCTTCATGCTGCCAAAACATTTAGCCTCATCACACCGTGGCGCTGCTCAGTACACATCTCTCTTGGGGTGGGGGGTCCTCATGGCTCATTGAGACATTTATAAATAAAGTTTTTAAAAGAATCTGACCAATGAAATTACCGAACATGCATTTTATGTTTTTTTTTTAACCAGCCGTGCTACAGATACTATTCTGAAAATTAAACATTTACTGTATATATTTGTGTATGTTACAGTACATGTTTTAAAAAAATATATATTTTTGTGTAAATATCTCATGTTGCAACGTAGACACCTGCGGCTTATAGACCAGTGCGGCCTATTTATGTACACTATATATATATATATATATATATTTTTTTTTTTTTTTAATGAGTGGGCATGACTTATATTCAGTTGCGCTCAATATTCCAGAAATTAGAGTATTTCTTTGTAAGACCTATTCACACACTTGTTTGTGAATTAAGCACGCTCTCATTAGGGTGAGAAACAATCAGATGTTGAAATGTTTTCCACTCACAGCGAGTTTGGCCTGCCTTTCTCGTTCTCTCTCCGCTCTGATCTTCATCTGCTCAGTCCTCTCAGACCTGCGTTTCTCCTTGCAAAAACAATGAAACCTTTTGGCCTCAAACAGACCTCTCAAAGATTCAGTTCAGAAGCACTGAAAACGTTGCACGCACTTATAGGGAAGAATACATATGAGCATACCATGCGATCTGAGAGGACGAGCAGCTCCTCTTCCTCCTTCTTACGCTTCTCAAAGTGAGCTTCAATCAGAGTCTGCAGCTCCGTCAGGTCCTTTTCCATCCGTTTCCTGTGAATGTCCTGGAATTACAAGAAGAAACAGGAGCGGAAAGCACATTTAAACCCAGGAGAACAGCTTCCGGGTGTAGACTTGACAGTCCTGAGATGAACTCACATCAAAGTCGACTTTTTCTCCATCTGGGATCTTAGGAGGCACCAAGCCAGGGACAAAACCAGGCCTGAGGGAAAAGAGAAAATACAGTTTTATTCCGAATGTGCAGGCAAACTGTACTGTGAATGTATAAAAAAATATGTATTTTTTAACTTTGATCTTACTTTTGCTTGGGCTTTGCCTCTTCTGTGAAGAGGAAAAAGCAAATATTTCACGTATAAGGACAAATAAAAGTCAAAATAAAATAAACAGACTAATGTGTACCTCCTTCAGTTTCCTCAGATGTGTCAGCTGAAAGATCAGATGAGCAATTATTCTTCATGCAAATGCAGTTTAGCAAGCTACACCGACTGCCAGCACGTGTCAGCCGTTACTAAATACAGTCAGAGGTGTCTCAGTAACGATGGGGCTGAAGTGTCCTCAGGCAGACACTGAACGAGTCAAATAATCCATCAACACTGACCACCTGTCAGAGCTGATGGACTCCACACATGAAACTAAAACAGATTTGTCTTCAAACAAGGTAGATTTAGGTTGTTTTCACAGAAAATCTAGTTGGTTTATTCCTCTCGTCAAAACAAAAGACAGCAGAAAAGGGCAATTACATTTTACTTTTGTAAAATAAAGAGACATTCTGCATGTTCATGTGATTTTTACACCAGGATTCATAATATCAGACTTACTTAATATTTATCCACACTGTGCAAATTGCTAATAATTGAATTTTAAGCTCTAAACAAGTACAGCTCTGTATGGAGTATTCTTTGTGCCATCAATTTGAGTACATGCTGTGACAAATCCACATGATAACGTGAGCAAACAGTGATGTGTCAGGTTTATCCACAGCTCTGCCTGTTTGCTCCTCCAGCTGGCACAAAGTCTGGCACGTTCTTTTATTATAAAGTCAAACCACACTCCAGACTCTGCTTAGGTTTTTAGTTTGTAATATGAGCATTTTCCTGCTGTTTCTGGTCACAGTTGAAATTAAAGATATTCAAGTTTTATGTACTACAAGTAGAAATTACAATTTAAAACCCACAATTTCAGCGGTACTGGTAAAATGTAAGCTGTAAATGTTTAGAAAGACTTGAAAATTTGAAAAAATAAAATCAATGGACATCCTTGGTATGTTTGTAAGTAACTAATATGATTGTTATCAACTTGATTAAAAAAAAAAATCCATAGATTTAAGGGGGAAAAAATCAATCAGAGTTAAAATGACAAATAACTTCCAGATCAAGATGGTGGTTTATTAGTATTAGTATTAGTAGTAGTTTATTTAACAGGGACAATGCACACAAACATAGAACAGAACAAGTTTGTGACTGATGCGTTGCACAAAGAGTCTATAGGTATAGCTAACTCGCAACTCCAGTCTCTGTTGGGCATTTCTGCGTATTAAAATACAAACAATTTATCAATCAAAATATAGTAAGAATACCTACGTATGCATATTTATATTATAAAACTACCAAATGATCTAAAAATGATCGAGAATTTGTTTTGACTAGATTTGTTTTCTCAACTTATTTTCTCAACTTATAAGCAAAGCTCCATTAAATCAGTTATGTCTGTTAGAAAATGTTTGAAATATTAATTTCCAAAATAAACATAATTAAATTCCATTTTTTTCTCCATTTCTTCTGTGCAAAACAAGCTACATTTAGCAAGTGATTGGCGAAGCTACATGTAGACATGGCAAAGCAGTGTTAGGTCACATGGTCACCTCCCAGCCAGGGCCTTCCTCTAAGAAATTTGCATGTTCTCTCCGTGCATGTGTGTGTTCTTCCAGGTACACTGGTTTCCTCCCACAGACTAAAACATGCATGTTAGGCGGATTGGTAACTCTAAATTGTCCCTGGGTGAGAGTATGAATGGTAGCTTGTCTTGTTTGTCTCTAAGTGTCCCTGTGATGGACTGAAGACATGTCCAGAGTGTCCCTCGCCTCTCTCACAATGACTGCAAGCAGCTCACCATGAATGTAAAAGGAGAAGCAGGGAAAAAAGACAGATGGAAAGATGGACGGGCATGAAGCTCTAAACTCGTGCCACAAATTGATCTTCCCCTCTCCATTTATTCTTTGTGAAAATAATTTAATTAGAACAAAGTCCTGAGGAATAACTCATGACGCATTTCACTAAATTGTGTTAAATTTAACTAAATCATAAGTCAAACGCAGAGACAGTGTGAAAGAACAAAAACGGTTACCTGAGCATTAATGTGCAACTTTATTAAGCAGGAAATGTTGTATTTATTCATGTCTGTCTGGGAACAGGTGTTGACACCAAAAGCTGAGTCATTTTTTTAAACTATGCTGTGCAGCTGGTTACTTTCCATCTAACTCATGAGAGAGAAAGTAACTCCACAGAATCACTGAACCACAGTTACTTTACGAGTTTATTCCATTTTGTAAGTTGTTTTTCAGTTTTACCACATTGCTACCTTCCTAAAGCCTCTATTAGGGATAAAAAGCAGCCACTTCCTTCTTGCACAAATGGAAACTCAACCCCTTTCCTCTGCAAAGAAGGTAAGCCAACCTGCATTCAGGAGGACCCCTATGAGGCATAAAAAATGAAAGTGGGCATTGTGCTCAGGCCACTACTTCCCCACGGTCCTCTATTGAGCCCATTCTCTGACCCACATTACTCGCTGACAGCGCCTGTGCTGCACACGAAGCGAGACAGGTGCTGCTTGGTTTTGCAGACATTTTCCCACACAGACAGCCTCACAAAGGGCATGCTTCTGTATCTGTTGGTCTCCGACCTAATGCGTCTTTAGAAGGACAGATCCTCTGGGATAATAACTGGTTTCAGACAAAGAAAGGGTGGCTGAGAGGTCAAAGGTCAATCTGGCAGAAAAGCAGAAAGACAGCTGCTGTCCCTGCAGTGGCACCAACATGCCAACGATGCTGTAAAACCAACAGCTTAGCAGACGCAGCGTGTTAAATGCTCAGTTTAATAACAAAGTGGCATCACTTGTAGTCATTTTTTGCAGCAAACAGAACCGACCTTCTTACTCTTCACACCAAAACGTCACCATTACAAATTAAATACTTAAAGCCTAATGTCAGATGTGAAGCAGCAATAATATTTTTGCCTCTAGCTGTGTGCATGCATGTTCGATTGGACTGATAGCAAAATATTTCATGAACCAGTGAACAGTAACGTAAGCACTGAGTTGACATCTACAGTTGATTAACTTCTGGAGTCAGTCACGTTCAAGACGGTCGCCACAGCGAAGTAACTTTTAAAAAACAAAAATGGCATCAGCCCAGTCAGTTTTACAGACGTTCAGCTCAAAGTTGGCGTGGTAGTAGTTGAGACTCGAACCTTTTGTGCTTTTGCTTAAACTTTATCAATTACTATTGGTGTTAGTTATGTTTTTCTGTTAGCTACACATTTTATAAACCACTGGATGGATGAACAAACCCTAAGAAATGAATCGTTGGCAATTCATCAAAAACTTAACTTTTTGCTTCAACTCAATTCAAAATGGCCACCACAGCTAATTAATTTCCATCCCAAAAATAGCTACAAATCAGTGGATTGTACAAACGTTGTGCTGAAATCTGATGTGGTAGTAGCTGAGACACATTTATAACATGCTCCAACAGCTAATACGATCTTGAAACATCTTGCATGAGACCGTGCATGTTGTTATTTTCAAGGTTTGATCAAAATGGTTGTAAAATTGCCATTTCTCAACATTAAATATTCTTATAGTCTAAAACTTCCATAAAGAATACGAGGGGTTTAAGTCTAATATACAATCATGAAACATATCCTCACGTTTCTGACATCTGGAAGCAGCTGGGACTCTTTCCTGGCTAACAACATGCACGGATAAACGTCACTCCAGCGTCAAACTGTGAAGACTTATCTGGCTCATGTGTGGCTTCAATAAAAACACAAACGGACTTACGTTGTCCTCTGCAAGAGAAAGAAACGAGAACAAAACACGTTTAATGATTCCATGACATTTGTTAGCGTTCCTCTTCCCTCCGCAGAAATAAATCAAACCAACTCACTCGTATGCGGCGTCTTCCGTGTCCGACATGTTTTGGAACGCAGCGCCTGCACAGACAGAGGTAAACTGTGGAATTTTACTTTTAAAACTGCCCGAGGTGATGGAAAAGCAGCAAATCGGAGCACATCGACTTACCCAAATCTTTTGATATGTGCTTTAGACAACAGTCAGTAGGGAATTGTGCACTGTGTCTCTTTTTGTGGGTCATAAGCTTTTAAACCCGGCAGTGGATCACATGGCAGCGAAGCAGCCCACAGCCACAACTGGTGGCCACATACCTGCCAACAGATGGTAGATGGCATCAACTAGAATAGGAAAACATGCGTTCTCTGTGGATCTGCTTTGTCTATTTTTACCCTTGGAAACCTCGGCAGAGTAGCTCAGGATTATTGCTCCCTAAAGGTTTTGGTCTTTCAGCTCAGCCAGACATATGCAGCATGTTAGATTTAATCCCTGTAAACCGATTCCCGTGTGCACATGCTTACCAAGAGGCACAACTAAAACTCCTCTGAGGTAAACAAACACAAATGATTCGTGCTGTCATTTTGCTGATCAACGCCACACTCCCAAGCTGTTTGCTGTTAAGAGTCGTATAACCATGGCTCTGTCTTTATTTCCTTAGCTAGCTGCCGAGGTGAAAAGCAAATGAGAACTCACACCCTTTATGGCTTCATCTTCAGCAGTTCACCTTTAATCCTTCATCTCTGCCCTCACAGGCTATAACATGTTATCAACAGCACTTGTGCCCATGCCACACCTCCTGATTGTCCCACAGTGTGCTGGAAGGCTGTGTTGGACTCTGCAGTTGGGATTATGACTCAGATGTCTTCCTGTGAGCTGAAGCCAAATGCTAACTTTGTGTGTGGGGCTGTTTGATGGGGAGTTTCCCTCCATCTGAAC
Source organism: Nematolebias whitei (assembly GCF_014905685.2). Classification (NCBI taxonomy): domain Eukaryota; kingdom Metazoa; phylum Chordata; class Actinopteri; order Cyprinodontiformes; family Rivulidae; genus Nematolebias; species Nematolebias whitei. The sequence continues at coordinate 38,237,817 of NC_056504.1, forward strand.
ATTTTACTCGCTGCTATTGGGACTTTATATGGCAGCTTCAATTTTTAGGTCTGTAAAAATAAGTCCATGCTCAAATCTTGTCAATACAAGTCTTATAGATGAAATTCTAGTTTTCATAAGAAAGAAACGCGTCATTTTCTAGTAGACATTTAATAAAAATCCTCTGTAGAACAAAGTTTTCCAGCAAAACCATCACTGTTAAAATAACACTAAAGTGTGAGTATGTGTGTTAATGTAAAACTGTCAAGTAATTCAGAATTGAATTCAAAATCTTACTTCTAACATACAAAGCTCTCAACAACCTAGCTCCATCTTGTATTATAGATTTTACTGTTCCGTATTTTCCTAACAGAACATTTCACTCTCAGACTGCAGGTTTACTTGCAGTTCCTAGAGTTTCCAAAAGCAGAATGGGAGGAAAATCGTTCAGTTATCTGGCTCCTCTTTTGTGGAACCAACTTCCAGTTTCTGTCTGTGAGGCTGACACATTGTTCAGTTTTAAGATTGGGCGCCTTTCCTTTTTGATAAATCCTATAGTTAGGGTCAGCTTGGGCTTCGAGCAGGGGTGTCAACCCCACTTACAAAAGGGGGCCAAAATTAAAACCTTTTTCAAACTAAGGGCCGGTTTCAGAATCTACATTAACTCAAGTTAGATACTCAACATCTTTAATTTTTCTTCATTTTTTCATTTAGCCTTTATTTATCAAAGTAGTGTCATTGAGCCACGAGAACTCATTTTCAAGAGAGACCTGTTTAGGGAGCAAATGGGGTTTAAGGGCCTTGCTCATGGGCGTAGAGTGGGGCGAATGAGGGTGGGGGCAGGTGTTGGTGCTTCACCTACCCCACCCACATTTTGGATGTTGTCGATACCGGGGCTTGAACCGGCCCACCTTCTCTAACCTCTGCGCCACCACTCCCCACTCCAATAATATATTATTTGTCACAGCTTCCTCAACAAGAGTTTTATTGGTCTCATTTGACATTCTCCGTTGCACTTTTGACATCATAATCAAAGATTATTGAAAAAAAAAAAATAAAGTTACAAAAGTATTTTACATTTAAAATAACATCTTGGGGCCAGATAAGATGTCAATGAGGGCCACATTTTTCCCCTGGGCCTTGAGTTTGACACATATGTGCTATAGGCTTAAGCCCCCAGTATACTGCCATGTACATCCATACGTAGAGGTACGCATGTATGTACGCAGAGGTACGATAATATTAATGTAACACAATAGTGGACACATATTAACACTCTTTGGTGTTATTTTAACAGACACTGATGCGGTGTAGGTTATGTAATTGTTTGTACTGTACCTTTGTCAGAGGAACAAAATAAAATTTTACAGAAGAATTTGTCCCTTTTTTAATCCATAATGGTCTTTGTCTTAGCATAACATCTTTTATTATTAATATTGTTGTTGTTATTTAAATAAATAAAGATTTGTTCTTATAAATTACTCTAAACTTTTATTAAATAATGGAGGAGAGCTGCTATCCTATGAGAGCATCCTTTTAACATTAAATCACTTGTTGCTGAAAATGAGTGCTCCTTTTTTATACGTTTCCTAAATGTGCATTTTATTCTCCTATAGAGGCCTGATAATCACTGACGTTTCAGAAACCTGTCTTTGTTTTGTTGGATGGATCTTTTGTGTATCATTGAAGGCATTTTCTCATATACAATAAATATTAAACTTTTTATTTCAAATAGCCACAAAAAACGTTCTTGTGATTTGTCTTGTTTCAGCTGCTTGTTGTTGTTTTGTTTTTCACGTTTGCTTTTAGATTAGCAGGGAAAGGAACCTATGATGTCATGAATCCAGGGAAAATGCAATGGTTTTATTTTCATTTCAGCAGTCGTTATTTTTGTCTTTTGTGACATTTTCTTTTATGATAAATTTTGACTGATTAACATTATTGCAGAAACAACAAGGTCTGTACAGAAAGGCAGACCTTTGTCTTCTTTAGACTTTAATCATTTATCCATCCATCCATCCATCCATCCATCCATCCATCCATCCATCCATC
>NC_056504.1:38239857-38248270 GCF_014905685.2 Nematolebias whitei
CATCCATCCATCCATCCATCCATCCATCCATCCATCCATCCATCCATTATTTTTACCCACTTCTTAGTCAGTTAGTGAAACCAAATTAATTTGCTTTAATCACTGAGTTTATTGTACAAAAGTCTTGATCTTTCAAATCACTTTCTAATAATTAAATCGTCTTTGTCTTTCAGAAAGATTGTCCTGTTGGAAAAGACACATTTCTGACTCTCGTCTTTCAGCTATAAGCAAACAACACGACACCATCACTTTAAAATCATTAAACTCTGCTGAAACCCTTGTGTTTTCATTAGGATCTGTCACATTTCAACAAGCAATTTTGTAGAATCAACACTGTGAAAATGGTTGAAACCTGGATCTTTTCCATGAAGTGATTTTATATTTTAGCCAATACTGCCACTTTGTGGCAGAAATGAACTGAATGAGCTGCACCCAGATCTGCAAAATATTTCCTGACAAATAGAAAAACCACAGCCCTTCCCCAGGTTCAGTAATAATATGCGTTTTCTTTTTTAATTTCATATTAAAACTGCCATCATGTTGAAAATGATCACAACTCAGATTATTAGAAGGGAACAGGAAGTCATGTCTCAGTAAAAAACTACATCATTAAAAAGCTTTTTAATTGCGCTTTAAATTTTCTGACAACACAGGACTCTGATGTTGGAAACATTAGCTAAACACGTCTGTTAAAATTAAAGTCCTGGATGGAGTTTTTCTCTTTGTGTTCACCTACTGACAAAAAGTTAATGTTTTAATCTAAGAGGAAAACTGAAATATGTAAGGATAAACAGTTTATTATTGTTGTGTTCAAGAAACGGTTTATGAGAAACAAACTGTTGCTCACGTGCAGTTTAACAAATATATTTAAATGCAACAAATTTAAGTATTGGTGTACATGAAAGGTATACTCACAGCAAAGGAAGAAATCTAACATCAAAAATATCTGAACTATATCTAATGCTGCAGTTTGAAAGATTTTACTGTAATAGTTAATATGCATTTCTGAAATGTGGGTTCACACTCACTGTAAATAAAAATGTATATCAGCATTCTTTACTCAATAAATCAAAGTATAAAAATGCACCAATGCATCAACATTTTCAGACTTCTCCATACAAAGCAGATCTTCCATGGACTCCTACACTATAGATGTATTTTCAGACATTTCATCTGTTTCCATTGGTAAACAAACTCATTTAGTAGATTTTCTATAAAGATGAATCAGTCTCAAAGTAGTCACACAAACATAAAACAAGATTTATATAATTACAATAAGAACCACACACGTACCACAAGTTTTACTAATGTATATAGTAAACAGTTTTTCAAATGTGTAAGTTTTAATTTGTAAAAGTAGAAATATTATGTGCAAACTTACTGTCAAACATGTGCACAAATCATCTGCTGTGGATGAATCAGTCACCACGAGTGCACGGATCAGCTGCATGAGACTTTCTCACTGCTCTAGATTCACAAAGGTAATGCTGCGTTCAAGGCTTGTGAAAAGCTGGGACATCTGAGCTTCACCAGATTTACAGTTATTGGGAAATTACTCATTTCTAACTAGCTTATCACGAGCCTTGAACGCAGCATTACTTTTGTGAAACTGGTGAGGCAAGAAAGTCTCTGAAAGAAAACTCGATGACCCCTGACCCCTGACCCCTTTGATCCATATCCAGTATTGATCAAAACTCAACCAGTGATTTCTCCTGTCGTTGATCCAGCCTGTTCAGGGAGGACCAAGGTGCACGTCCACCTACCGGGACTTAACTGTCCAGAGTCAGCGTGCGACCCTCGCAGGCCCTCTGGCCGAACAGGATCTGCCTTGATGAGAAGAGGTCAAGAAGATATCCATCTAGAAAATGTCTAGAAAAAGTTTCCGCGAGTTGAGTTACTTTCCGCTAGCCACCTTCGTCCCGCAACTTTACAGCATTCCCACCTCGTTGCTTCCCGGGGCCACGTATCATGCGCCTCACTGCCCCCTTCCTCCCTGCTCCGGCAGCAGAGGAACGCTGTAGAGCTCCCAGTTGGAACCACAATGAGTGGATGGATGGATGGTGTACCGCCGTGGAGCCTTCTCGCACCTCTAGCTGCTGCAAATCCTAATGTTTACTCTGGTTCATGTCAGAATCAATGAACATTTCAAGCGTCAGTCAAAAATTGCGTTATGGATATGGAAAAAAAAAAAAAAACGTATACAAGTCGCTTCGCAAGTCTTGGAAATTTATGCAACAAACTGCGACTTATACACCAGAAAATATGGCCCAAACTTGTATTGTCTTTTAATCTGACCTTAAGTACTGAAATACTACAGGCTCCGTTTGTACTGAAAACCTGGAGTAAAATTCCAACAAACTCTGAGTGTTACTCAGATAATCTGTGTGTAAACAAGAATCTACAATGGAAGCTCAGTATAACTTTTGCATTGTCATTATTTTCAAAAAACAATTTTAAAACTAGAGTGTTAGGAAAATGAATTGTTGCTTCTTGCTGTTGTCTGCTGCATAATGGCTCCCTTTGTTATAAAAATGAAGTGCTCTGCATAAAACTCTGAACACAAAAGAAGACAACACTGTAGGTTTATTTCAATAAGGTACAGTGTTTAAAAAAGTGAAATTCCATGAGACTTTCCTGTATTCAACATTTAGTGGAGTAAAAGTTATGATGTTTGATAATAAAAAAAAAAACGCTGTCATTTTATTTTTAATAGACGTTGTTTTTACTGGTTTTGGCCTTTTGCCGCATCGAACATCTTTTTACGGCCTTCCATGCCTGACATGGCTTCGACATTCTTCCTCCAATCGCTCACCTCCACCGTCTTTTCCTGCAAAACAAACATTGCGTTTATACTATTAGAAGGTTTAAATGGCTGAGGAAGTCACGCTAACTGCAAGACGGAAAATGTTCAGAGATATTCTGGAACCATGCGAGGTAAACGTTACACTTTAACTTTTGTTTTGTTCACAGATCTCTAATAGAAAAAGTCAAACTGTGGCAGCATCACTTACAAAAAACCTGAAATTATCTACAAGCTTGTTTTTTCTTTGCATCACACGTTTTGTCTCATCTTTCTGCATAAGCCCACCTTTTCCGTGTCCTCCTTCTTGACAGATTTGAGGTTAGCTCGGAGGTCCATGGACACCTTGTGTTTGGATCCGAGCAGGGAGCGCAGGATGGCGTCAGCAGAGACCCTGACTCTTCTCAGATTGGGCTTCTTGAACTTCCCTCGCAGGTCCAGCACCTTGATGTTCAGGTCTTTGATCTGTGTGGAGAACAAAAGCAATTTAAAGTAAATTGGAGAGATTTCACGTTCTGTGACAACGCAGCGTGAATGCTGACGGATGCTCCGTGTGTTGGTACCTCTCTGGTGTTGTGTAGGACCTTGGCTTCGATGTCATATCGCTCCTCGTCCACTACGTCTAACTTGGCATGCAGCTCTTCACACAGTGCCTATGTAAGAAACAAAGAAATAAACTGAGTTTATTTATAGCTATTATTTTTAATATTCCACAAATCCCTTAATTTCATAGATAAACATAAAGTTAAACCTTCAGCTCTGTTATTGACATGCCAGACATCTGAATGGAAGGAACTTTCTCTTCCAGGTACTTTGCTTTTTGCTCTTCTTTTTCTACCATCTCCTGCTCCAGCTCCTCTTTGGCCCTTGCAACCATCAAGCTCTTAGAAAAACAAACAAACAAACAAACAAAAAACAAGCAGAGCACATTAATGGTTGGCAACGGATAATTGACCAACAATGTTAATGTTGCTAATTCTGTTCAGGACTCACCTTCAGCATGAGCTTACGAGAAGCTGAGATTTTAGATTTCCTCTGCAAAGAACAAGTTTCAAACAGAATTTGACATTTGTCCAATTTGTACCTGAAACGTGAATATTGTCTTTTGGCAATCCCTTTGTGTAATTATTCAATTTCTCTAATCTGAAGCATCATTTTCACCCACTAGTTTGTGACTACAGCTCACCGGTTGACTAGCTGGCATGTTTTTGTCCTTAATAATTAACTAGCAAAGCTAAAAAAAAAAACATTGTCAAGTGACACTTGGCTCCTGACTTTGGCTCCACCTAATCAGAAGTTCAATTTAATTTAATTCAATTCAATTCAGTTTATTTATATAGCACCAAGTCACAACAGAAGTCATCTCAGGGCACTGAACAGAAACATGCATATACTGTATACAGTATAAAAACAAGTTAACACTATTTATCTGAGGAGCAGACTGCTTTGAATTTAACTCCATCACAGAACTCTCATCTTGAGCAAGCATGAAGGCGACAGTGGAAAGAAAAAACTCCTTCATGAGGAAGAAACAAAATAGTATAAAATGAAAACTATTCAATTTTAATAATTGTTTTAAGGAAATGAGGTCAATTTGTCCTCCAGTAGTCTAAGCTTAAGGCAGCATAACAAGCCAACCCTAATTATAAGATTTATCAAAAGGAAAGTCTTTAGCCCAGTCTTAAAACTGGACAATGTGTCAGCTTCATGGACAGAACTGGAAGTTGGTTCCACAAGAGAGGAGCCCGATAACTGAAATATCTTCCTTCCATTCAGCTTTTGGAAACTCTAGGAACCACAAGTAAGCCTGCAGTCTGAGAGCAAAGTGCTCTGTTAGGAAAATATGGAACATTATGATCTCAAATATAAGATGGAGCTAGGTTGTTGAGGGCTTTGTAGGTTAGAAGTAAGATTTTGAATTCAATTCTGAACTTGACAGGGAGTCAATGGAGAGAAGCTAAAACTGGAGAGATATGATCTCTTCTACTAACTCCAGTTAAGACTCTGGCAGCAGCGTTTTGGATTAACTGAAGACTTTTTAAAGAAGTACCTGGACACCCAGAAGTGCAACAAGTTGGTAAAAAGTGGTACTGGTAAAAGTGTTTGCTTATTTCACCTAGATGTAGAACTAGTGCATCTAAATAAACAACTAGTGTAGAGGAGAGCTAGTGGACAAAAAAGTGCTTGATATCAAGGATACTGAATAAATACACAAAGGGCGTGCTATAACTTAAACAGCACTTACCTCAGGTCTGTGAACAGGAAAAGAGGAAAAAATAAAAAGAAGTTTGCTTTCAGTTAACAGTGAAATGAACTGACAGATCATATTAGCTGTATGAGAGTAAAACTGTAATGTGGAAGTATAAAAATAAACACAATACACTTACGGCTTGTCAGGCATCTTGGCAATTTTAATTAACCCTGTGGGACAAAAATAAAATTGTGCTCTTATGAAGTGGTTGACCATGGGGTCATCTTTGGACTACAGTTCCCAGGGGTGCTGATGAGGATTTCCATCAGAGCTCCAGTTTTGATTCATCTGGAAGTACGTGTCATGTTGATCCCTTAAATCGTTAAAATTAGTTTTTTTGTTGATGTTTGCATTTGAATGGACAATTTTGTGTTAATTTCAGTGAACAAGATTTTTTTACATACTGAATATATATATATATATATATATATATATATTCAATCATTATTAGGTGTTTTTTGAAACTAGCAGTCAAAACCCTTCAGTTGCCTCCTGTTGTTGAAAGCACATACCTCTATAACCCCACTCACCCTTAACATGGCAGCTTTTCCACATAGATAACATTTCCCACTCTCAATCCCACTATAGACCAGTCCCAATAAACTTTCTGACAAGCACTTAAGGTGAAGGATCCCAGCCTGTGGTAGCTTTTTTCATGATATTTTCATTTAATCACAAACAAATCCAAATAATTCAAATAAAAAAGATATAAGTAAATCTAAACGTAAAGTATTATGATGCTGGAGTATTAAATTCTGCACATACGAAATTGTAATCAATATTGGTTATTCAAAGCCAGTTGAATTGCTAACAATGGTGTGAATTTTATATAATAAAATACAAACATTTAAGTTGACCACTTAATGTATTGTTAAATGGAATATATTTACTATATATGATAATGAATTTATAATTTTCAGGTTTTGTAGAGGGAAGCTTTGCTTCTATGGGCTTCTTTAATCACCAGTTAAATTTTTGTTATTGATTAATGTATAAAAACTGTTTCAGAGAATATGGCTGATATGTCTAAAGATATCATATTTTTATTCAATGAAAACTGTACGATTTATTCAAATTAGTAAAAAAAAAAGGCAATTTTTAGTTACAAAAGAAAGTTGTCAAGAAAGTTATAGTAACGTTTTTTTTAACTGATAGTTGAAACATCCGTAGTAAATGTCTCCTGACCAGACTGACTATAGGAACAAACACACAACCTCGTCTGCAAACACTGTTGTCCTTACCTTTGTGTCTTGACGATGCAGATGCAGAGACAAAGTGATGGAGACGAGAACAAACTGGAATATTTATCTTCTGCTCCCCCCTTTTCTACCCCGTCCTCACTATCACAACAGGACTTAAATAGAAACACACACAGACACACTCACCACGAGCGGCTCATGTTGTGTTGACACATCCCTGCTGTTCTGTTCCTCATCATACTACAGTACGTGAACCCCTCTTTACCACAACAACAACAACTTCTTCACATGTACATGTCTAAAATGTTGTACTCTCTTAAACAATGACACATTTGCAGTACCTCACAGAGGATCTCTGTACAGCTTTTCCACCCAAGTGCAGACTGTAAATAACTTTTAGAAACTCTCCCCCCCCCCACCCCCTTTGTTTCTGATAATGACTGCAGACAATGCTAAGCTGTGGTTTTAAGGCAGGAATGCAGGTTTCCAGCCTGCATGTGTTCAATGTCTCATAACTAAAATTAGACAAATTGCAGCACCACATGATGCTGCCAGTCTGCTCTTTTTGCTCCAAGCTTCCTCACATGCCCCTCTTCAACACAGGTTTTAAGGGGACTGGGTAAAAAAAAAAAAAAACTAGAAACATAAGTTGCTTTTAATTGAGTTTACGTGTCAGTGGAGTTCACTCATGCAGTAAGATCTGTGTTAAGGTGCTACATGGCAAGTCATGAAGACGGATCAGAAATGAATAAAACTATATATTTTTTCATATCAAATGGTAATGTGTCCCTTAGTTAATAATCCATCCATCCATTATATCTACCCGCTTTTTTCCTTTTCGTGCCACTGGGGTCACTGGTGCCCATATACAGCAGTCACTGTGCGAGAGGCGGGGGACACCCTGGACAGGTCTCTCCAGTCCATCACAGAGACAACCATTCACTCTCTCACTCTCACCTAGGGACAGTTTAGTGTTACCAATCAGTCCAACTTGCATGTTCTTGGTCTGTGGGAGGAAACCGGGGTACCCGGAGAAAACCCACGCGTGCATGGAGAGAACATGCAAACTTCACCCAGAAAGACACCCAGCCAGGATTCGAACCAGTGACCTTCTTGCTGAGAGTTAACAGTTCTACCCACTTCACCACCGTGCTGCCCTTTAGTTAATAATATCAATAATAATAATAAGCAAAATTTGTGACTCAGTGCCACAAACTACCATGTGTTTGTTTTACATACAGAAAGAGAAGAAAGCAGAGAGAGTCAAATGTTAAACTCATCTGCCATACTTGTTTTACCTCCACAGAGCCAGTCCAGTGGAGGACAATCATGTGACTTCTGGTTCAGAGCAAATTCAGCCAAGTGCTTGATTTTCTTTGAGTATGAATTTCAGACTTGCGTTCACTGTAGATTGAAATCAACTGGAGTAAATCTTTCCAAACGGCTCCATTTGATTTAGTTCAGGATAGCCGTTCTATTATACATTTATATGTTTCATACTTCGCAATGTGTTTCTTTAAACTTGTCATGGCTGCGTTTGTGTATTTAAATAGGTTCTAAAGTTGTTTTCGTTGTAGAAGGCACACAGAAGTCCTGTTTAAAAGTCAATTTTATGCGTAGCAGGACTTCTTTAACTCCTGCAGCAGCTGTAATTCAAATTCAACCCACAAACTTCTGGACTTTGTAAATGACCAAAGGTTTTGTCCTGCTGGACCTGCTGCGCCACCTGTTGGTGCAATGAGATCAAAACAAGTGAAGCATGTTTTCCAGATGACGTTTGGTTTCCAGGAGGGAGGAGGTCATATTCCTGCAGCAGTGGACCTTCTCCTGAGTCCAAAGAGTCTGCAGAAGAGCTGAGAACCTGCTGGTTCTTCTACCTTCACAGTCCAGTCAAAGCTCTGAGCTTTATAAATAAATTAATTTAGAATGTCATTCTTAGACGAAGGCTGAAAACTGAGTTCATATGATGTGTCTCCTGATCTGTTAGACAATAACTACTATTTAGATAAAAGCTGATCAGACTGTCATTTTTTAAACTACACACACACACACACACACACACACACACACACACACACACACACACACACACACACACACACACACACACACACACACACACATATATATATATATATATATATATATATATATATATATATA
>NC_056504.1:38253270-38264571 GCF_014905685.2 Nematolebias whitei
ATGAGTTGGTTAAAAACAGAACATTGTAGTTTCATTTGCATTTACGTTCATTTTTAGCTGGCAGGAACAAACCTTTGCAGAAGATCTCTCCATCCCTGTCAGCGAGGGTCGTAGACTCCAGGCCTTTACCACACTTGGCACAACGGAAGCAGCCTTTGTGCCACGACTGATGAAGATGAAAAGAATTTCCGTCACAACAATGAAAACTTATGTCGCATCAAATCACAACTCTGGATCCTGTGTTCAACATGAATCACAAGATGTTTCTCACGTTGCCTCCTCCGATAACCTTCTCCGCTGCGTACACGGTTTTCCCACATCGAGGACACGCGTCGGATCCTGCAGCTTTCTGAGCAAACTTGGAGGAGTTGATGTTACTTGTAGGATGGTGAGGAGCTTGTCTGTTGAGAGAGTTTTTATTGATGTATTTATTTTTGTATGCAGGAAACATTTAGCCATCGCCGTTTATTACTGTAACTCCCTCCCAGTCTATTCCACCCTTTATAAATGTCTTAGTTAGAGAGAAGATGAGGATATTTTGCTCACCCTTCAGGCTTGATTCCAAGTCCTTCTCCTGTGTCCATACTCAGCGTTCCTGCTCCACCTCCAAAACCGTAGCCTTTTGGACCATATTTCTTGCCATAGCATGATTTACAGTAAATCTCATCTCCATGAACGGCCACAGTTGTGCTGTCCAAGTTCTTCCTACAGACCACTTCCAGCAAAGAAAGTACAAAAGACAAACAAACAAAATCTGTCATCTTTTCTTGTATTAGCTTTCAGGAATTTATGATTAAAGCGTGAGTTTGACAAAACAGTCAAATGAGTTCATATCTGTGCTGGATGGGGCGTTTTTTTTTTTTTTTTTCTTTTAAGTGAAACCTTTCACAGCCATAAACGAAGGACCAAACCTTTGTTTCCTCAAGACCCAAATAAGGTCAAACATGCCTGAGTGAAGACCTGGAGATGTTCACATTCCAGAGCTGGGGCCAAATTCTCTGAATTCCTTTGTGGTGTTTTGTGTTTTTTCAAGGAGTCATTGAAAATGAAAAGCAGATTTATTGAGAACTGCAGTACTTACTGCACAGAAAACAGGATTTGTGCCAGCTCTTCCCCTCACACTGCACTTCTTCAGCAAAATAGACGGTTTTCTGGCAGCAGCCGCACTTGTTTCCTCCTCCGAAAGGCATTCTGCAAACACAGGAGTGCAGCGTGTATACATTTCTTACTTGTTGTATATCTGAAGCTCAGACGTGTCATTCAGCAGACAAGAGAACATCTGCAACACTTGAGGCAATGTCTATAAAAGGAGAAAACCAGTTTCCCTCTGATGCATTGCTCTTTCTCCTTCTCTGCTGATGTTCAACCTGCTGGCTGCTGCAGATATTCAGATAAATATTGTAAAATGCAAAGTAGCTGCTGCAGAAATAGCACCAAACCAACCTACAGAAACAGACTCTGCACAGACACCTCCTTATTATTATTTTTTGTGTGTGACTGTTTCTTTTTTATAGTAATAGTGACATCATGATATGTTTGGTTCTGCAGAATAAGCATGCAGGCAATTATCTCTGGATTTCTGTGGATAAACAGGAAATGCCCTTCATTCTGTGTTGTAATCACATCCTGCGAAACTCTGCCATGCAGGTGCCAAGGGATGATTTTTAAATGTGTGTTGCGCTTTAACAACATAAAAACTATATATATATATATATTTTTTTTTTACTTCAAACTCTGTTCTGAACACATATTTGTAGAGATTGGTTCCATGATGCATTTTTAAACTAAACTTCCATCTGTTCATTAAAATAAGTTTGTAATCTGAGCCCTAACATTTAAAAGAACAAGCATGGAGTACTAGTTTTAATGTTGCCAGGTTAACTTTATGATCACACTGATGCAGATTTAATTCAGTCTAAAGGCCCACAAACCTTTTCATTTTAGATCAATTTATTCTCATTTTTAATCAATTCTAACTTTAAATTAAAATAACATTCCAGCAGAAACAGTCTGAAAGTCTACTGAGCTGGCTCTCCATCTTACCTGTCCTGAAGTGGAAGGCTGCTACACTCTGTGGGCTAAAAGATGAACGAGGTGAGAAAAGATGTGTTTGATGAGGAGAAATGGAGGGAGGCTCTGAGTAGATCCGTTTTAACTGAAGGAGGAGTCAGGACGCAGAGGAGCAGGGAGGGAAAGGGAGGTGAATATGGTGATGGGGAGGGAGGGATGAGACAAACATGACGGTTCAGAGTCTGATGAACTGCTTGTTGAGTGAAATCACTGAAACAGCAGGAAGAAGTTACCCAGAAATAAACAGTAAAGGAAGTGTAGTTACAGCTTTATGATTTACTCACACAATACTTTTGCAAATCAACAGAACCAACAGAACCCAGGACAGGCCCCACAGCATCATCTGCTCAATGTCATTAAACTGGAAACCTCTAATGATTTTAAAATATAACATTTGTGTCTGCTTTTTATTTATTTATTTATATTTTATTTAACACACTTATAATTTGCCTGCAGGACGATTTTTACACAATTATGTGTTTTCTTTCTTGTTATTAATTATAAATATACAGCCTCATCTCAAGAAAAACAAACAAAACAAAACAAGGCTATTCAACTGGTGGCCCGGGGACCAAATCAGGCCCACAGGTGAGCTCAGTTCGGCCCACCAATGGGTTCATTTTTAAATAAAACTAGATTTTATACCGTAAAACAAACTTACGTAATGACAATAAGTGCTGGATGTCTGGCTCTCTGAGCAATTTAGCTGAATAGTCCTGCTATAAGCTATCCATCCATAATTTTTACCCGATTCTTCCTTTTTAGGTCGCTGGGGTCACTGGTGCCCATCTCCAGCAGTTACCGTGTGAGAGGCGGGGTACACCCTGGACAGGTCTTCAGTCCATCACAGGAACACATAGAGACAAACGAGACAAACAACCATTCACTCTCTCACTCACTCTTAGAGACAATTTAGAGTTACCAATCAGCCTAACGTGCATGTTTTTGGTCTATGGGAGGAAACTGGAGTACCCAGAGAAAGCACACGCATGCACGAAGAGAACATGCAAACTCCACCCAGAAAGGACCCCAGCCAGGATTTGATCTGGCGACCTCACAGGGAGCCAGCAGCTACAACAACTGTACCACCGTGTTGAATCTAATCAGTCCTCATTAAAAACACCCCCCCTCCCCACACACACACACACACACACATACACAAATACATTACAAATACTGGCCTCTCTGGGCTATAGCATGACATTAACATGTGCAGGGGCCTCATGCTGTTACCCTGTAAAAGTGCACAGACAGATTTATTTATTGTTTCTTTTTTTTTAATTATTTGAGGAGAAGACTTTTGAATGTGAATTCTGCTCTCATTTAAAAAAAAACGTCTGCTCTTCATTTAAGATCGACGATATCTTCCATGTTAAACTACACACAATTTCTTGATGGAACAACTGCTACATTTAGGAAAACCATTCTTCATTTAATGCTTCATATGTAACACTTTCTGACACGTAAATTGGCAGAATTCAAGCGCAAACCCGACATGCACAGACTCAGAATTTAAACCAGTCCTGCACTAAGAGCATTGCTGACATTTTGTTGGTGATCTTGTAAACTGTGACATTTAGCAGTCGTGGAGGAAGGGAACTGTTTCTTTGTAGTGGAAATGTTGCGCACGCTGTCTTTCACTATTTATTGTCCAAAACAATTTAATTAAAAAGAGCCAAGATTTTCTTATTTTGCTTCGTTTTTTGGGGAAAACACAAAATTAACGTTCATCTTCAGAGTAAATATCTTCCCCAAAAACTTGAAAAGGTTTATCCTGTAGGGAGTTGGTCAGATAAAGATGCTGCTTGGTCTGCCTTCCTCCCTCTCTGAGCCCTCCAGGCTCCTCACCATCACAGGAAGAGACAATGATGAACTCAAGAAGCCTATTTATAGCCTGTGATGGCCAACACTGGCCCTCTGTCTCTGCTCTGTGGACATCCGCCCAGTGTAGTTGTGGAGTATGCGTGCATGTGTTTATCCTCATGACGAAGGGAGAAATGGGGAGAGGAGAAACTCAACTGATAATCCAACAGAAGAGGAGAAGATCAGAAGCAAAGGAAGATTAGCTGCAACGTAGTTTCATCCATCTGTGATCAGTGGAGTATACCTGGACAAACGTATTATTTCTTCTCGTTACACGTGGCCCGGACTCCTCTGCTGATGCTTCTTTTTTGACATTTTCACAGAAGCTTTGCCAAGTCACCTGGTGAGGAGGAGGAGCTGGAAGAGGTGAGAATATTGGGAAAATTAATGTGTTGATGAATTTTTGGCTCAAGTATTTATTGTTTAATCAACTGTGGCGAACAAGTATTATTTAAAATTTATTTTACAACACTATTTCTGCAAAATGCAACTAAAAGTTGCTTTAAAACTTCTCTTTTAATATTGTTTACTTCATTATTTCAGTAATAAAGGGATATTTAAAGGTACTTCTTGCAGTGTTCTAAAGATTGGACAAAACATGTACTAAGAAACTAAATCCATACTATTTTTCTCATATAGATGGTTATTGTGTGATAAAATAAATATTTGTAAGCAAAATATGTGACCAAATGCCAACTATGTGTGTTTGTTTACTGACAGAAACAGAAAAAGTGTCTAAAAATATAAAATGTTAAACGTTTTGAAAGTTTTGAACGGCAAGTTTTATCCATCACCCTGACTAATCCCCAAAATTTAACCTTCACAATTGTTTTACTCAATGTTTTATGTTTTATTTTTAGAAGAAGTTTCACTCATATTTCTTCTTAAATGTCTTCTTGGAGATTCTACACTTGTCTTCTTTGGAATTACACCATTTAGTGTCGTTCAGGATGACCTTTCTAATAATTGACTTGATGTTGCACAATGAGTGACTTTATTAAATCAATATATTCATAAAAAAATCCAAAAAGTTGGTATGTTTTTTTAATATGTTCTCATGAATTTTCAAACAATTTAATAACCAATAGTCAAAATGAATGCACAATTATATGTGTTGCCAAGAAAATGGATTAGTCTACAAAATGTGACTCTCATTCAGTCAAGATATATGTGGAGACAACCTTAATGAAGGAAATGAGATAATTGCATCATGGGCAGTGGGGGATTCTGGCAGGATGTCAGCAGTAGCCAGCCCCTTCTATGTGATGTTTTGTTGAATCCACTATGTGATCTACTGCACACAATGTGGCCAAAATGAAAGGCAAAGCACTGCAGTTCTATAAATTAGTCAGTAGAGGTCACATCTGAACAGAGAGTGTGTTGTGTCGGTGTAAGACACACCCAGTTTCCTGAGTCCCTCTATCTTTCTGTGTGTACTTGCTGTAAGCTGTGCTGATGCAAAAGGCGACAAGGGTTATTAACCGAAGCAGAACGTGAACGCGTCAGGGTGTGACGTGCATGTTTGATAAGCTGTGGGAGAAGGATCAGGCCTTTATCAGTTCGAGTGGTTTGTTCTGCGTGCACCTTCTGATGCTTTATCTTGACACCTTTAATTAAGCAGTAATTATGTTCATCCCTGAGTGAGAGATCTCACAATGAGGGCAGTTTGTATCTGTAGGTCAGACAGCCACTGGGTAAACTGGTTTGCAGAACACTTGCAGATATTGCTTTATTTCTGTGCAACCACGCCACATTTTGACTGTAATCCTCTCTGATCTGCCCGAGCCAGCGCAGAAGATGGGGAGCTCTAATTTTCAAATTGTCAGGCTGTAATCCCTCCTCTTACACTTTCGTCACCCTGCTGAGAGATTTAACTTCAAGTTGGGGCAATTTCCTCACCAGCATACCGCACATCGGCCTCCATCTTTATGTGTGAGCGTTGTTTCATTGCTTTCGGCACACTCTAATTTTGTTTCACCACATGTCCTGCCTGGTTTGTCTTATTTGAAGTGAGTCATTTTGCTGTGTTTGCTCTAAAGGGGATATCCAACAGATAGTAAAATGATTAAAAGTGTGTGATTTAACTACATCATTGCTCCTTTTATTCCTGAGCCGACACCTCTGAACCTGCTTCTGCTCGGCCCTGATTCTCACTGAGGGTCGTGCTGAGAGAAACTGTGCCCTGCAGGCAGCCAGCTCCAAACATGCAGTGACAATTCAAATTAGTTCAGTTCACTTGCTCTCGCTGTGACTCAGGACATCGAGCGGCAGGCAGAAAACAAGCATATGCACCGCTCGGCTCTGACAGCTAAAAAAGAAGCAGAGAAAAAGGACTGAGCAAGAGATAGTTTCTTTTTTTAAAAAAAAAAAAACAAGGATTCCATCAGATACGCAGCCCAGTTTTAGATCAGCACTTTCCTTCAGAGAGACTTGAACTGGAACAACTCCAGGTCCATTTGCAGAGAGCCTTCCGGTTAAGTAGCCTGATCCACAACTGCAGCACACGAGCTGTCTGGAGTGTTTGTTATGCAAGCAGGAAGAGTGCAGTCCTGCTCTGATCCAGACATCGGACAGAGGCAAAGATGCTTCGAAGCTGGAAGCTGCAGTTTGATGCCTCTTCTGGTAAACTGTATGTCAGACCTAAAGAGGACCCTCTCTTCACATCTTCCATGGATAAACTAATGGATGCTTTCATCTGCCTTTGCTCTTAACTCCATCAGACTCTTAGCTGGTGAGTTTGAGTTTCTTTCTTGCTCTGAGGGCAAATCATGTGTAGCAATCATTAGATTTGATTTTCAATGATAACAAAAGCTATTTAAAAAATGGATATGAGATTATTTTGATGATCTCAGCTTTACACTTGCAGGTCCGACGTAAATCTCACTATAAATGACTTGTTAGTGTGATGAATATGTACTTGACCTGGGCTTTGCACAAAGTTTTGTATCAGATATCTAAATAGATTAAACCTGGCAATATAGCTTTGATATATTTTTTAACTCTATAAGGGTTTGAACAGCACTTTTAACATATAAAGAAATCTCAGCGTGAGCCAAATGAAGAAAATAAAGTCTGATCATTATTCCTTTATATGACCTGCCTCAATATTTTATGTGCAATGTTAGCTTATAACAAAACTTCAAGTCAAAACTACATGTAATTGTAGAATGACAAAGAAAGTGTTACTGTATGTGGTTATGTAGTTTTTCAACAGACAAACATTGAAATGATGTACCGTATTAGGTGATAATGTCCTCAGGGGAAGTAAAGTCTCACCCTTTTCTTGAGCTGGCAGCTACAAGAAAAACAAGGATTTTAACCCTCAGGAATAAAACGAAGCTAGCTCACAAAGCTTAAACATGTAATACAATATACCTTTAGCTGCTTTTATTCACAAATATTGTGTTACAAACACTGCATGCCAGACACGACAATAACAAGTTATGATAACATAAAGCTGAGAACGTAACAAGTTATCTGATATAGACCTGGAAAAATAGCAGAAAGTCCAAGTTTCTTTAATTGTTGTTCCACCACATGTGGTACATGCGATGGAACGAAATTGTGTACACAGGGTCCCAGTTACATCCAAAAAAAGTATAAAATGTTAAAGAAAAACAGTAATAAGATCTAAGATATGAACTAAGAAAAGTTTTTAACAAAAATGAGCTATGCATTAGTAGTATAAAAACAATACACCGAACAGCAGCACGAACATGAGTCTGTGTGAGCAGATGAGCACGAATGAACACAGCAACATGAAACAGATCAGCAGCAACATGAAACAGATCAGCAGCAACATGATGTGACTTTTTTCACAGTGACTATTCTGGTTAGAGATTCATGAGTTGAACAGCTTCAGGGTAGAAGCTGTTCCTCAGCCTAGTGGTTTTATATTTAATGCTCCTCAACCTCCTGCCTGAGGGGAGCGGGGCAACAAGTGTGTGTGCTGGGTGAGTGGGGTCCTTCATGATGCAGGTGGCCCTCTTCCTGCATCTAGAGGTGTAGATGTCTGTGATGGTGGAGAGGCTGACTCCACCAGTCTTCTGTGCAGCCTTCACCACTCTCTGCAAAGCTTTTTTTTTCTGCAACTGTGCAGCCTCCATGCCACACGATGCTGGAGCACAGGATGTTCTCCACTGCACACCTGTAGAAGGAGGATGAGCTTCCCAGACCAGCTCATCTCAGCCACCCGAGGAAGTAGAGTCTCTGATGAACTTTCTTGATCAGGCTGGTGGTGCTGTTGCCCCAGCTGAGGTTGTTATTCAGGTGCACACCCAAGTACTTGTAGCTGGAGACCACTTCCACTGCAGATCCTCCTATGTTCAGGGGTGAGTGGGTGTGTTTGTTTCGTCTGAAGTCCATGATCATCTCCTTTGTCTTCTTCACATTGATGTAAAGGTTGTTCTTCCTGCACCAAGTCCAAATTCAGATAGAGACAGAACACATGGAGGCTGATCAACTCAGTTCTGGTGCTGGTTTCTGTTGTTCTGCCCGGGGTGTGGAGTCATGTTTTCTCTAATTGTCTGGGATGATCTGATTCATACCAAAGAGTGATGCAGCTCACAGCATCAGGCCTAAACTACTCACTGTTAATCTACTGAGTCTGCACAGACATGCAGCTCAACTCACTTCAGTTTTTTTATATATAAAATGCCCATTCATAACAAAAATCATCTCAGGGGATTGTGCAAAACAATTTGCATAAACAATACATTTATAAACTATAAATAAACTATAAATTTATAGTTTATGTGTATACTAATTGATTTGATCCTACAAGCAGCAGTTTGCATCAAATCTTCACTTCATCCCAATCTCCCACCCTGAGCAACATACTGGTGACAGTGGAACAGAGCTAACACAGAGTTGTCTGTATACATCATTAATGCCCACTGTGGAAAGGTGAAAAGCAAGTGTTCATGTTATTACCTGTGTCTGTGTTTGCATGTTTGTGTGTCTGTTAGCAAAATATTTGATTATCCAGAGGACATATTTGTATGAAACTACTAGAAATGAGCTATTAAATGTGCATGCACAATTGATTAACTTTTAAAGTCAACCACATTCAAGATGGCCACCACAAGTAATCAACATTAGCAAACTCAAACATGGCTATAATTAAGTCAAATTTCCAGCTACTGTAATAAAATCTAGCTTGATAGAAGCTGAAAGCCATACCCAACGAAAACTAATTCTTTGTTTAAAATCTGGCCATGCAGCATGGCTGTGATGTATGTACCATTAAGGAATGCTACTTTTTTGTTTTTATTGGAAATCTTAAAGCCAGTTATAATTACAACACCAAACAGGTGATCAAGAATGCGAACCAACATCTAATGAAACCAGCAGGGCTTCTGGCAGTTTACAGACCATCAGAGAAAAGAGCATTTCAAAGCAGAGGTGAAAATGATGAAAATAGATCTGATTTCATTGCAAGGGCAGAAATACCTTTAGAACATCTAACAAAGTTAATTCAGGTTCTCTGGGCGGTTTCTGTTTGGTGAAACTTTTGTCTTTCATCCAAAAGTCTTCGTCAGTCTGAGAAGCCATAACAAACTCGGTCTTATAAATAGCTTCACATAGTGGGTCAACCAGTTTGATGGTATGGTGTCTGGAGTCTGCCCTCTCCCCCGCCAACTCGTTTGAGGCAGTCAAGGCCAAAGTGCTTCAAAATATCCTCATTAATGCTCAATAATCCAGGTAGAAAATCCAACAATGTTAAATTCTGTCCTCTGGACGGACGGATCTCTAAAACGTGTCTTGTTTTGCAGACAGTGGGTTCAGCTGACTCATATGTAAAATAAAAGGAACAGTCATCAAGCTTAAACATAAAAACAAAACATTTTGTTAAAAATAAAGTTTGATGGAATGTGATGAACTGTCAGATTAGGCACATCTTGTGATTCTTTATGATTTGTTGCACTTCAGACACATTTCAGTCTGCACAGAAAAGCACTGCTGTCCATACCCAGCAACCACTAATGCACAGAATACAGACCATAAAGTAATTCAATTCTCTGCTGACAGTCCATCCACGGCCAGGGGAATACCACTAATGGTGGGTGAAGTCATTGCCAGTGGAATAGATCTAACATGTGTGCAACTTGCTCCACTTTTGGACTGCACTAATTTAATTACCATTCTGGGTTCTGGGTATGGCAACACAAACAGATCCCTGTGATCCATCAGCATGAACTGGGAAAATGTTAGTGGAAAAAGAATGGTGTTATACAAGCAAATTTTAGTTTGCTCTCTGCATCATGTGCCAAACTCTTTAATACCCACTGGATTTGTGGATACTTTGTATTTTCTTTCATCATTATTTCAAAGAAGCAGCACCCTAGGCATTTTAGTAACATTGATTCAATCCTTTTTTGATTTCAAGTGAAACATATCATCAAAAATAAATCTGGTCTTCATGTAAGGTTCAAAGGCTTGATGTTTAAAGGGTGATTTTTGTGCTGGTAAATGCCACGTCTCCGTGCGTCCTTAACCCAACAGTGTGTGCCAGCGTGAGTGTGTGTCTGGTTCGGAAAGTCTAGTCCACAGACACGCTCCAGTGGTGGACGTATTCCACCTTGGCTAACCCAAAATGACATGTGCAGACCACAGAAATCTACATACATATTTTATATGTTCCTCACAGAGTTGTTATGTAATAGAGTTCAAAATAAAGCTTTCTCCTGAAAACAGGTAAGGTAAGTGGAGCA
The DNA here is from genome assembly GCF_014905685.2 of Nematolebias whitei. Lineage (NCBI taxonomy): Eukaryota > Metazoa > Chordata > Actinopteri > Cyprinodontiformes > Rivulidae > Nematolebias > Nematolebias whitei. The sequence continues at coordinate 38,263,917 of NC_056504.1, forward strand.
GGTGATCCTCACTTAGTGCAGAAACTGGATTTGTCTTCTTGTTCGATAAAAAGTCTGTCAAAAAAGTTCTGTCCGCACTGATGGGACACTACAGCTAATGATGGCCTGAAAGTGCATGTTGTAACTGCACTGACGGTGTGACGTGGGAGGAGATATCAAAGTCAAGTCAACGTCACTTTATTGTCAAAACTGAAATATGTACAGGACATACACAGGATTGAAATTACATTACTCTCAGACCCCTGGTGTAACAATAACCATTTAACATTAAAACGTTTAATAAACATAAGCATAAAATGAAATAATAAAAGTATGCCACTGTCTTAAATTGTAGTATGGCGGTATAAAAAAATATTTTAAAAAGTATATCTATAAAATAAAATGAAATGAAGTGAAGGTCCTGACATTGACATTTGTTGTAAGTGACAATATGAATATAACCATATGAAGTGAATGTACACAGTATATGTATGAAGTCCTTGATATTGGTATAGGTAAAGTGACATATGCAATAAAGCTAGTAAAAAAACATTTATCAACAGTAGTGTAATATAAGAAGCATTGTGAATATAAACAGCAGTGTGAATATAAACAGTAGTATGAATATGAACAGTAGTGCAAATGTAAACAGTAGTGAATATAAACAGCAGTGTGA